>NC_081821.1:19384375-19715000 GCF_030704535.1 Vitis vinifera | reverse complement strand
TCTAGGAGGGAGTTTAAAGTTGGTCAAAAAGTCCTTCTATACTATTCACAACTTCATTTGTTTCCAGTAAGTTGTGTTCTCGTTGGATTGGACCTTTTGTTGTTACTAATGTTTTTCCTCATGGTGTAGTTGAAATTCAAAATTTAGAAATTTCCAAAGTGTTCAAGGTGAATGGACATAAACTTAAGAGTTTCTATGAAGGTTTCCAAGTAGAGAATGTTGCAAAATTGGACCTTGATGATCCGATTTATACTGATTGAAGAAAAAAAAATCCTTGAGTCAAGCCAACAACAATAAACAAAGGCGCTTCTTGGGAGGCAAGCCAAGGGGAGTTTGTTTTCTTATTCTCACATTTATATTTTGGTTATTTTTTCCTTTTCTATGAATTTCACCTTACATTGGGGACAATGTAAGTTTTAAGTGTGGGGAAGGGGATTTAAGTTGTGTTTTAATTTGTTTTTTTTTTTTAAAAAAAAAAGGAATTTTGCTTTTTGTTTTTATGGTTTTCAACAATTTTTGGTTGTGTATGTCATGAGCAAGATTCAATTAAGCTTGAAAAATTCATAACATGATTGAATAAGTAATCTTCCAACTTAGAATTAATTAGTCTAGTTATTTTCCTTGAGAAAGGTAGTAACCAAATTTGGTAGACAAAAGCCGGTGAGATTTTGAGCCTTTAGACTGACACATCCATATTAGTCTCACTATTTTCTTTCATGTGAGATATTCTTCCATGGATTTGTTTCTCTAGAACTTTCCTTGATTCTCTTTAAGGTCATATTGACACATACATGCATGAACATGATTAAGGCCCTCTTTGTTATAAGCTACATAAGCCAAATAGCCTACCTTGTAATTAATTTTTCCCTTGAACCCCTATGAGCTTTATTTGTTTTTTTTTTTTCATTTATTGTGAACCCATGTTACAAGCTTTAAACTAAAAAACCAATGCCTTTACCCAAGTCGTAAAGCTAGTGGAGCATTGTTCATCATTATGATATGTATGTGTGTGTAAGAAATAAGTGTGGGGATGTCTGAATTTGTGGTATGGCTATGACTGGTGAAATGGAACATGTTTTCATTCTCTATTTGTGAGTTCCATTGTTGATGTAATTTTGGTGAAAAAAAAAGAGAAAAAGAAAAGAAGAAAGGAAGTGATGGAAGAAATTGATTTTGATATTACAAACTATCCATGCTCATAATTCCTCCTAAAATTCGAAGAAATGGGTCTGTTAATACATGATATATACAAGGTGGAAGTTGTAGCGAAGGATCATTCCCTGCTACAAATGAAAAGTGTTTCTTTTGAATGATCTCTTTTTCAATGCAAGAGTTTTACATGGTTTAAATGCTTTAAAGCCAAATTGAAGAAGTTGTTGAATGGAGTGCTTGGTTTTACATGTCTTATATATTTGAGTTTGAGTTGATTCATTTTTACTCCACTAGTTTTGATGGCTTTTGAGCTACACTCCCAAATATTTCCCTTCTGGATCCTAAACCCCGTTACAACCCTTGAAAAGTCCTTATGATTCATGTTATGCATGTGATCCCAGTGGTGGAGAATGAGAAGATATGCAGGCCTATGGTAGATCATTTCCATTGGAATGAATTTGAGTGAAACACATACCCTTCAAACACATGAGAGTCAAGTGTTTATTTTCGTGAGGGTCTACGTATTTAGTTTACTCCATCTTCGAGTGAAAATGCTATGGAACTCCAAGAAAAATTTCTACAACTTTCATGTTTTAAGTTTTGAGAGATACTGGATGAATCAAGGTCGAAAATCGAGCTTGAAGTTGCTGCACCTACACTGTTGACATTCTAGAACGTTCCTTAGCATGCAATTCTAATATGCGGATCTGACACGGTTTATTTGCGAAAGTTCTCAGATCTGGTGCATGAAAGTTCCATATGAAAACACCACTTTCCTAGTTATATTAGGACTTTATTTTAATTTTAATATTTTCCTTAATTAGTCATATTTGGATATTGTTATTTTAGGATAGTATTTATAATATTTTTAGGAGATTTTGTAGGCTTCTAATACTTAGCATGAACGTGTAATTAGGGGAGGAATCATCATACTAAAAACATGCATCTCTCTTCTCTCTTCTCTAACTTCTCCTTTGAGTTTTCATCATAGCCCTTTGCGGCTAAACTTTCATAATTGGTTGAAGAAAATGGAAGCCTCAGAATCAATAAAACTGTGAGATCTAATTTGTTTTTATTGTTCAATTTATGCTTTGAGTATCGGATGTTCTTCTATGCCTATTTTCATGATTGTCTTGTATAATTACTAGGAGGCCTACTAGTTTATTGCTCGTTGCAATCGACTGCTAGGTTAGATATCAAATCCGTAATTGTTTGATCCCTCTAATTTGTGAAGCAACCAAGATTTAATGATTTGTTGCGTTAGAAATTATTAGATCTTAGGAAGAATGCTTGAAAAAATTAAATGCAACCATTTGTGCTTCTGTCGTTTAGCTTCATTGATCTCTCTAATTCTTAAGGCTACTACTAGATTAAACCTTTAGCGCTTGTCTTGGGTTGTTTAGTAGTTAAGGTTAATTAGATCGTTTGTTTTCTAATTAACTACAACTAAGGAGAGATATGAAAATAGGTCCAATGATGAATATTCAAAGTGTGAATTGATGGTCAATTGTAAAATTTCGATGGTGGATATTGATTTAGACCAAGGTTGGTTCTTTTGATTGATTTCGATACTTTAATTTGAATTGTTCCTTAGTTGTTTTTCTTAAAATTGTTTTCGTTATACTCAAACCCCCCCTCCCCCATCCTTGTTCATGTAGCATAAAACTAAGCTAAATACTCTCCATGGGAACGATCCTTAATCGCACCACTACATGTATTTGTAGGAGTATAGGTTTTATTTTTGGTTGCCTGGGACAACACACCATTCTTTGAGCCTTTAGAAGGCAGTTTGACACTCCAATTCCTATCTCTATTCCCTCTCTTTCTTCAAAAAGTCAGTGAGAGGAATGGCTATCTTGGAGTAGCTCTTAATAAACCACCTCTAGTACTTAGCTAGCCTAAGGAAAGAAAGTAGTTGTGTTACCTTTGTGGGGGCAAGCCAATCCTGGATTGTTATCACTTTAGATCCATCCATATGTATTTGCTTCTTAGACACTAAGTGCCCTAAAAACTTGATCTTAGTCTATGCAAACTCGCACTTTTCCTTTTTCATATACAATTAATTCCCCCTTAGTCTCTACAATACCTTTCCGAGATGGACTAGGTGATCCTATAAAGTCTGGTTGTAGATTACGATATCATCCAAGTATACCACCATAAATGAGTCTAAGAAATTGAATATGACATCATTCATGAGGTTACAAAACGTGGCAGGAGTATAAGTTAGCCCGAAAGGCATAACTAAGAAGTCATAGCTCCCATATCGAGTCACACAAGTAGTCTTGGACTCATCTCCTTTAATAATGTGAACCTGCCAATATCTCAATCGCAGATCTAGCTTTGTGAAGTATTTAGCCTTTGTCAACTTATCAAACAAATTTGCAGCCAACGATATTGGATACTTGTTCTTGATAATGACTTTATTCATTGCATGATATTCAACACACATTCACAGTGACCCATCTTGCTTCTTTTGGAAGAGCACTGGTACTCTATACAGTGCCCTTGATGATTAGATCAACCCTGCATCCAACGACTCAATTAAGTGTTTCCTAAATTCCACTAGTTTCAATGGAGCCATACGACATGGAACTTGTGTAAGCGGATTAGCTCTTGGCACTAGTTCGATCTGATGGTTGGTGGGATTCCTTGGTGGAAACTTCTTAGGCAAATCTAGAGGCATCACATCTGCATACTCTTGTAGAATTGGCACAATCTCATCAGAAACTTCCAACATCTTTTCTAACTTGGTCTTTATCAAGGCAACAACATAAGTGAGTTGTCCTTTCCTTGTATCTTTCTCCACCTACAGAGCAGAGATAGTCCTTTCCTTAGATGGCTTTTTAGGTGGCTTGTTCAGTCCCTACACACAGCAAGGCTATGTCTCATCCATTACAAACATTTCATGCAGATGTAGCAGCAATGCTACATTTTCTCTCTAGAAAAAGCCATTGCCCAATATGAAGTCAAAATCATCTAATGGCATGCTAAGAAAGTTGACGATGCCTTTCCAATTCCCTAATTGTATCACAACATTATTTGCTAAGATGTGGGTCTCCTATGTTTGGTTGTTTATGGCTTTTAGCTTACTATCATCCTTTCCAAGCTTCAAGCTTAGTCTGGTTGCTTCCAACGTCATGACAAAATTGGGAGCTGCCCCACTGTCCACAGAGCCATAACTTTCTGCCCACCCATTACCAACTCAACATACATTAGGCCCTTATGGGTCTATACTTGAATTACATTTAGAAGCTGAAGAAGGTTAACTCTTGTTGGGGTCTCTGACTTATTGTAGTCCTTTTCAGTAGCAATAAATTAAAAGTATTCAATTTCTCTTTCTTTAGGTAGTCCCTCGCTCTACATGGCCTATTGCATATAAAACAACCAAATGGCTTAGTTGTTTGTGAGGAATTTGCCTTCTTCCCCACTTTAGCCTGAGAAGACTTAGACTTTTTATTCAAATTGATGCTTGTCTTTTTGGAGGGCTTAGACTCCCCCTTTTTACCTGATTGTTGTTGCTAGTTCTTTCCTTCTTGGGTTGTAGTAGAGGAAGAACTTGGCTTTTATTTTACCAAACAATCAGCAGCTACCATAGTTGTAGGCAAGTCTTGCACACCTTGCCTTCTCAATTTCATCTAAGCCCACTCCTACAGTCTAGACATGAAGTTGAAGAGCTTGTCAACTTCAAACATGTCTTTAATGTCAAGGATCAATGAACTAAACTCCTTGACATAGTCTTTGATAGAACCCATCTGCTTTAGTTTCTTCAAAGACTCTCAGGCCATCCACGTCATATTCATGGGAAGAAACTGATCCTTTAGTTCTTTTTTCAATATCTCCCAAGTGTTAATCCTTGGTCTCCCAATCGTAGCAACATCACTTGTTCTCGTATGCCACCAAAGTTTTGCCTCCCTAAAGAGATACATAGACATGATCGTTACTTGTTCATTCACAGGGATACGAGTAGCATTAAAATACTGCTCCATGTCTTAGAGGAAGTTCTCCAAATCCTTGGCTTTTCGGGCACCACAAAAGGGTTTGGGCTCAAACACTTATACCTTTGTAGGGGCTGGTTATGAAGTTGATGGCGTGCTCTGCAACGCTGCCCGCTTCAGCAACGTGATCTCATCCTTAAGAGATCCAACCTATCCTAAAAATTCCTCAATTTACGATTTCATTACGGTTGTGAAGGAATCTATCCATTCTTTCACATATTTATCTTGACTTTCGTGAGTCCACATGTATTCCGATTTCTTCAATGGCTTTCGTTACTCTCACAGATAGAGGAGAGCCTGCTTCGTAACCACTAATAACTGCTTCCAACCATGCAACTTGCTCATGTAGTGCCTCTAAGGCACTACTCTTTGTAGCCATAGGCTATGATACCAACTACCATACACATAATCCTAGGTCTCTAGTTTTTGCATGTGTGTGGCGCTTAGACCTACTCTAGGCTAGCCTTTCTCCAAGCCACAAGGTTGTACACAGAGGTTACAAGGCTCTCCCCAACTTGTATTTTATTGATCACAAAACCAAATACAATAAGTTATCTAACAATGACTGCCACAATAAGCATCGGGTAGTTCACTTGCTTTCTGAAGGCACACAACCCCTTTTTTATACAGGTTACAAAAAGTAGTCCAATCCTACTAGGGAACTAGTGTTTAAGTCCTAGTCTGACTCTAACTCAAGCTTAACAGATGTTATATTGAGTAGAACTCTAAGTCCTACTCAATCACAAGTTCTTGTGCCACATGACTCTTATCTCCTTATGCATGAAGGCTCAGATTCCCATCCCAATTAGGAGTCTTCGCGTGTCAAGAGTCCCTCTCCTCTAGGCCTCAGTCTCCTACTCTAAATAGGAGTCTCATGCGATAAGAGTCTTGCTTATACGATGTATCAACTCACTATGCTTTTGATGTAGAAGACCACACCTTACTTATGCTCATCCTGATGCTAAGACGTGTCTAAAATGATTTGACTCAAGTCTACCCATGCTTGTGTGGACCAGTATTTTTCATGTGCGTCTCCATTTAATCAACGAGACTCACTTTTTAAGGTGAAAATTTATTTTTAGAAAATTCAGGGTCGCCACTTATTTTATTTTATTTTATTTTAAAAGGAAAAATAAAACAAGAAAGAAAACCCTAAAGAAGTGACTCCATAGTTTTAGAAAAGCATGCCTTTTAAAAAATCGAGTCTAGGTTCGAGGATCAGATTACTTATTAAGAAGGTACCTCAATGAGGTAGCACCCCTCTAAGCCCTAAAAAGGTCTTTACTAGCTAAGTTGAGGGAAAAGTGGCAATTAATCAATTAATTGAAGGTACATAGGTAAGCTAAGGTGATTTCAAAACTATCATGCCAAAAAAAGAAATCAAATCACAATCGCAGAGGAAGGTTAGGATGTGTACCTGGACTGCTTCTCAAGCGCTATCATAAGACATTAAAGTTAGCACAAAAATACAGCACACAACATGTATTTTATCAAAGCAAATTAAATAGATATCTAGACACCCAAGAATGAAATCAAACATAGATATGGCTCACGATAACATGTATGTTCATAGAATTCCGGAAAGTAGGTGATAAAGAGTGTACCTGGATAGTATGCATAATTTATAAGGTTCTTCCAAAAATACTAGAGTGGTTAGGACAAGTATAAATTATACAACACCTTCATTATATCTAATATACAGTACTAGAGCCAAAATCGAGCCAAGATAATTCAAATGACTTTAAAAATAAATAACAAAATCAAGCAAAGTACAAGATCATAAGTATGCAGTTAGAAAAGGAAGCATCACAAAACAATTTCTAAAAAAAATATATCTTGGAGTGGAATTTAATTACAAAAACTTTCAGGAAATAACTCCTACACATCTAGAACAACATACCAAAAACCAAACACTCATTCAAATGACAGATTATAGCAAAGACACCCAAAAGTTCTAGAAGGTCCAAATTAGGTAAAAAAAAAAAATTATGTCATGTAGAAACTAATTTTTAAAAAATAATGATAGATCATATAAAATTGTAAAAAAAAAAAAAAATCACACACATCTTTCAAAGTGTCCATATCATAGAAAAAATGAATCCAGGGTCAAGTAGCAGTCAAAAGTATTTTTAAAACACTCCAGATAATCAGATGTCCAGAATCCATCATGTACAGTAAGTATGACTTTGAAAAATCATATCTCCCTCAAAAGGCATGTTTTTTTTAATATTTTATGTGTCAAAATTTCAATGAGTCAAGAATCTAGGAAAAATATCAAATCAAAATTAAAAATCCATCTAATAATTTATTTTTTACAAAAAAATTTTGGGTGTCCAAAAATGGGTGAAAATAGAATCCTTAAAAGACTCATTTATATCTTCCTTTTTATAATTGATTTTTCATTCAAACAAAACTCTAAATTTGTGTTCAATATCTCTGTAATATCATACAATTAGTGGAAATTTTTTTGGAGTATCATAAGTGAGTCAAATTGAGTTTTCTTTTCAAAGATGTAGTAAATTGTATAACTTAACGATAAAAGGTTTTTTTTTTTTTTTTTTGAAAAGCAATTTTCATGTAGGGGTTTCACCAATTCCTCAGTTGATACATGTAAATCATAGCCTATGGATTCCCATCTATTTAGGAGTACAAGCTTGGATTCATGTTTGAATCAAAACCAAATTTTTATAAAAAGAAAAAAATAGAAGGGTGCAAACTGAATGAGATATAGTTGCATATATTTAAAAAAAAAAAAAAAGATTTTGACCCTAAGGATTCTAAATGATTTTTTTAAATATATTTTCAACGTGATATTTTGAGAAAAAGATTTTTTTTTCTTTTAAAAAGGAAGAAATTAATTTGAAAACAACAAAATGCATGAGACAAAATATTAGACAAAACAAAAGAAAACAAAATCACCAAATAAAATTTTTGACAACTAAGCAAACTAAGGCAATGAGAAGGGGGCCAATCATCATTATTCCTTGATGGCCTCTAGAGATTAAATTTGAAACAAAATCACCAAATTAATAAACTGAAGAATTTTAGATCAAGCAAGATAACAAGATATTGATCAAGATTTGTTCACTAGAATTCTAAAAGCACATAAGCTAAGTGTATTCAATCGAGAGAAAATGAAAAATGAATCCAATAGGATAAACCAAAAGATAAACTTAACCATTCAAAACATGGACATAATGACATGAAATCAATTAAACTAGGAAACTAAATTATAAAAGACTCAATAACCATATGGGATCAATCAAAAACTGAAGTTATCAACATGAAAACATGAATAATGGCATGGAATTAATCAAACTATGAAATTAAAATTGTGCAAAATATCTAAACCTAAAATATAAATTAAAACTAAGCTTAAGATAGAACTAAAAGAAATAATTTGATCACATGGGATTGATTATTTAATGAACTGCATTGACAAAAATATAATGACATGGAATATATTTAACTAAGAAACTAGAATTCTAAACACTCAAGAACTAAACGTAATTAATAAAAAGAAAAGAAAAGAAAAGAAAAGTTATCAACTTGAAAACTCAAATACAATGACATGGAACTAATTAGGCTAAGAAACTAATGTTCTAAAAACAAACATGCTCATAATTTAAATAAAAAAAACAAAACTAAACAAAATTCAAATTTTCTTTATTTATTACAATGAATTGAAATAAAAAATAAACTAATTTTGAACCATTTAAATTTAATATAGCAAATTAGAAACTAAAACTAAATAAAACCAAACCTTTTGAATTAATGTAATGAATCAAAATTAAGTTAAACAAATTTCCAACTTACCTTTTCGGACAATGCGTATGGGTTGTAGAATCTTCAAAGGTGCGGTCAGTGTCCTTGGAGAATGATTTAAAATGGTGACGTTGGAGGATTTTTCCCTAAAAGGGACTATGAGTGTCTACTCATGTAGCCCCAACATGTCCAAGATTGTGGTGTGAGGAGAAGCACCCTCATGGCGGCATGTGGTTCCCCTCGTGGCGTAGGTTGCTGCTCCTTGCTTTTGTTGGAGAGTACTCTAAATGGTTGTGTGATGTCCTCCTGCAGTGTGTTGGCGTCTTCTCTTTGAATGGTGGACTATGCATCCACCCATGTAGGGTTGTGGGTCTTCTCTTGTACATGTTATGGTTGTTGTGGCCTTTTATCCAAACAGTAGTTTATGTGGAGAACTCTTATGATGCATTCGGTGAAGAGATTCTTGTGGCTGTAATGTGCATGGTGAGTGTCCCCAAAGTAGCAGTCTTGGAAATCCTAAAATCTACCAATGGTGCAGCTCTGTGTAAGATGTAAATATCCTCACACTGTGTGGTTGTGTTCCCTTGCCCTTCTTGAAAAATTCCAGTGCTTCTTCTCAAAAGTCCCCTCCAAAAATCTGATTCTGAATGTTTTTAGCCTGTTGTGTGTGATGTTCTCCCGCCTTTCCCAATATGCTTTGTCATATTTTTATTTTTATTTTTATTTTTTTATCGATCCATGGTGCGTGCTGCTCCTGGATCTTTCACCATTGCAACCTTATTATTTTATTCCAAAATGGTACCCCTAATGTGGAATATGTGGCTGCCCTTATATGGAATGCATGGATGTCCCTCAAAATTTCGGCGTATTTTCCTCTTAAAGTAAGTCAATGGCAACATTGGTCTTCTTGGAAGAGTCCTCTTACTCAAAATTCCATATCTCCTCCACCAAAAAAAAAGATAGCAATTGGCAGCCGTCACGCCTGGAGGAGTCCCTCTCTCCCTAAATTCCCTGTTTTCTCCACCAAAAAAATCTTTTTTTTTTTTTTAATTTCAAAAACCAATCCATGCCTATCACCCAAGGAGTCCCATCTTTTTGAAAAACTTCTTCATCCCTATTTTAACTCTCCAAAGGTGATCTTCAATAACGCTCAAAAGAGTTTTTTTCCTTCTCCAAGTCTTACAAGAATCAACTCTTCTTATCCGTTAGTAGATTTCCCTATAAAAACATCAAATTATTAAATCAAATAAATGAATAAAAATTTCAAAGAATGATAAAATAATAATAATAAATAAATGAATAAATAGCAAGATAATAAATAAATGAATGAATGAAATCAATAAATAAATAACTAAATAAAAATAGGAGATTGATAATAAAAAAATATATAATAAATGAATAAATAAAAGAGATTGATAATAATAATAAAAATAAAAATAACTAAATAAATAAGTAAATAAGAAAAATGAGTCATGCAGGTCATGCAAGCCATGCAACCATGCAAGTCATATGAGTCACGCTAAGAATGTCTAATGGACCAAGTGTGCCTAAGTGGGCCTAAGTGACCTAGGTGGGCCTAAGGTGGTGTCTAATGGGCCAAGTGTACCTAGGTGGGCCTAAGGTGGTGCCTAATGGGCCAAGTGTACCTAAATGGGCCTAAGTGCATCTAGGTGGCGCCTAATGGGCCGAGTGCGCTAAGTGGGCTTGAGTGAACCTAGATGAGCCTAAGGTGTCTAAATGGGTCTAAGTAACCTAAATGGGCCTAAGTGAACCTAGATGGGCCTAAGGTGGTGCCTAATGAGCCAAGTGTGCCTAAGTGGGCCTAAGTGACCTAGGTGGGCCTAATGAGTCTTAATGGCCCGAGGTAGTGCCTAATGGGTTGGGTATACCTATATGGCCCTAGGGTGAGTCTAGGTGGGCCTAATTGAGTCTAACCTAAAGTGCACCTAAGTGAAGCCTAATCTAAACTCAAAGAGCAGCCAAGGTCATAACGAGGAGTCGAATAAACCTCTCAACCAAATTCTCCAAGGTGGCTCAGAAAAGATAAGCTACATGAATAGTAATGGGCCATCAGGGAATTGTTGTAAAGTACCAAACAAAAACCTAGTAGGACATGTGCTAGGAGGGCAAAATGGAGGGTCTAGAGCTTACCTTGAGTCAGTCCCTCTTAAGCTTTGCCACAAACCCCTCTACTTAAGTCTGCCTGCACATGACTCACATGCTACTGCATCTATGTGTGCTAGGCTCACGCATCAAGGCCCTTACTGCTGAGGTTTTGCTTATCCCTACTACAGCATGACTTCTCTATTTGAGTCATCCCATACAAGTTCCCACAGTCCTCGTGTTGTTGTGCCACAGGTTGCTCCACATGAAAGCACTAAGCCTTTGCATGTGAGCAGGTCTTTGCATGTTGTCACACCAACTTGCTTGTGTTGCTGCCCATGTGTGCTAGCAACTTGCACACCATTCCAAGGTGTCTATCTCATATGTTGCACCTTGCATTACTCATAGGTTGCTCAAGGGGCCAAGGTGCTACCCACATGAGACCATAGTAGAGACATGCTCGGTTTGAGGAGCTGACAACCTCCCCCTCCCCAACACACACACACACTTAGCCCATTCGATGCCCTTGTTGACTTGGTTTATAAGTACTCCTATAATTTATCTTCAAATGACCACAAAGTGGCACCCTTTTTCGAGTTTGTTTCATTCTCGAGCATCCCCTTCTAGTGACTTAAAAACTCAGTCCACTTAATCTTCTAATTTCCCATTTTCCTATCCTATAGGATGCTCATTGTGTCATTGCTAAACTCCTTCAGGATGTTAGGATGTGGCCACTTTGCTCACACTCTGTCTGTATCAGGATCCTCGTGATAAGGTTTTAGGAAGTTTACATGGAATGAGGGGTGAAGTTTCAATCTCTCTAGAAGTTTCAGCTTGTAAGAGACAATACCAATCTTCTACACAATCTAAAAAAGACCATCATAATTCGAAATTAGGCCCTTATGATATTGCCTACTTTTGATCTTCTTCCAAATTTGGGGAGTGAGCTTGAGCATCACTTTATCTTCCACCTAATATTCTAGTGGTCTCTTCCTTTTATCATCAAACTTTTTTCATTCATCGAATTGCCTTCTCTAGGCTCTCCCAGACTTCATCAAGTAATTCATGTCGGGCCTTAGCAAACTGGTATGCTACAGGACTCACACTTCATCTTAGTTGAGAAGTAGCCACTACATCTGAAGGCATACCTGGTTAGAACCCAATTGCCACCTCAAATGGGCTCTTGTCGGTTGTAGAACTTTGATGCAGGTTGTAAGACAACTAGGATGCATCCATGAGTTTGATCCAATTCTCATGTGTAGTTAATACGTAGTGCCTTAGATATTCTTCTAGCAAAGCATTCACTCTCTCAATCTGCCCATCTGTCTGAGGGTGATTGACAATGGAGAACTTGCATTATGTTCCCATCATCTTGAACAACTCTACCCAAAACCTACCTATGAATCGTGAGCCTTTATCACTCACAATATCCTAAGGTACTCTAAAGTGTTTCACCACATTGTTGAAGAAGAGTCCTGCAGCTTCCTTAAGAGGGCATTCATGTGGTGCTAGGATGAACACTACATATTTAAATAATCTGTCAACCACCATGAAGACAGATCGATACACCTGCACCTTAAGGAATCCAATTATAAAATCCATTTTAAGACATTAGCATGGTCTTTCAAAGATGGGTAGAGGATGTAGAAGTTTTGCTTCTTTCTTCCTCTCTATCTTGTTTATCTAACATACAAGATATGATTTCACATAAGCCTGCACGTCATCCTTTATCTTGGGATAATGAAAGGATTGTGAAATCAAAGCAAATGTCCTCTCTTCTCTTGGGTGACTAGCCCACTTTGTATCATGCATTTCCTTCAGAAAATCCCGTCTTAACTTGTTGGAAGGAACATACAGCTTCTTGCTCACATATTATTGTAGTTCATCTTCCAACTAGTAGCATCTAGTGGTTCCATCTTTCACTTTATACAGAATCTTGTGGAGCTTCCTACTTCACTCAAGCAGTGAATCTGCCACAACTCTGGATAAGGATCCCACAAATTTTGTTATCTCTTTCCAACTCAGGGCATCTGCAACCTAGTTGTGCCTACCTGCTTAATATACCCATGCAAAATCAAAGTCTGCCAAGAACTCTTGCCATCAAGCTTGCTTAGTAGTCAGTTTCTTCTAAGTCGTAAAGAACATGTTAGTCACACTGTCTATCACTACCATGAACTTGGTACCCATTAGGTAATGCTTCCAAATCTCAAGGTAGTGGATGACATATGTGTAGAGTATCTTTACTCCACTGCATCTAATTTCTAACCCTCAAATGCCACTAGGTACTCTTCCTGCACCAACACACCTCCTAAGCCTTGTGTAAGGCATTAGTCTACACCTCAAAAGAAAGCTCAAGGTCTACCAGTCTCAGCACATGCTCCAAGGTTATTACATCTTTGAGCCTTTGGAAGGCGGTCTGACACTCCAATCCCCACCTCCATTCCTTCTCTTTCTTCAACGAGTTAGTGAGATGGATGGCTATCTTGGAGTAGTCCTTAATAAACCGCCTATAGTAGTTAGCTAACTCAAGGAAAGAACATAGTTTTATTACCTTTATGGGGAAAGGCCAATCCCGAATGGTTGCCACCTTAGATCCATCCATTTGTATTTGCTTCTTAGACACCAAGTGCCCCAGAAACTTGATCTCAATTTGTGAAAACTCACATTTTTCCTTCTTCATTTACAATTGATTCTCCCTTAGTCTCTACAATACCTTCCTGAGATCGACTAAGTGACCCTATAGAGTTTGGTTGTAGATTACAATATCATCATAGTACACCGCCACAAATGAGTCTAAGAAATTGAATAAGACATCATTCATGAGGTTACAAAACATGGTAGGAGCATTAGTTAGCCTGAAAGGCATAACTAAGAACTCTTAGCTCTGATATTGAGTGACTAAGTAGTCTTTGAGTCATCTCCTTCAGCAATATGAACCTACCAATATCCCAATCACAAATCTAGCTTTGTGAAGTATTTAACCTTTGTCAACCTATCGAATTAGTCTACAACTAACAGTTTTGGATACTTATTCTTGATAATTACTTTATTAGTACACGATATTCAACACACATTCATAGCAGCCTATCCTGCTTCTTCTAGAAGAGCACTAGTGCCCTATATGGTGCCCTTGATGGTTGGATTGCATCCAACAACTTAGCTAATTGTTTCCTCAATTCCACCAACTCCGATGGAGTCATAATATACAAAACTTATACAGGTGGCTTAACCCTTAACACTAGTTTGATCTGATGGTTAGTGGGCCTCCTTGGTGGAAGTTTCTTAGGTAACTCTAGAGGCATCACATCTACATATTTTTGCAGAACTGGAACAATCTCATTAGGAACTTCCACCATATTTTTTAGCTTGATCTCTATCAAGGCTTCAACATAAGTGGGTTGTCCATTCCTTAGACCTTTCTTCACCTACAAGGAAGAGATAGTCCCTTCCTTGGATGGCTTCTTAGGTGGCTTGTTTAGTCCCTGCAGATAGCAAGGCTATGCATCATCTATTATAAACATTTCATTTAGATGTGGCTGCAATGTTACCTTTGCTTTCTGGAAAAAGTCATTGCCTAATATGAAGTCAAAATAATCCAATGGCACGTTAAGAGAGTTGATGTTGCCTTTCCAATTCCCAATTTATACCACCACATTCTTTACTAAGACGTGGGTCTTCTATGCTTTGTTGTTTACAACTTTTAGCTTGCTATCATCCTTTTTAAGGTTCAAGCTTAGCTTAGCTGCTTCCCATATCACGAAAAAAATTGTGGGTTGCCCCATTGTCCATAGAGCCATGACTTTCTGCCCACCCATTTTCAAATCAACATTCATCAAGTCCTTATGGGTCTTTGCTCAAATAACATTTAGAAGTTGAAGAGCGTTAACTCTTGTGGGAGTCTCTGACTCGTTGTGGTCCACTTCAACAACAATAAGAGCATTATTCAACTTTTCTTTCTTTGAGCAGTCCCTCGCTCTATGTGGTTGACCAAACTTCTCTATTGTACCAAAATACTTAATTCCAATATGTAGTAGCTTTGGCCAAGAAATATTAGAGAAATAGTTACTACGACTTTTGTAATATTCCAGGTATCGTCCTTATGGACAGGCTTATGAGATTTGTCAATACTAGGGTAAATGAATTACTTTTGTTTGAATCCTAAAGTGGAAAATGATATATGAATAATGTGAAACTAAGTAAAAAAAATCAAATTAACAACAAAATGAATTTAAATTCAATTGATTCAAGTTTGGGGCTTTCCACAATCCAACTTAGGGTAAAAAAAAAATAGAGAAAACAAAGGTCTTTTAAGTAATATGATCTTAGGGTTTTGGGATCCTTGGCCGCTCATGATCAACTTGAATTCGATAACATAAAATTACATTCAAAGCTTAATTTTTCCTTTTTGAAACATATTCCTAAAACCATTAAATGAATGAGATTGATTACCGATTTAAGATTTGGCTTTTTAATCATTCCTACTCTTTATAGCTTTGTTTTAAGGAAAATAATGATAGGAAAGACAAGAATAACTAATGATCAAAAGTAACCAAGAATCACTAGTATTGAGTAATAACCTACTATATCATTCCCTAAACTAACTCACAAGGATAGGATACAAAAATTTGATAAATTATCACCCAACCAATAATTAATCTCATTGTTATAATAATTTATCCATTGTCCCTATAGGTTTCCTAACCCTTAGGTTTTCATGCTTCAAGCCCCAAGTTGGCTTCTTAGCCTCTCATGTAATAGGGTAAAAATCCATAATTCGAATCAAAAGAAACTAAAAACAATATATTTAATAAATAAGAAAAGAAAACAAACCAAAGTTCTCGTATTCTTCCGCCTTCAATGTCAAACTCTTCGGAAAAAGATCTAAGATAGCCAAACCCTAGAACTAAGAGAGTTTATATAATATAATCAATAACTTAACATGTGGTACACTCTCACTGGCCATTTATTACAAATTAATTACCTAAAAATGATTAAAAATAATAAAATGGTGATTTCTAGTCGTGTGGGGTCCACTTAGGGCTGATGGAGTGCCCTAAATGAAATTCTCATGGTAGAGGAGGCAAAACATCAAATTGGCAGTGGGTAAATTCGAAATTGGGGTCATTTAAAATTGGATTTCAAATTCATAAGTTGGATTTTGAATTCATAAGTTGAATTTTGAAATGGCCATTTCAACTTTGTGCAGTTGTCTCTAAATGGCCATAACTTCTTCATTTCAACTTTAATTTTGCACATTGTTTGAAGCTTTGGAATCCTAGCCCTTTGAGTTTTGATACGATATATATTATGTCTAAAATGAACTCCAGGAAGAGCTCAAAATTTGTCCTCAAAGTTAGAGTATATGTTACCACCATATTTTGAGTTCTAAATTTCCATGCAGTTGAATCTTGCTTCATGTCTCATTTCCCATGTTTTCTTACCTTCTTTCTTACTCCATAATGGTCATTTCTCATCTTCCAAACTCATGATATCCTCTTCTTGCCTTTCCTCATGGTCCATGAGTCGACTCGCTTATTTCCTCATTTAACCCTTTCTTGATCTTTTAAAATTTAAAGTGATTCAATTTGCACCCCTTTTTTCCCTTTAACCTGAGATAAATCTCCAAAATACAAGTTAAACTCATGGCTAGGGCCTTACCATTGATTTTGGTCAAGTTAGGTGATTTGAGTGTCCTTTGGTGCATAAATCATATCGAATATGTGCCATTAAAGCACATATTTTGGCTCCAATCATCCTCCTCAAACTAAACTTTGCTAGTCCCTAACAAATGAGAAGAATAAAAAAGAATGAAAAATATGTAATGAGATTCATGAAACCATAGTGACTCAACATAACATGTTTCACACACAAAATACCCAAGTATTCAAATTTTTTAGAATTGAGCAAGAGGACACAAGATATGCAATTTCTTAGTTTTCTCACCTTATCTTCATATACATAAATGTGCATCCATGCTTAGCATTCCCCTTAGTGTCTCTTGATTTTCCTTTGATTAGTTCTTTCCACCTAAGCCTCATGTGCTTAATTTTGGTGTTCCCTCATAGTATTCTTCTCAAATACACATTTCATCATTCTTTAAGTTAAAGAGGGAAGAAATTTTATTTTGGTTTTTCTTTCTTAGTTTAGGAAATCTCCTTCTATATGGCTCAATAGGGATCCACTGACAACTCTTGAGTTTTCACCCAAGGTACCAGGTATTGAGGACCTTTATAAGTCACTTACCCCTTAGGTATCACTCTAATTCAAGGTAGAACAAGGTTGAATTTCCTAAACATTTATTCTTTTTTTTTTTTTCAAAACTGAGTTTAGCTTGTGTAACGAGCAAGATATTGATGACTCCTAACTCGTTGGTTTTGAGCATCAAGGCTTGAAGACACAAGGCCATTACCCTCTTAGATAATTGTTCAAGCTTAAATCAATTATTTTCAATATTTTTTCAGTCTTATTTTTTTTTATTATATATATATATATATATATCTCCTTTTGTTGCTTTTAAGCTAAAGAAATTATATTAATCAAGATACCATAAGGCTACATGTGCTTTGTGTGTGCTTTGAGTCTTAAATAGAGAATAGCCATCAAAGAAAAATTGAAGGTATCCCAAGGATTCAACCCAACTATTTTTGCACTTGAAGGTATATGAAGAAAAGGTAAGCGGACTAATACTCTTGCTCTAATTGTATCTCTTCTCAAATTCTAAAGAAATAATGCTACTTAAAGCATTCTAATGTAAAATAAACCATGAGTCACTAAGGTGGACTAAGAATCCCATTAACAAACCAAAGATAGCATGCAAACTTTTGAAAAAAAATCAGGGCTAATGTACTTTTCCCCCTCAATCTAAATTACATAATGTCCCCAATCTGTAGAACAAGTGAAAAGAATAGGGTGGAAGTGTTACCACATGATCATAGAATCGGAATGTCAAGTTAGAAAACCATATTTTACATCAAGCAATCATTTGGGAAACAATATTAGAAAACTACCAAGAAATAAAAATTATTAAAATAACCTAAATAAGAAAAGAAAGGACAAGAAAACAAAGCATAACAATTCAAATCCTAAAAGTCTTAAAGGAGAAATAAACTAGAAATACCTAAACATGAATAAATTAAAAAGAAATGAAAGCAAAAACAATAACCAAAAAGCAATCTAAACCTAATTTTATCTACTGGATAAAGGAAAATGCATCATCCATTTGGAATCTCTCCATCAACAAGATGGAAAGTTTCCTCCTGTGGCCACACTTGCTCTTTAAGGGACTTGAGGCAATGGTCTTTCACCTTAAACTTATGACCAATTTTGGGATTGAGTAGGGTGATGGGGCCAAAAATAAGAACTTGTCTCTTATTTTGATTGAAATTTCTCCTCTTATTCCCTTTACCATGATGAGATTTCAACTTATCTCTTGCTTTCATCAAATTTTCATATAGTTCTTCTTCCAAAACACCTAAGTTAAGCTTCCCATTCATTCCATATTTTTTACATTCCTTAGGAATTTTGAACTACTTTCTTCTTTGTACTCCTTCAATTGATGAAATTGAATCAACCATTGGTTCCATATTTTGCAACATTTGGTTAGTGGGCCTTTGAATGAGAGTTTTTATTCAACATGCTTCTTCACTCTCTTCTTCCTCATGGTTAATTTGTTGATGACTTAAGTTAAATACATTTAGCTTCAATGTCATATTGCCAAAAAAAAGTTGCATTACCCTATTTCGACAATTGATAAGGGCATTTACTATTGTTAGAAAGGGTTTTCAAAGAATGATAGGCACAAAAGTTACTTCCTTACATAATGGCTTAGTGTCTAGTACCACTAAATCTACGGAATAGTAGAACTTATCAAATCATACCAACACATCCTCTACAATTCTTCTAGGTACTTTGATAGATCGATCAGCCAAAGACAAAGTCATAGTAGTGTCCTTGAGTCATCCTAACCCTAGTTTCTTATAGATAGAGTATGATAGGAGATTCACACTAGCTCCCAAATCAAGTAAAGCTTTCTCCATATATGTATCCCCTATTTGCACTGAAATAATAGGGCACCCTAGATCTTTGTATTTCACTGGAGTTTTATTCTCAGTTCTTGCACTTACTTTTTTGATGAGGAATGTCTTCTTACTAAACTTAATCCTTCTCTTTACTGTGCATAAGTCCTTAAGGAACTTTGCATAAATGGGAACTTGCTTGATCATATCTAGGAGAGGGATATTTATCTTAACTTGCTTCAACACTTCCAATATTTATGAGGTCTTGTCTATTTTGCTCTAATTTTGTAGAGTTGAAGGAAATGACAAAGGATTAGCAAATTTATCATTTTCTTTATAGTGATTTCTTCAAGTGTCTCTGATTCTTTTTCAAGTTCCATCTTTCTTCCCAAATTTAGACCATTCTCTTTGGTGCCATTGTCCTCAACCATTGGATTCTTAAGCCCTTCATATCATTTTCCACTTCTAAGTGTGATCAATGCCTTGCATTCTTCATCCCTTACTTATGAAATTCCACCTACATCTCTCGAATTTTGTTATGGCTAAGTAGAGAACTTACCTTTCTCTTGCGATATGCTTACAGTGATTTGATTGAGAGTGGCTTGACTGTTTGAGATTGCTTGTGATGTTTGAGCATTAGTCCTTTCTTGATCCTCACTGATCTTTCCTTAGTGTTGGATGAACTGCTTCATCATGTTTTCCAAGCTTGATATAGATGATAAAATATGTCCTTGTTGTTGAAAACCTTGAGATGGAATAAATTGAGTTGTGAATCCTTGTTGTTCATTACCTTGATAACCTTGATATTGATTGCCTTGATGTTGAAACTGATCATTATTGTCACCTCACCATGATATATTTGAATGATTTTTCCAAACCGGATTATAAGTGTTAGAGTATGGAAGGCTATTCATTGGTTGTTTATAGGTTCCAGTAGCATTAGCCTACTTAGAGAACATGTCTTGTACTACAGGTAGTGTAGGGCAGGAATGTGTATCATGTTCCATGGACTTACATATTAAGCACAGTTGCATTATTTCCTCATTGGCTATATGAACCTTTTGAACTTTCTTAGCTTCCAAATTATCTAACCTCCTTATAATAGTGGCAATCTTTGCTTGGACATCTAAACCCTCTAGTAATGCATACACACCACTAGCTCTTGCCCTGTTCACTGTTCTATCTCTAGGTGGTTCCTTAACAATTGGTTCTTCCCAACTTCTAGATACCTCGGCAACATAATCAAGGAATTGAAATACTTCATTAGGGTTTTTATTCATGAAATCTCCTCCACACATAGTCTTGAGAAGTTGTTTCATTGGTGGTGACACGCCTTCCTAGAAATACAACACTAGCATCCATTTTTCAAATCCATGATGGGAGCATGCTATGACCATCTCCCTGAATCTTTTCCTGCATGCAAAAAATTTCTTATCCTCCATAGCCTTGAAATTCAAGATCTCATTTTTCAATGCACTAGTCTTATGTGTTGGAAAGAATTCTTATAGAAACACTAATTGTAAATCACCGCAATTTATGATGATATGAGATTTAAGACTGTTTAACTAAGTCTTAGTTTTATCCTTCAATGATGAAGGGAATAGCTTCATGCGGAAGATCTCCAAAGGAGTGTTGGCTTCTTGAAAAATTGAAACGATGTTCTCAAATTCCTTAATATGAGTATGGTTTTTCATTTTTTGTCCCCCTAAAAATAGGTAGTTGAGATACCACTCGAGGTTGAATGGTAGCATGATCATGATTTGGAGGTAGCATAAAACACAATGGTATGCTCAACCTGGGAGGATTTAGAAACTCTCTCATAGTTCTTTGGTCCTACATAGGTGGTCGTGGCTTCTTGTTGTTGTTGTTGTTGTTGGACTCTTCAATGTCCTCCATATTTGGTTGAGATTCCTTAGTTGTTCTTTGAAGTCTACCTGAAAGATCTCTTTCCCAACCAAGCATAAAATAGAAGAAAAATATATATAAAGAAAAACAAAATTAAAAGAACTAAAACAAAGTAGTGCACTATATCCTAGTTATGATGGTTGCCAATCCTCGACAAGAGCGCCAATTTCTTGACTAAAATTCTCTATTGTACCAAAATACTTAAGCCTAATATGTAGTAGCTCTGGCCAAGAAATATCAGAGAAAAAACTACTACAACTTTTGTTGTATTCCAAGTATCATCCTCAGGGACTGGCTTATGGGATTTGTCAATACTATGGTAAATGGATTGCTTTTGTTTGAATCTTAAAGGGGAAAACGATATGTGAATAATGTGAAACTAAGTAAAAGAAAATAAATTAATAACAAAATGAATATTGACTTTAAATTTGATTGATTCAAGTTTGGGGCTTTCCACAATCCAACTTAAGGTAAAGAAATTAGAGAAAACAAGGGTCTTTTAAGTAATATGATCTTAGGATTTTAGGATCCTTGGCCGCTCACGATCAACTTGAATTCTATAACTCAAAATTGCATTCGAAGCCTAATTTTTCCTTTTTAAAACAAATTCCTAAAACCATCAAATGAATGATATTGATTATCGATTTAAGATTTGTCTTTTTAACCATTCCTACTCCTTATAGCTTTGTTTTGAGGCAAATAACAATAGGGAAGATGAGAATAACTAATGATCAAGAGTTACTAAGAATCACTAGCATCGGGTAATAACCTACCATACCATTCCCTAAACTAACTCACAAGGATAGATTAATAAAAATTGATAAATTTTCACCCAACCAATAATTAATCTTATTGTTATAATACTTTACCCATTGTCCCTATAGGTTTCCTAGCCCTTAGGTTTTCATGCTTCATGCCCCAAGTTGGCATTTTAGCCTCTCATGGGGGTTATGTCACATTCACAATCCATAATAGGGTAAAAATCCATAATTTGAATAAAAAAGAAAGTAAAAACAATATATTTAAAAAAGAAAAAAATAAAACAAACCAAAGTTCTCATCAATTTTCACATTCAATGTCAAACTTTTCGGAAAAAAATCCAAGGTATCTAAACCCTAGAACTAAGAGAGTTTTTATAATATCATCAATAACCAAACATGTGGTACACTCTCATTGTCCACTTATTACAAAATAATTACCTAAAAATGATTAAAAAAATAATAAAATGCTCATTTCTAGTTGTGTAGGGTCCACTTAGGGCGGATGAAGTGCCCTAGAAGCAATTCTTTGGGTTGAGGAGGTGAAACATTAAAGTGGTAGTGGGTGAATTTGAAATTGGGGTCATTTCGAATTGGATTTGGAATTCATAATTTGGATTTCGAATTCATAAGTTGAATTTCAAAATAGTCCTTCAACTTTGCACAATTGTCTTCAAATGGCCATAACTTCTTCATTTCAGTTCTGATTTGCACACTATTTGAAGCTTTGAACTCCTGACTTCCCGAGTTCAAAACAATATATAGTATATCTAAAATGGACTCCAAGAAGTGCTCCAATTTTTTTCTCCAAATCTAAGTATATGTTGCCACCAGATTTTGAGTTCTAAATTTCCATGCGGCTGAATCTTGCTTCATGCCTAATTTTCCATGTTTTTTTGCCTTCTTTCTTATTCCATAATGGTCATTTCTCATCTTCCAAACTCATGATATCCTCATCTTGCCTTTCCTCATGGTCCATGAGTCTTGAATTGCTTATTTTTCTCATTTAACCCTTTCTTGATCTTTCAAAATATAAAGTGATTCAACTTGCACCTTTTTTCCCCTTAAACCTGAGATAAATCTCCAAAATACAAGTAAACTCATAACTAGGGCGTTACCATCGATTTAGGTCGAGTTGGGTGCTTTGAGTGTCCTTTGGTGCAAAAATCATATCGAATATATATGTGCCATTAGAGCACATATTTTAGCTCCAATTAGTGGTCTATTGCATATAAAACAACCAAATGGATTGGTTGTTTGTGAAGAATTTGTCTTATCCCCCACTTTAGCCTAATAAGACTTAAACTTTTTGTTCAATTTGTCACCTATTTTCTTAGAGGGCTTGGATTCCCTCTTTTTACTCGATTATGCAGTTGGTTCTTTCCTTCCTAAGTCATAGTAGAGGAAGAACTTAGCTTGCACTCCACCAAACAATCAACAGCTATCATGGCTGTAGGCAAGTCTTGCACACCTTACCTTCTCAGTTCCATCTGAGCCCACCCCTGCAATCCAAACATGAAGTTGAAGAGCTTGTCAACTTTAGACATTTCTTTAATGTCAAGGATCAACGAACTAAACTCCTTAACGTAGTCTATGAAAAAACTTGTCCACTTTAGTTTCTTCAGAGACTCTCGGGCTACCCACACCATATTCATGGGAAAGAATTGATCCTTCAATTCCTTTTTCAATGTCTCTTAAGTGTTAATCCTTGGTCTCTCAACCGTAGCATCATCACACCTCCAAAGTTTTGCATTTCCAAAGAGATACATAAACGTGATCGTTACTTGTTCATTCGCAGGGATACGAACAACACTAAAATATTACTCCATGTCCTAAAGGAAGTTCTCTAAATCCTTGGCATTCCGAGCACCACCAAAGGGTTTGGGCTTAAGCACTCGTACCTTTGTAGGGATTGGTTCTAAAGTTGATGATGTGCCTTGCAACAATGCCCGCTTCAACAACACGATCTCATCCTCAAGAGATCCAACCTATCCCTGAAATTTCTCTATTGCCTATTTTATCATGGTTGTGAAGGAATCTATCTGTTTCTCCATATTTATCCTAGCTTTCTATGAGTCCATGATGTACTCTGAGTTCCTCAATGTCTTTTGCCACTCTTGTAAATAGAGTGAAGCCTACATTGCAGCCACTAGCAACTGCTTCCAATCATGCAACTTGCTCACATAGTAACTCCAAGGCACTACTCTTCGTAGCCATAGGCTCTAATACCAACTGCTAATTATTTCTAGTTTCTAGGCACTATGATTCAGCAACACACATGATTCTAAGTTTCTAGTTTTTGCATAAGGACGACACCTAGACCCATTCTTGGCCAACCTTTCTCCAAGCCGCAATACACCTTTCTCCAATATTTCTCTAAGCCAAATACACCTTCCCATAATTCCTAGAAACATGGTTCTCTATAAATTCTCAATGTGCAATAGTGTAGAAGATGCCCCTAAGTCCAAAACCCAAGAATCAATAGAACTTTTGACTGACAGAAGTAACACATCATGTATGTCCTCAATGACTACACTCACAATATCATCTTTGTTTTCTTCATTCTTTCTCAATGGTCTATAATACTTCTTTATATGACCTATTTTCCTACAATTCCTACACTCCACATTTTTCCCAAATCTAGAATTACTTCTTTCATTCCTCGATTTTGATCTACCTTTATTTTGGTTAGAATTTTTTTCATTCTCTCTACCCCTACTTTCGAGATTTAGGGTAAAACTTGATGTTGACGCTTCACCCGAATCAAATTTGTAAACCTCCATAGCAAGAATCCAGTCTCTAGCATCATTAAACTTCAACTTAGCACAACTTACAAAGTTACTAACTACTGTCCTCATGGGCTCCCAACTGTTTGGTAGAGATGTCCAAAGAATCAGATCACAAACCTCATCATCAAAATCAATTTCAACATATGACAATTGATTAACAATCGTGTTGAACTCATTAAAATGTGTTGCCATTGAAACACCTTCTCTCATTTTTAAATGAAACAATTTCTTCATAAGAAATACCTTATTATTCACAGATGGCATCTCATACATATCGGATAATCCTTTCATTAATCCCATGGTTGATTTCTCCTTTGCCACATTATGAGCAACATTCTTTGACAATGTCAACCAAATAACTCCCAACACTTGCCTATTAAGGGGATCTTAATCACCATCCAACATCTTTTCTGGTTTTGTTCCCAGAAGAGGTAGATGAAGTTTCTCCCGTAGAAATAATCTTGGATTTGCATTTTCCAAAAAAGCAAAATTGTATTATCAAACTTCCTGATTCCATGTGTCGAACCATTTTTGCCAGCCATCACTCTCAATTCACAACCAAAAGCTTTGATACCAATTGTTATGATTAAAACACCTTAATCCTATTTTCCAAAAGTGACAATAAACCAACACGAAAAATTGAAGTACAAGAACACATTAAATTTATAGTGGTTCACTCTCAATGTGAGAATTACGTTTACTTGTAGTCATTGTAAATTTTCACTATGATGAAAAAAGAGTACAAGAGAATTGCAAAACATTTGCTATCCTAAACATAATATAAATAGGGTAACCAAAGCACATGTGTAAAATCCCAAAAATACCCCAACTTAAAATACCCTTAGATAATAATTAGATTCCACACATAGATGATATATTTTTTTATTATTATTTTGGAAAATATGTCTGTGGCTTTTGATCGATTTAAATTTGATTCTTTGATGGTTGTTTATGGAAAGTGTTTGTTTACTTTCAGGAGGGTATGTTGGTGTAATTGGAAATAATCAATAATATTTAAACTATGTTTGAGCTAGGAATGAAAAGTGAGATATAAATGTGGAGAAAATTAAATAGTAACTTGGTCAAATGAGAATTAATCCAATCTTATAATTTTTAGTAACATTTCCTTCTTCTATAATTAATGAATAAAATTATATCCCGCAAGCATTGTATTTTTCACAAATATTTTCTACAAATTGATTTTATTTTTGATGAAACGATAGGGGCGTGAGAGTAGTAGGGCTAATAACCCGAAGATCCATTCTTCTATTCCCAATCTACAATGCATATTTAATTTAACTATCACATTGGAAGGACCACTCTCCAAACCAAAGCCACACAACTTTTTTTTTTTTTAAATATTGATTCTTTTCTCTAAACAATTTTTTTTTAAAAGTTTTTAATTTCTTAAAAAATTTACCAAACACCCTTTATTATGGAAAATAATTTAAAAAAGAAAAACATAACTAAATTTTTTTTAGGGAAACTTGTGTTTTAGGGCCCTTATTTATAAACTATATGGTATTCAGATCCCAAGTTTATGAAATATGGAAAGTAATCATTAATAGGCAAAATAATGTGAGAATTGTGCACTTTGTGCTAAGTCAATTTTATCTGCCCAAATTGCCCCCGATGTTTGCTGCATCAGCAGCCAAATAGCCTCCACATCATACTTAAATAAATAAAAAAAATTTGTGAAACTTGACAATTGTAGAAAAAACCACCTGACCTGACTTTGGTTGTCCCTTTCTTTTTTTTTTTTTTTTTCATATTAGCAAAAAAAAACCCTTGAGTTGATCAACATCTAACTTTCTTCTCATAAACTTTCGTAGCCCTAAATCTGCATTTTGGTTTGTCAGCTCTCAAATCCGAGTTTTTCCCTATGCCGGAATCCCAAAAACTTGCCATTTCAGAAGATCATTTGAAATCTGAATCGATCAAAACCTTCACGTCCAACAAACCGAACTGATACCCATAATGAAATTTCCTTTCCTCCGTCCTCTCAAAGTTTGGGAACATTCCTTTCCTTCGTCTTCATGTCCGTAGCCAGTCAGAGTGGAGACTGTGTTTAAATTTGCAAAATTTCACACATTTCGGAGAAAAAACCATGAACTGAAAACCTCAATCTACATTTTTCTTTGTTGTGCAATTTCTGAAGAAGCAAATGAAACACTTCATGGTAACAACATCCAATTAAAAAGAGGGCTTGAGGAGGTAACACTGTGATTCAAATTCTGGTTCAACAGAGTGAACTTGAATGAAAACGACAAGTGTGAAATATTGGCTTTGTGAAGAAGAAATCTCTTATTCGTCTAATTGGATTGCATTTTGGCCTAACCCCCACCGAAAATCTCAAGGTAATTAATTTTTATTTAGTGTTGTTTTGTCTATTTGTTTTTTTTAAATGGAGCACATAAGCAATTGTGGAGTGGTTGTTGGACTCCGAAATATGTGTACAGTGGTCAGGCGATAGCTTCACGCGCAGGTGGATTTTGGACCGCATGATTATAGGCTCGATCCCTGTCTTTTTAAGTATTTGGACATTGGTGTATTTGGAAATGTGAATGTTGCACCAAGGGGAACTTCCATGATGTGTTACAATGGTTATTGTTAGATAGAATGAAGAAAATATGATACCCTTTTGTTTTTGTTGTGGCATGAATGTCGTGAAATATGAATCCGATAATGCTTAAGTAACACTATAAGGTAATATTTGTAAAGGTAGAATAGAGAATGAGAAATGGGAAGTAATGGCATTTTCCATTTATTAATTTGTTTAGATTGTTTTATAATATGAGAATATGAATGATGTATTCATTTTGATGGGAACCTACTCTCACCCCTACTAGAATTTTGATTCCTCTCTTCTACATAATATTATGATTAAGTTCCATTTCCATTCCAATTCCCATATGGGAAACACATCCTACATGCTTTATGTGAAGTCATGAGGCTATTTATGGTCTTATACCTTAGCACACCTTGGCTTGTAGCCTTTGTGATCCTTTGCGACGTGTGTGGGCATCATGTCTTGCAATTTTAGTGAGTTTGTTCACTTTAGGTGTAAGCACTGCCCGACTGAACCTTAGGTACTACCTTAGTTACCCTTAGGTACTATTGTAATGAAACTTAGGTACTACCTTAATGCCCTATACATATTACCATTGTGAAACCTATAGCCCTACCCTAACACACCTTAGGTACTACATTTGTGAACTAACTGTAGCTACTTTATCAATACTATGTACTGCCCGTGTTCAATCATAGGATGTACCTTTTGCATTCAATTCCATCCTAGTTTTAAGATGAATCAAGAAACGAGTAGATAATACACAATTTCCTTAATTGAGCATGCCATTGTTATGTTGTAATGGCATAGGTGAACCTTTGACCTTAGGGAAAGGGCAGATTAGCCATGTGGCTACCTTAATGTACCTAAGATAGTACATAAATGTACCTACGGTACTACCCTACTATAGCTTGGGGACTACCTATGTGAACCTTAGGCATTACCTTATGGAGCTTGGGTAGTTGGTTTGTGAACGTTGGGTACTTACTTTATCAATCCTACGTAGGAGCTTCCTCGAGCATAGGACGTATTTTTGGCATTGAATTCCATCGTAATTTAATAATTATTTGCTATATGTCGAACTTCTGAACTCAGTACACAATTTCCTAAATTGTAGATGGGATTATTATGTTTTAAAATGATTTCTAGAATGTTCTCCTTAGGTACTACCTTAATGCACTTTAGGTATTATCGTCATGTACTTTACCTATGTAACTTAATGCATCGTAGTTACTATCTTACTACTTCTTAAGTAGTAAGGTCTATTTGGTTGCTCCCCTTAATGCACGTTGGATAAATGTTCCACTTTTGTACTGAAGACACAATTTATAAAAATTGCATGCTAGATTGGAGCATGGCATTATTCTGTTATCAATGGTTAGTCAATTGGTACCTTATGTAATCATAATAGTGTAAAGGTACTACCTGAATGTACATTAAATACTACCTTAACGTACCCTAGGTACAACTTTAATGTCCCTTAGGTACTACCTTAACGTACCTACTATACCACCTTTATGTGCTTTAGGTACTACCTTAATGTCCCTCAAGTACTACTTGACTGAACCACATTGTCTCCATATTTGGGAACCTTAACAATGCACCCGAGCACAACTTGGCTACTAGCTTTGTAAACACTCTATAGTTACTTTGTGAATCCTAGGTACTACCATGGTCAATCATAGGATGTATCTTTATCATTCAATTTGATCCTAGTTTGATACAAAACCAAGCCATTTGGTTGAAAATGACAATTTATTTAATTGAGCATGGCATTGTTATGTTGTAATAGGTTAGGCATCCCATTCACCTTAGGTCATACCTTATTGCACCTGATTAACTACCTTAATGTGGCTAAGGTACTAACTTAATGTGTCTAAGGTACTATCTTAGTGAACCTTAGGAGTACTTCCTTACTGGAGCTTAGGGACTATCCTAATGAACCTTAGGAGTACTACCTTACCGCAACTTAGGGACTACCATTGTGAACCTTAGTTATTAACTTAATGGAGCTTAGGTAGTGAGTTCGTGAACCTTGGGTTATTTATCAATCCTAGGTAGCACCTTCCTTAACCATAGGACCTACACTTGACATTCAGTTCCATCCTAATTTGATGATGAATCGATATATGTCCAACATCTTCCCTCACTACACAATGTCCTGAATTGTCCATGGCATTATTTAAAAATAATTTATTTTTTAGAATGTTCTCCTTAGGTACTACCCTAATGCACTTCACTTACTATTGTCATGCACTTTAGGTTCAACGTTAATGCATCGTAGGTGCAATCTCACTACTCCTTATGTAGTAAGGTCCAATTGGTTATTATCCTTAATGCACGTTGGAGAAATGTTTCACTTTTGTACTAAAGACACATTTCTTTCATTCTATTACATATTCGATAATGGCATTACTCTGTCTTAATTGGTTAGTCACTTCGTACCTTATCTAATCATAATAGTGTGAAGGTACTACCTTAATATATCGTAGATACTATCTTAATGTACCCTAGGTACTACCTTAATGTCCCTTTGGTCATTTTTGGTATTCAATTGTTATCATACATAGGTTAATGATAAGGATTTCCATGATTATGCACATTAATTTTTGTTTTCCATGTTATGAGAAATTAAGGCAACAATTTTTTTTCCATCGTGCACCGAACATAAGAACAACGAAATGAACTCTTGATCTATGTCACCTATTAGTCATTTCATATTTTCCTTTCATGTTATACCTGCCTTCAATGCACTATATATGGCCAAGTATTATAGACTAACCAATGTTGATGCCCTATAGTCCTTGTATACAGATTTTCATCCACATCTCTATATTACTATAAAGATATGTATATAATTATTTAGTACTCTAATGATGACATAATTTTATACGATAACACATATATGTAGTATAAAAAATTTGAACATTTTTTCTAGATATGCAAATTTTGGTTTGAACTCCACATTTGTTGGGTTTCCTTTCATCATTTTTTGTACCCTTGTTATATTTGAAATTTTCCTTAACCAATGTTAATTACATTTTTAATAAGTATACACCAACCAAGTCATCTCCATATCATTATTATAGATTGAATGCAAAGACATCTTCTCCATGAACCTTTATAGTGGCTTCCAATTCTTGTTGCCACTCCTATCATATTCTGCTCCTGATATGCTTACATTTCTGCATCATTGGACCAATGTTAAAGCTCTACCACTGGATACTCTCAACCAGTTTTTGATATTATATTGTTGATCATTCTTTGCCTATCTTCGAATTTGAATTAATTTAATGAAGTCCAAAATGACCATGTCTGATCTAGTTGAATTTCTTATCTACAATAGAGAATAAGTTTGTTTCTATTGAAGTGTAGCCTTGAATTGCTGTCTCCTCGCAAATTCTCTCTATTCACAATCTTGGATCCTTAGACGGCTATTAAAAAAATCTAGCATTAAACTTCTAGTTATTTAGAACCCCTTCTTCAATCAACATCAGAAACTCCTGCTCTTCACCTTGATGAAGACATAAATGTACAAACAGAAAGATATATATATATATAATTTTTAAAGATAGATGTTTATATATTGTGTTATAATGAAAAGTTTTTTGTTTATTGTACTATTTTCGTTTTTGTAATTACAATTGTATGTCATTTGTGGTAATTTATTAATATTAAAAGTGTTTTTATATTTATACAACATATTCTCTAAAACACTATTAGAATCATTTTTCTGATTCTCATAAAAGTGTTATTCACATCAACACTGCATAAGGAAACACTGCTAATAAAAACCCTTCCATTAGAATCATTGTCAAACGAGCTCTAAGTATAATTTTAAAACTAAGCGGTTAGAATTGTTCTATTGATTTACAAAAGTGATACCACGTTCACACATTCAGTTCTACATTCCAGTTTTATTTTTCAATCATTCATCTATGTTTAACTCATTTTTAGTTTTCAACCTAGTAAATTATCATCTAACTAAAATGCTTTGGTAAGTAAGTCATCAATTAGTCGATAAATAATAACAATAAGATAGGAAATAATGGAAGCTTTTTCTAACCGAAACGTGTTATATGTGAATAACAAAAAAAATGAAGCAATTTCTCTTAGTTTTGTTACTCCAGTTGTCTATGAACATCGTCCATCCTCAAGAAACTATTTGTGCTTTACATTTAATTTGTGTACGTCAATATACATGCATATGCATATTTCCAATGCACCAATTGAATTATTATATAAAGATATTTATGACCATTAATAGCTACTTGTCCTGTCCTAGTATTAATTTTTGGTACATCATAATTGCATTACACATAATTTGCTATCTCTATGACATTCATAATGGTTCACAACCGTCCGAATCAAACAAGCATATATAAATTTTCAAAGAAGTTGAGATAATACAATGCAGGGAAGCACAAGCGTGCGCTCTTTCTACTATTGCTTCATAGAGCTTGTATTAGGTTTAGCCCCTTTGGGCTTCACTTTACAAATAGTTGGAAAATATCCAGAAGCACATTAAATTGCTATCATGGCTAGACTCAAATTATCATTGTTGTTCTCCTAAGAGCTGCTTGTAATTCTGTTAAGCTGAATAGAAGAAAAAAAAATGTCATCCTTCCAATATATCTTATGCTTCTATGTTCTGCATAACATAGTGACCTTATTCCAATAAAATCAAAGTACCTGGAAGAGAAGCAACGATATCCTACTCAAGTGAGTATAAATTAAATTTCAGTAATATTATGAAAAAAAGTTACTACTTTGACTGGTCGTTTGCATATGTGGACAATAATTCATCAAACGTGTCCTAATATCTTCAAACAAATGGCATAGGCAACGCCCCACATACCATTCATCAAACACAGGGGAAATGAAGATGAAAATATTTGTTCACTACATATGGCATATACATGCTTACATGGCAAAATTCATACTTTCCAATTCTATATTAATTGAATTTGTTCTGATTTTTTGTCATCGTCATAAATAGTCTAATTTATTTTTATCTGTCCTCTCCTCAAATACTGCCTGCTCTGCCTCATTTTTTTTAACACTTTCAGGTTGTGTTTCTCTAGTTTCTTAATTCAATTCTCCATTTCCAACATTTTGTGGCTCATCTCCGGAATTTTCTTCATTGTGTACCTAAAAAAGGGAATGGAAACCAACCCAAAATCAAAAACCTAACGTTGAATCTCCTATGATTAGTTTCACTTGAGCTATCAAAAAGTGCAATAGGGCCACCGAGTAAAAGCTAAAATAAATTTGAAATGGAAACTAAGGCGAATTGAACTACAGGCCCATAAGCAAGAGCAATTAGGAGCATGGTCTTTAAATCCACAGCTCTCATATCAAATCAAAGTACAATTTCATGTGAAATACAGTTAATTTTGTATAAAATTAAAGGTATTTCAAACTTTTATTTTTTAATCAAACACAAAATTGCCAAGGTTATAAAATCATGCTTGAAATGCAAGTCAATGTGGAATACAAATTTGTTTGTCTTTTAAAGTGGAATCCTTTGTAACCAAATCTTTTTCAATTCATTTTTCATAGTTCAATTCATAGGAAAAGAAAATATAAGTTCATAACTAAGCTCAAAAGAACTGAACTAACAACCAAAAAAAATCAAAATTTAAACTCCACATATCAACTTTAAAATAAGTCACTTAATCAAGGCCCTAACCTATAGCCAACATTCATACTATCTTACATGCCAAAATTCCTGGAAATAGTGTCAAAGTCCAGGTCATTCAGTAAATAATTTAATGGGTTTATTTTGCAATAAAAATAAAGCCACAACTCTCTCAAAGGGAATTTCATACTATAAAAAACTTAGTGGAGAGTTGTGCATTTGGTTGGTCCTCTAATGAAGGAGCAATAGGGTAATAATATGACATAGTTACCAGCCAAATCATAATAGACATAACATAATAGTTTTGCAAATAAACAGTGATGTTAAATAAAACCTTCAACTTTGCCCAATTTGTAAATATGCAAAATATTGTCCCTTCTAGTCTAAAAACAAAACTGACCAACATAAATTTAGAGTCATAAATAAGTAGTTTGACATGGCCCAAATTCATCAAAAGGATAGGATGAGGAAATTAAAGGAATAACACAACTAACTTTACTAGTTACAAATGAAAAACTACAGGTCATTCTATGAAATACCCGAATTTGACATTTTGAGGTTTGTTAAGCAATCACAATCCACACGCCTACATAATATTCTCTCTAACATTGTTGGATTCATTAAGGAGAAATGTCACAACCAATTTCAATTTGTAAACATGCATTTTGTCCTACACAAAACATAACAATTGATTTTCAAGTGTTGGAAAAATTGGAAGAGAAGATTAAATCAGGGTGTAAACCAGCTTTAACCTGTACAACTGCTTGTGTTAAGGTAGCCCCATTCCAATATTCCATGTACTTCAACCCAAAGATACCACAGTCATACCTAAAAAAGCATAACATTTGGATTATCATAGACATACATCAATTGTCTAACACACTGTTACTACAACTTTATTACAACGAAAATTATGAGGAACAAAAAAATTTCCCCATTTTTTTGTTGGACTAGATCTAGTAGTACATGGACAAAATTTGAAACCTCCACATTCATATGAATTCCATGTGCATGCAATGCTCTCTCCAAAGCCAGTGACAATTGCCTACTCGAAGCATTGATGTAGTTCCCTTTTCGTAGTGGCAGACTTGATAGGATCTTGACATGTCCAGAAGGAATGTTAAGCACATGGAGGTGCCAATGGTTGTTCTCGCATACGGGAATGAACAATTAAATTATCACTTTTGAATTGTTAGGTTCTATGTTCATAGATATAAGCCATACTATCAGGTAGCCATGAAAAAAGTATGTTAATGTACCATTTCACATGCCGCTACATCGCGTCCCACTATGTCGGCATGAAGAAACATGTGAGATCTGTCAATTATTTCTTCTTTTCTGGATTTTGGTTGAAGGTTTCTAAGAACCACCTGGTCAAGTTTGGGATTAGTCAATAATAACAAAAATGAATACAATTTTCTTTTCTAACATGTAATACATAAGTCTCGTAGAGTGTGCACAGAGAAAGAATGATCGAAGTAGTGGTAGTGCGGTGGATGTGGTTGGTAAGCATTCAACATGCGGGACATAACAGTAATAATCTAAAATATATATATAAAAAATGTTACTCAATTACTAGCCAACTTTAATGCATCCATTATTGACATGAAATGTAAATTGGTTATTGAGGAAGCTGGAGAATTAGTAACTTACAATGTTGTTCACCCAACGACCTCCATTTAGAGAAGAGAACTCAGACCTCGTAATGAACATCCCATGCATATCACATAAAACCTCGTTGTAATGTCATAAAGGATTCTGTTAAACCATGCAGTAGAGCTATATTTGTGCACATTAACTAGGGTTGGAAATGAAATATAAAAACTACCTAGGATCAACATCTTCGACCAAAGCAAAATTAGCGACAAGCCTATCCTGATGTGATATTTTTGGGAATAGTTTAAGGCATTGTGCAACAAAGGGAGATTTACAAATGGCAAGCCTCTTCACCATCCACCTACCAGTCCATTTATATCTGTGACTAGACGTTAGTATGTTTGAATGGTTGCGACTAACTACTGTGCCAACAATTTGGACCTCTTCTACAACCTTCAAGTTAGGGTAAGGATAAGATTGTTCATGGGACTCTGGGGGCAGTGATGGGGGACCATAGTCAACTATAGAAGCCTACATTTTAGCTGGAAAACATGGTGATGATGGTAGGCTAGGTTGTTTAATGAATTCTTCAGTTGAACGTTGAGTGTCACCTGTCATAGCAGTTGATTCTTCTTTAACTTGGTCTAATGGCTAAGGTGGAGTAGCTGAACAACATCATTGTGATCCAAACTAGCGGGAATGCAATGCAACAACATCTTGGGGTAGTGACAATGCTAATCTCAACATAGTTTCTAACGTTTCTATCATACGTGCTTGAATTACCTAAGAGAGGATGGAAAAATTTATAAACAAAAACTAAATGTCTACAATGAGGGGAAAAAAAAGTACATAACTGTGAAATTCTCTATTGTACAAAAATACTTAGCCTTTTTAGCCTTTTTACATAGCAACTGTGGTCAAGAAAAACTAGAGAAAGAGTCACTATGGCTTTTGTAGTATTCCGGGTATCGTCCTCAAGGACTGGCTTATGGAAACTGTCAATACTAGAATAAATGAATTTCTTTCATTTAAATCCTAAAGTGAAAAAAAAAATGAGAATAATGTGAAACTAAGTAAAAGAAATTAAATTAATAACAAAATGGATATCGATTTTAAATTCAATTGATTAAAGTTTGGGGCTTTCCACAACCCAACCTAGGGTATAGCAATTAGAGAAAAAAAGGGTCATTAAAGTAATATGATCTTAGGGTTTTGGGATCCTTGGCCGCTCGCAATCAAGTTGAGTTCTATAACTCAAAATTGCATCTGAAACTTAATTTTTCCTTTTTAAAACAGATTCCTAAAACCATCAAATGAATGAGATTGATTACTAGTTTAAGATTTTTTCTTTTCAACCCTTCCTACTCCTTATAGCTTTGTTTTGAGGCAAATAATGATAGGGAAGATGAGGATAACTAATGATCAAGAACTACCAAGAATCACTAGTATCGGGTAATAACCTATTGTATCATTCCCTAAACTAACTCACAAGGATAAGATAAAAAAAATTTGATAAATTGTCACCCAACCAATAATTAATCTCATTGTTATAATAATTTACTCATTGTCCCTATAGGTTTCCTAGCCCTTAGGTTTTCATGCTTCAAGCCCCAAGTTGGCTCTTAGCCTCTCATGGGGGTGATGTCACATTCACAATCCATAACAAGGTAAAAATCCATAATTTGAATCAAAAGAAACTAAAAACAATATATTTAATAAAGAAGAAAAAGAAAACATACCAAAGTTCTCGTCTTCTTCCACCTTCAATGTCAAACTCTCCGGAAAAAGATCCAAGATCCCTAAAACCTAGAATTGAGAGAGTTTATATAATACCATCAATTACCTAACATGTGGCACACTCTCATTGGCCAATTATTACAAAATAATTTCCTAAAAATGATTAAAAAATAATAAAATGGTGATTTCTAGTCATGTGGGATCCACTTAGGGCTGATGAAGTGCCTTAGATGCAATTCCCAAGGTAGAGGAGGCGAAACATCAAAGTGGTAATGGGTGAATTTGAAATTGGTTTCATTTCGAAGTGGATTCCGAATTCATAAGTTGAATAGATGCAATTCCCAAGGTAGAGGAGGTGAAACATCAAAGTGGCAGTGGGTGAATTCAAAATTGGTGTCATTTCGAAGTGGATTTCGAATTCATAAGTTGAATTTCGAAATCATAAGTTGAATTTCGAAATCATTTCGAAATGACCCTCTAGCTTGGTGCAGTTGTCTTAAAATGGCCATAACTTCTTCATTTTAGCTCTGATTTGCACACTATTTAAAGCACTGAACTTCTGACTTCCTGAGCTTCGAAACGATATATAGTATGTATATAATGGACTTTATAAAGTTCTTTAAATTTGTCCTCAAATTCAGAGTATATAATCCCATTAGATTTTTGAGTTCTAAATTTCCATGTAGCTGAATCTTGCTTCATGCCTCATTTTCCATGTTTTCTTGCTTTATTTCTTACTCTATAATGGTTATTTCTCATCCTAAAAACTCATGATATCCTCGTCTTGCTTTTCCTTACGGTCCATGAGTCTTGACTCACTTATTTCCTCATTTAGCCCTTTCTTGATCTTTCAAAATCTAAAGTGATTCAACTTGCACCCTTTTCTTCCCTTGAACCTGAGATGAGTCTCCAAAGTATAAATTAAACTCATGGCTAGGTCTTTAGCATTGATTTAGGCCAATATGGGTGATTTAAATATCTTTTGGTGCATAAATCATATAGAATATGTGTCATTAGAGCACATATTTTGGCTCCAATCATATGTGAGCTTTGCTATGAATGAAGACATCTACAACCTCAGTAGCATCATCACAAGCCGAGGATGTCCCACCTGCTACCGGTGCATGCGAGTGGCCAGTGAATTCTAGTAGTTGTTGAGCCTGCAAGGGGTTGATACACATAAATGAGAAGATTAAATTTTATACAGAGTTAACTTGGATAAGAAATTTTGAATAAGGAAAGAAGTGCAGAGTTGGAGCTTACATGGACATGACCGTAACCACCAAATGTGGAAATTTTGGATGATAACCGTCTTTTGATTAAGTCATCACTCCAAGCAACAAGTAACAACATAATACCATCAACCGTGACAGAGGGCATATAGAATTTTGTCATGTAGAAGAGCTAGGAAAGGAGAGTAAGATGTATTAGTTGAAACACATTCAATAACATCTTGGAATACGGTTTAAAAGTAATTATAATTTCAATGAAATTACATTAAAAGTGGAAAAATGTAATGGAGAAAAATAAAACTACACATTCATTAGGTATTAACTATACCTGGAGAAAAATAAGGCAGTCACATATGTAAGTGGGCTGGTTTTTCCGGTATTCTTAGATTTCGTCCTCTATGTAGTGGAGGACAAACTGCGACCAATTCTTTTAGTCACCAACATCACCATCCCAAATGGTGTCCCATAGGTCATGCATCCCTTCAAGCTTGGAGTTCGGTGCCAGTATGGTGGCACATGGGAAGATTAAGAATGTCTTCCTAAACTCATCACCATTGGGCAAGTTATATAGATTTTGCTCCAACAAACTGATGGTGTAGGTGCGATTGGAGGTGCCTCTCCTAGTATGTACAACAATCTTCACACAATTAGATGGGATGCCCATAACCTTACTAACATCTTCTTCAATTATCGGGACAACAATGTTGGTAGCCATATTGAGCTAATAGTATGTAATGTCATAATTGGAAATGATCCATGCGCACAACTCATAGCGCAATTCCCGACATGCCAAGTCGAGAAGTCCCCCAAATCCCATTTCCTTAATGGCATCTTGTTTATCATCAGGTAGCCTCCTAATAACTGAAATAACTTTTTTCCCCGAACAACTAGATTTTGGCAGCTTTACCTATAGTAAGCAATCAATTTGTATCAGTATCAAAACATGGCAATGTAAGGGGAAAAAAAACCAAAAAATTAAAGCTTCCATGCAGTTCATAAAAGGTCTTGTGTTGGCAACCTGGCTGCATGTAGTTGGAACATGTTCTTTTCTTTTGCGTCGAACAATGGCCATCTATCTATCACTTTGGGATGTGCTAACGGTATTCAATTTCCCACTAGCACTGTTCAAATTTTAAAAAGTTAATACAATGAAGTACATGGCTTGTACAGTAATGCATAAGGCATGAACATGAACTGTAGGAAAGTTACTTCAAATTATGCAATTTTGTGTTGAGGCAAGAATCTCAATCTATTATTTGTTTCACTGAATAGGCATTCAATTGTATAGAAGAAACAAAGGTAATTGGAATGGTTGGAAAAGTGGATATTAGTAATAGGGAAAATGTGTAATATTGATCTCAGTAATTGATATGCATTCTGGAGGTAACATGGTCATCACTTTTTATTAATAAGTTAAAGGCTTCAGTTCATAAGTTTCTATTGTTCTATAACAAGTAGGTAGAAAAAATGGCTCAAATATATGCAGGCAAAAAATTATCAATATGGTTATACCACTTTTGCGCAGGTGCATTTGATACAATAGGGAATGAAAGGAAATAATGAAGATGGTTTTTTCATACCATCAATTTGGTTAGAAAAATGGAAAATTTAGGGTCATAGTTGATTTATAAATCATGGAGGACTAACAAAATATAGATATAAGGATGTACCAAAACCAGTATGCCCTTAAATTGCTTTTAGGAAAACAATGGGGCCAGAAGGCCCTCAATGTGAAGGTTATTGGAAAGTCCCAAGAAAGAAAAGTCGTAGTAGATAAAAATTATGATGTTAATTCATGAAAATTTGTTAAGTATTAAAAGAAAAAAGCACGACAAATGAAACCATAAATTTTTGTTGCTGAATGTAACCAGGGTGTAAAATTAACTAATTTTGTTTCAATCAATTACATGTATCTGAGTGGCCTAGTCCTTTGGAGTATTCAATTTAGTTGTGTTACTAGTCAAACTCTAGTGGTTAATGATCCAACCACTTTTGTATGTACTCTCTTTTTAAGCAGACAAGTTCACTATAAGGACCTCCTAAATCATCAATTATTGAGAGTTAAAAACAATCTAAAAAACATAAAGCTTGAAAGTTGTTCAAAATACTACAGCAAGATAATAAAATTCAATTGACTGAATGAGTTCTTCCAATAAAATTGATTGAGCCCACTTCTTGTCATGTCATTGTGGGAGTATGTTGTGAAGAATTGGCTCATAAATATTGTTTATGAACCAAAGTAGTTGATACCTGACATCAAACAGTGGGAAAAAGGAACAGTACCTTATGACAAACTCAATTATTGTAACAAGAAATGGAGCAAGAGTATGTAAATAGAAGGTTGATATTGTAAATGTAAAGAACGATACCTATCACTTCATATAAAAAGGCCAAGACAGTCCCTTATAACCAAAAATTAGGTGGTTCAGGTAGGTTGTGAGACAACGAATTGCATGACAAAAGAAAAATTACAATATTAATGTATAAATTTCTCATCTTGTCATCCTGAGCGTTAGAATAAAGATGAATTTCCATCTAATGAGATTATAGGAATGCACTTCTTCCACATACTATGTACAATTAAACGATTAAATTTGCTATTACATTTGACAGCTATGAAAATGAAAGAAAGCAAAAGCTGCAGATTACTCAAAACAATTCATTGGATTCCCAATCTATGAACAACTCATTGACATATAAGTATAAGAAACTTTCTGGTTAGCACAAGGTATAGTCATGGACTTGAAATTCACTCATTTAGCTAATTGTGTAATTAGAAAATTGGAAACTGAAATAGGACAATAAATGAATAATGAAGGCATGAAATGCAAAACATATCTTTGGCACTAAGGATTAACATGATATATTAAAAGTAACTTGGTATTGGTAATGAATTGATATATAAGAACTAACTAGACACATCACTTAGCAAAGGTATGTATCAAAAGAGAAAAGTAGGTGGTTGGCCCTAACCATCATGAGTCAATTCCCCTATCATCCAGTTCAGAGCAGGAAGTTTATAGTAATTAATGGCCACCAATAGTGCATTTCACCACTTATGGATTTTTATGGAATACAACAACTGCAATTATGGATTTTTGTGGAATACAACAACTGCAGTGATGGGTTTTTGTAGAATACAACAACTACAGTCATAGATATTTGTGGAATAAAACAACAACATTTTTCAAACAAACCCCAATTGTAATACACAATTAGGACACTTGTACAACCTTAGTAACAGTTGATTGGCAATTTCACATAAAAGACACCTAGTTACAGGAAAAGGAACATAATCTATCACAAGAACAGTTAAGTAACAAACATGATTAAGGTTATAGACTCAGTAACAACCTATATTCAGTTGTTCCAAAAAAACTTATGAAAGTACAGTAATATAAAGGTTCAATAATAGAAGAAGGTCACAACAATGCACTTAAGACAGGATTCTTGCATGTTTTCATGTTGTGTCCATACATATGACAACAAGAGCAATAGACAGTCTGTTTATCTTGAAATTGGGACTCGATGCGCTTCTTCCTTGGTCTTCCGGGAGGACGTTTTGTATGAGAAGGCTTTAGAGAGAAGAAAACCTAACCTGTGATAGATTGTACCACACCATTGTCATCCACAATTGTCATATCATGGGTCTCTATATTGGAGAAGGAGCCCATGTAGATCAACTCTGGCATTGGGAATTTGTAGCAGTCATAAAAAAATCAACAACATTATGGCCAATGGAAAGAATAATGATTTTCGCATGTTTATAAGGGATTTTGAACATTTTCCAACCCCTACATGTGCAAGTACGCTTCATAATGTCCACATTCAAGAATGCCCTCCATATACAAACCCTAAAAATGTCATTCATGAAAGGAGTGATTGGATACACTTCACCCTTGGCAATATTCTACAACACCTTTTCTTCAATTTGTGGCCCTAAAGACCATTTCCAATTGTTGGACTGTTCTTTATGCTTCACAAGCATAGAACCCAACTTAGCCATGTGCTCCATTAAAAAGTTACAAATCAAGTGATGTCTTTCATGCCTTAACTAAGCATTAAACGACTCGGCAAGGTTGGTGGTCATTTTATCCCATCTTTGTTTTAGGAATTTTGACATGGCCCAATGTTCGGGTGAATTATCTTCTACTCATGTGGCTAAAGCATCATTGTATTTCCATAGTTCATACATGGAAACATTATAATCATGCTCTAACCTTGCATAGACAATACTATCTAGGAATTGAAGCGCATTTTATTTACCCTTGTTCCCTTTTATCTTTTGCTTGCTCAAAAAACTACTAAAGTTATCCTTCAAGTGACGGTAACAGTAGGCATGATTTTCAAGGCCAAACACCTTGGGAACACTACAAAGTAGGGCAAGATCTCTATCAGAGATGATAATAACTTCCTTTTCTCCAACAAATTTCTTCAAGTTTTGCAAAAACCAACACCAATCCTCATAATTTTCTGAGCTCATAATGTTAAAGGCTAACGGGAACATATAGTCATTAGCATCGTATGCAGTGGCTGAAAATAATGTACCCCCATATGGGCCACTCATATGGGATGATTCAATAGCAATGATAGGTCGACACCCCATTGCAAACCCTTGGATAGACACTGCATGAGCAACAATGAGTTGCTCAAAATTGCCATCACTCGAATGACGCAACTCAACAACGGTTCCTGGATGAGTTGTAACCATTTTGTCACACATCCAAGGAAATAATTTATAATAACATTTGGGTTGTCCATAAATGCGCTCTTTTTCCTTCTCTTTCATTTGCCATGCTTGAAGATAAGTCAATTGCATCCCATGTTGCCTTATGAAGTCCTTACAAATTTGGCTTGATAGGTAATTAGGAGTACAACTTATGACATCATCAATCATCAATGAGGCACGATTGGATCTGATTAAAGGTTGGGATGAGGAGACATCCTCCAAACTATGGTTGTGGACATTATGAAATGTGTGAACCTGAACGATCTTAGAATCCCCTATTGCACGAGTAGTGACTTTCCAAGGACATTGGTCTACTGTGCAAACTACTGTCATGTGTTTTGGGCTATTCCTATTGAACGAACATCGGAATCTACAAGCCATGGACATCAAATAGACTACATCGTGAAACTCAACAACATTAGGGAACGTTTGTCCACTACCCATAATGGCATTTTCAAACCACCTTGATTCAAGTTGAACTACATTTGATTCTGCACATCTTTGGGAAAACCCAAATGACTCAATTGTAGGGGAGTGAGTATAAATTTCCATAGGTGGATCGGCATGGGAGGAAATTACTTGTGCTGAATTAGAAGCAACAATAGGTGTTGGCCCACTTCAAAAAAGACATCCAAACAAATTTGCTAACCATTTGTAACCAAATGTTTGTAAAATGATTCAACAAAGTTAATATGATGGTGCTAAGGCCATATGTACCTAGTTTGTGCGTTCAACCCTTCACCAAATTTTGTACATGGGGAGACATAAACACGACAAAACATGTCATTGAATCTGAACATCTTTAGTACAGAAGCCTCATCATGCAATGGTAGTAAACATGATGGGTCAAACTTCAACGTAAACTCCAATTTTATTGAGTTTGGGTCAATGTTCAATTCACCACAAACTTTTGGAACCAATTTTGCATGTGTGATATTTCCACTAACGATAATGGATTCGGTCCAACCACCTTTATAGTGTACGAACCCATCAGCAGACTTAACAACCTTACCGCCTTCATGGATGTAACAAAAAATGTCCCCTTCCATTCCCTTAATAATAGAAAAATGGGTTACAAACAATACAACAAGAACAATAAAGTAGTAAGTAGTGTTGAATAAGTAACTAAAGGTCACATACATGGTAAGCCAAGGTGTGATGAGGTAGTACCTAAGCTGCACTAAGGTAGTATCTGAGCTTGATTAAGGTAGTACCTAAGCCTGGTTAAGGTAGTACCTAAAGTGCAATAACAACAGTAGCATAGGTCAACATCATGGCCACACATTCCTTAACAAACCTTCAGTGGTTTAGTAATGGACTAATAATATAGATTCAGATTTCAAGTATAACCTTTGACCGGGTAACCTCTGTTGAACAAAAAGAAGTTTGCCAAATAATTGATACTGCAAACTTCCAGAATTCTTAAAAAATGACGAAATTATACATGAGGTTGCTTTATCAGAAGACTTTCCCGTGCATGTCTGATTTGAGCATAAATAACTAAAGGGAAGTTATTTCAAACATGACGTAGTTTGGAGTGCAAAAATTCTCTACACCACAATAAGTTGCATAATTTGCAAGAATTTCAACTTTTTTTTTCCCAAAGCCTCTACCACTAAAGAATTGCAACCAACATATGGAATGAACAACTTGTTAATTATCATGTTATTATGAAAGTAAGCAGTGACCATTCTAGTTGTCAACAACGAGATTTCGATTGTCAATCACTCTCACTTTCCAAATTAGATTTACTATGGAGAAGATCCTATTATACATTTGATGGTCCTTCAAATCATAGATTGGAAAAGTTAGAAAAAAAATTCAAAGTAAAGATTCAAATTATTTTTTCAAAACACAACTTCCTAAAATGATGTAATTTGTAGCCATAACATTCTAAAAACTTAGGTTATATACATTTAATAAGCGTTACTTCAGACAAACTTACGTTGATGGAAATAATAGAAAAAATAAAATTAGAAGATTACTTTTGGGACCCATTTCAATATTTACCATTCCATATTGCCATAATGAACATAATGGTTCTCATAAACATCTATAAACCTTAGTGATTGACAAAAGTAACAGCAAGATACAGCAAACCATTAAGCACAAAATGGAACTTAAAAATCCAGTAAAACAACATGCATAAAAACAAGGTCATATGGATACGAGCAAATAAACCAACCTCAAATGATTCTCAACAAAACTGTTCAACTTATAGTTGACAGTAACTACTAATTAAGACAACTCCTCACAAAATTAACAATTGTAACCAAAACCAAATTTATATCATTCAACTGTATGCTTAACCCTTCTTTTATACCCAAGATGTACAACCTTATTCAAATTTATGTTTGTTTTATGAGAAAAGATAAAGGACCTCATAAAACCGTTTTAATCTAACAAATTTATTCACCTCAAAACATTTATAAAGTTACCATTACATAATCCTAAAAACACAAATCTAGAAAGTAGTTAAACAACATTTATTCAGAAAGTAGCTATAAACCTACCATTACATAGACTTAAAAAGCCAAATCTACTCAAACTACCTTTTCATTTCTTAAACAAGATCAAAACAGAAATTAATAAATCATAACAAGGAAATTTTGTCTATTGCGTTGATTCGTGCCCAGTCGGGTATTTTAATAAAAAATATTTATAAATCCTATGACCTCATACTAGCGTAGCAAAGCTACTATAGTATAGCAGTTCTAGGGTCGAACTCTGGGATGGGTTTTCATTCTACTAGTGATAGACTCAAGATTAGAAATTGAATCTGATGATTTCCTTTGTCAAAAACTTAAAGTTTAAAAGAAAATAAAATTTGTTTTGAAAGTGGTGTTTGGAACTAAACTAACATAGACTAGGTAAAAATGGAAGAAAGAAAGTCTCCCAAAGCTAAAGGTTGCTAGGATCAAATTCAGAATGCAAAGTGGAAATTCCGGATTTCTCATCTCGTATTGGGGACAACAACATAAAGGATGGTTGTTTCCCGAACCGATATAGGTTTAACAATGAAGATTTAATCCATAAAAAGTCAATAGAAATGGTAGTCAAGTTCCATTAATGGCTTTAGACACTATGGGTCTTCACCTTGAGTCACTTTCCAATAGCTCGTACATGATAACTAATGGTCTGATGTGGATCTAGCAATAAGTATCCACAGAGACCTAAACCTTATCATGTATTGGCCATTCAAAGTGATTCTAAGGGATTTAAAGCAAAACTTTAGATTTAGAAGCCATTTATGAACTCCAACTACCTGTATTTAATGCACGAGAGTTTTCCACTTTAGCATCTGGACTTTTCACCTAGCTTCCTTCACTCCAAGAAACCAAAGGTTTAGCCTCTCATCCTCTGGGAAAACATCCTCAGAGGTTGTTTGGCTTCCAAGAAAAAGAAAATAGTAGAGAGAAAAGGAAAGCAAAGAGAGCCTTGTATTTTACTCCGTGTAAAATATACAATATGTTAGTGCCTTTCGAGAGATGATTTCCACCCCTCTTATAGTCTTTACAAAAGCAAAGCCTGTGATTGGCTAATTATAGGGATAAGAAAGGAATTTACATAAAAAAATATAAAAGAAAAGATCTCATGTGGAGTCGGCAGAACAGAGAAGATTTCGCACCAAAGACGCATGGGCTGGTGCGAAATTCGCACTTTCTTGGGCTGTTGTGCGAAATTCGCACTTGCTTGGGCTGCTGTGCGAAATTCGCACTTGCTTGGTGCAGTTGTCTTCCGAAGGCCATATCTTCCTCATTTTAGCTCCAAATCGTACACGGTTTGAAGCGTTGGATTCTTGACTTCCTGACCTTTGAAATGGTATATAGCATATAGAAAATGGACTTCGGAAAATGCTCCAAAAGTGTGAAGGAAGACTGAAGCTGTTGTCCTCTGTTTTCTTCACTCTATTTTCCTCTTTTCTTTTCTCCTTTACTTGGCTTGTCTTAATGATACAAAAACCTGTCAAAACACTAAAAATAGCCACAAATATGATTAGAAGTCATTGCTAGGTCCTTAACATGCCAATTGGAATAAAAATGGAGAACTACTACACAAAAGTGCTTAAAACATAATGAATTAAAAGCACAAAATAGCACTTTTTGGGTAGTAATCACTCCCCCCAACTGACACATTGCTAGTCCCTTAGCAATGAAAGGGAGAAAAAGAAATAAAAATAGATAATATAATAATTTACAAAATCATGCTGATCACTCCAAAAAATAATCAAGTGGCATGATTGGATCAAACTCTCACATGGCAAGTCAAGGATATAAAACTCAATCATCAACAAGAGTCATCAAATAACTTACCTATCACAACATACAAAGAGTGGGCATTATGCAAATTTGAGTATCACAATAATTTCCACTTCCAAAGGACCAACTCTTAATCTTCCACAAAAATCTAAGTGTTAAGGTGCTTAGTTTCCAGTTATAGTATGTCAAACTATATTCTCCCCCCAACTAAGGTTTTTCTCTAACTTTAGCAACATTAACCCCCATATAAAAGGCTAAGAACGCACCTCTTCAAAACTCCACCCATCCACCCATGTAACGAGCAGTGAGGTCGGTGACTCCCAACCAATAAAGGCTTAGGGCGCCAGGCTTCAAAGATTTTCACCATATACCCCTCGGACCTTGCTCGGGTTTCAAAGCAAGTGAAGCAATTTTTTTTTTTTTTTTTGTAAGACACATTGGCCTTTTATAAGGTGTCCCAACACTAATAGAATGAGGTCAAAGGCACCAAGTCGAAAATTTCCTAAGTTAAGGGGGTGAGAAAGTTTTACATCTTATAATTGGAATCTAATGTGTTCAGTGTGTGAAAAGATTAGAGTGGAAGACTTAAGATTGAAATCAAAAGGAGCTTCAACAATTTATCAACTTTAATAAGCATAATACAAACTCTGAGACTATGGCAATAAGATAAGAATTTAATTTCTCCCATTTACTTTTGAGAATTTATCTTTCTGAGAAACAAAGAGAGTTTGCAAAAATTTGTTAGCAAAATAACTTAACCAAAAATCCAACAAATTACTTCCTCAACTCTCCCCCCAACTAGGATGAACATTGTCCTCAATGTTCCAAAAGCAAGTGATAATAAAAGGGAGAAAGTGATCCCTCCTGATAGTAAGGGACTCTGAATGAACAGGAGAAACCACATGTTGCATAAGAAAAGAAAAATCATAAGAGTGATGATTAGAGGAAATAAAAAAAAGGAATAGCTAATATACACAAAAAGGAAGATGTCTATAAAAACTGAGATAGTACAATATAGAAGATAAACATGGAATACATCCAATCCCAGAATATAAGACATCAAAATACGGAATTATTTATATAATATGTAAAGACAAAAAGTAAAGAGATGATCAAGTAATGGTAGGATCCTGTGGAGCTGATGCATCTGTGGTGGCCTCCTGAGTGGGTTGGATCAAGAATTTGACCTCTGATTTGGTAGTCTCCTTATATGGCATAATCTCCTTAGTTGGAGCTCTCAGCTGGAGCTATGGTCTTTGATGGTTTTAGGAGGTAAGAAATGGAGTGAGAGGCTTCATGTGTGTGATCTCAGTGAGAGGACTCTCCTCTTTAGATGCATGGTCACGGGGCTCTATTGGCATTTCAGCTCATTGTTTGCACAGTCTTCAAACAGTCATAACTCTTTTGTTTTAACTCCAAATCGAGCATCATTTAAAGCTATGGTCTCCTGACTTCCCAAGCTTCAAATTGACATATGGTATGCATAATTTGAGCTCCAAGAAGTGCTCCAAAAATGTGTCCAATAGTAGCGAAATGGGGGTGCGGCTGCAACATTTCCGTTCAGCTTTGCACATTCATCGTGATTTTGATCATCCAAAAACCTATGTTACATCAAAACAAATTAAAATTAAAGCATTGAAATCAAAATTAAAACAAGTAATAAATAAAACAAAAAGATATGGACTAGCTAGTCTTTAAAAAAAACTAAGTCCATCAAAAAATTGGATTCTGATTTAGCTTGCTCGGATCCCATATGAAGTTTGCATCCCTCACTTGAGACTTGCTCTGTATGATCTTGCCATACAAAGCTTGGGGGAAAGGTGCAGGGATGTGATTCTTCATCATTTCTTCCTTGATGACTATCCTTTGTGGTGATCCTTGTACATTAACATCATAGTCATCTTCCTCTGTACTTTTCCCCTTTTTCTTTCCTTTGATTTCCTCCCTCTTTTCTTTCTCTATTTCACTTTCTTCCTTGTGCTCTAGCTTGCATGTGGGCAGATCAACCTCTTTATCACTCTCCTTAGCCTCCATTTCATGGATACCCTTTTGATTTTGATGAGGTTGAGAAGGAGAGTTTTCTTTTTCTCGCTCCGTGTTGAGGTTGATAAGCCTTGAGCTTGAGTATTCGAGATTGTCTATCTTCTGAGACAGATCATTCAACCTCCCATCCATCTTTTTTTCTTGGCTATCAATTTCTTGCCTTACTTGAGCATTATCTTGCTTGAATTGATCAATGATGGATTTATGGTGTGCTACAAAGTCTTCCACAACCTTGGTAAGGTTCACAATTGCTTGTTCAAGTTTCAAGGCTTGATGTGGTGTTTGAGCGGGTTGCATGTATTGACGTGGTTGTGGTTCCCAAAAGAAATTTGGATGATTCCTACAATTTGAATTGTAGGTGTTATAATCACCAAATATCTCTCTCGTCACTGGAATGATAGGACACTCCTCCACCAAGTGCTCAAAAGACTGACAAATGCCACATGGCATACCAAACATCTCCCTCGCCGCTAGAAGGATAGGACACTCCTCCACCAAGTGCTCAAAAGATTGACAAATGGCACACGACATAGCTTGCACTAGTGTTTTAGAAATGACATGCATAACTAGCAATTTGTGAATTAAAAACAGAGAAAACAAAAGAAAATAAAAGAAAAATAATTCTATGAAAAAAGAAAATTATTAAGATTAACTAAAAACTAAATAAAAGATATACTAAAATATGAACAAAGAAAAATAAATAAATAAAAAGAGTTAGTAAAAGGAAAAGAAAAATCACCAAACTTGTGATGAAGATCACAAGTACTCTGAAAAGGTCATATCACTGTAAAGTGGCACCATCCCCGGCAACGGCGCCATTTTGATTCGTGCCCAGTCGGGTATTTTAATAAAAAATATTTATAAATCCTATGACCTCATACTAGCGTAGCAAAGCTACTATAGTATAGCAGTTCTAGGGTTGAACTCTAGGATGGGTTTTCATTCTACCAGTGATAGACTCAAGATTAGAAATTGAATCTGATGATTTCCTTTGTCAAAAACTTAAAGTTTAAAAGAAAATAAAATTTGTTTTGAAAGTGGTGTTTGGAACTAAACTAACATAGACTAGGTAAAAATGGAAGAAAGAAAGTCTCCCGGAGCTAAAAGTTGCTAGGATCAAATTCAGAATGCAAAGTGGAAATTCCGGATTTCTCATCTCGTATTGGGGACAACAACATAAAGGATGGTTGTTTCCCGAACCGGTATAGATTTAACAATGAAGATTTAATCCATAAAAATTCAATAGAAATGGTAGTCAAGTTCCATTAATGGCTTTAGACACTATGGGTCTTCACCTTGAGTCACTTTCCAATGGCTCGTACATGATAACTAATGGTCTGATGTGGATCTAGCAATAAGTATCCACAGAGACCTAAACCTTATCATGTATTGGCCATTCAAAGTGATTCTAAGGGATTTAAAGCAAAACTTTAGATTTAGAAGCCATTTATGAACTCCAAATACCTGTATTTAATGCACGAGAGTTTTCCACTTTAGCATCTGGACTTTTCACCTAGCTTCCTTCACTCCAAGAAACCAAAGGTTTAGCCTCTCATCCTCTGGGAAAACATCCTCAGAGGTTGTTTGGCTTCCAAGAAAAAGAAAATAGTAGAGAGAAAAGGAAAGCAAAGAGAGCCCTGTATTTTACTCCATGTAAAATATACAATATGTTAGTGCCTTTTGAGAGATGATTTCCACCCCTCTTATAGTCTTTACAAAAGCAAAGCCTGTGATTGGCTAATTACAAGGATAAGAAAGGAATTTACATCAAAAAATACAAAAGAAAAGATCTCATGTGGAGTCGGAAAAACAGAGGAGATTTCGCACCAAAGACGCATGGGCTGGTGCAAAATTCACACTTGCATGGCTGGTGGTGCGAAATTCGCACTTGCTTGGGCTGCTGTGCGAAATTCGCACTTGTTTGGGCTGCTGTGCGAAATTCGCACTTGTTTGGGCTGCTGTGCGAAATTCGCACTTGCTTGGTGCAGTTGTCTTCCGAAGGCCATATCTTCCTCATTTTAGCTCCAAATCATACACGGTTTGAAGAGTTGGATTCTTGACTTCCTGACCTTTGAAATGGTATATAGTATGTAGAAAATGGACTTCGGGAAGTGCTCCAAAAGTGCAAAAGAAGACTGCAGCTGTTGTCCTCTATTTTCTTCACTCTGTTTTCCTCTTTACTTTTCTCCTTTACTTGGCTTGTCTTAATGATCCAAAAAGCTGTCAAAACACTAAAACTAGCCAAAAATATGATTAGAAGTCATTGCTAGGTCCTTAACATGCCAATTGGAATAAAAATGGAGAACTACTACACAAAAGTGCTTAAAACATAATGAATTAAAAGCGCAAAATAGCACTTTTTGGGTAGTAATCATGCGTATCAACCACACAACATTAAGTTAAGTCATTCTTTCAAATTCAATTAAATCATTGAAGTAGTTGGTGAACCTTCCCACATATCCAAAACCAAAGAAAGCATTTTATTCCAATCTGTCAATGTAAAAGCATACAACTTATTGTTTAAGGTGAAACAACTTATTGAAGCTTTCTATGTGCAAGCTTCAAACCCAATTTTCTCATTTTGGTGGTTGTTGTGCCTTTTACCAATGTAACCAAAGAATGTGGTTATCATATGAATTTTATTAATTATTTGTAACTTGTGTTTGTAGATGGCCTTTGACCAACTTCACATGAATCACGAAAGGGGTATGTGTTTGGCCATTGGACAGTACAAAACAAAGGGCACGAAGGAAAGAAAAAACAGAAAAAATGTAATAAAAAGCAATACAAAACAAGGGTGTTTTCTATTAAGAATGAATCAAACACAAACAACACTTCCTCTATATAGGTCATATTTAGTATGCTCACTGTCATTATAATTTTTCCTCATTTGTTTCTTTTGTCTCTTCATGATTGTCAAGATTTTCAAGATTTTGCATATTTTTGTCACATCTTATTATCTCAATTTGATTCTCTTCATTCTCTTCAATCCCTTTTATTGTATCCTCATACCTACAAGTTCATTGTGTGCTATGTATGTGCCTTTTTGCAATTGGACAGTTTCAACTTTAAACTGGGTTTCTAGACATGTTGACAAGAAAGACTAAAATGTGCCATAAAGAAAACGCCACAAGTCAGTAACAAACCTTTTCTAAGTGGAAGAACACTCTCTACAAGAGGGAAACTCTGTGATACTAAGGTTGTCCTCATCCTTTTGTCTCCAAGATAAAAAATCTATTATTTTCCGCTTCCAGGTATGTTTTTCTTACTTATTCCTTCTCTTTTAACATTAATGGCACATCCATCATTGCAATATTAGAACTCTTTCTCAGTTCATCAATGAGACTAGTATGTCATGCACACTTATGTCTCTATGAGTCTCATATTAGGCTGGTACTCTCTACTTCTCAGTTTCAATCACATCTCATCTCTAATTATCACTCTCAATTGATTCATCTTATGCATTCCTTTCTTTTTCTAAAAAAATTTCCCTTATGAGTTTATTTTCTTTCCTTCTCTCTTCTCACCAAAATACAAAACAAAAAAAAAACAAAAAAAAATTGACCTACAAAGCAGTTAACCCATTTGATTTATGATGTCTTCGAATATATGCTGCAATACCACGGATTATCATGTTCTTCATGTGTTTCTACCATATGGGGTGTTGTCTACTTTATTCATTCTCTCCTTCAATTTTCAACACTTAATTTTCTGTTACACAAACTTTTCACAACACTATCACCATAATTCTTTACATACATGACTAATGGAGTTTCTTTTAAGTCACTGATACAATACAATTTTCCACTCATAAAAAGACAAATACAGAACTATACTCATCTCAAATTTAAAGACTTAGAAATGTAATATGGTCCTAAAAACATAACTCAGAAAAAATGCATACCAATTCTCAACTCAACAATGCATTAAATAATCATCTAAATAACAATTTAAATATAAATAAAAATAATTCAAAAATAAATAAATTCTGAAAATAAACTAAGGCGTGACCAGCACTTCACAAAGTTGTCACTTATTTTTCATCCCAAATTTGTAGTCAACATTCATCTTTTAGATGCTTACTGCTATCATTTTATCAGGTCTCAAATCAAATTCATAAAACAATAACAATAACAATAACAACATACATTCAAGTCTATCAGGTAAAGACAAAGGGCAAAACAATAACAACATACACACAATGAAACCGGTATTCAAAATTAGTAAAACAATAACAATGACAAATGACCAAGCAAAGAATTCGTTTAGTTGCTAGTAGTAACTCTCATATATACCATTAAAATTGAAAGAAAATTTCCATTGACTAGTAGTAATATAGACGAACCAATTTCCCTAAAAATCTTATGATACCACAATTCCTGGAAAACAAAAAAAATAAAAAATAAAAAATAAAAATAATAATTATAATAATAATAATAATAATAATACTTTTTTTTCTCTAAATACGAACATATCTTTAATAATAATAAAAAATTAATAATAATAATAATAATAATAATAATAATACTTTTTTCTCTAAATAAGAACATATCTTTAACCAAAAAAAAATATCTTATATTTCATTCTACCGAAAATGAAGCTAAATACAAGAAAACCCAAAATAAAACACTTGAAACCCTAAGATGTTTGCACCATTCAAACAAACCCATAAATGAAAACTCACATGTGATTGATTAATCGAAAAACACGCACAAAAGGGAAAGCTTCAGTTCCATTTCGAGAAACCTTAACAAAATTCCAACTTTGATGATGCAACAACAAGATATGCCTCTGTTTGGTTTATTTCAAGGTATTTGGAAGATGGGCATCAACTTCAGCTATTTAGGATGTTAAGAGAAAAACAGGTTTGGCTAATTAGGATATTAAGAGACAAACAAAGAAGTCTGAGAATCCGGGAAGAAGGGTATCAGTTTGGTTTGTTAGACATGAAGGTTTTAGCCGATTCAGATTTCAAATGACCTTCTAAAATGGCAAGTTTTTAAGATTCCAGCTTAGGGAAAATCTCCGATTTGGTTGCTGACAAACTAAAATGCAGATTTAGGGTTACGGGAGTTTCTGAGAAGAAAGTTAAATGTTGATCGACTCAAGGTTTTTTTTTTTGCTAAAATGAGAGAGAGAGAAGGGGACAACCAAAGTCCAGTTAGGTGGTTTTTTTTTTTTTTTTTTGTAATTGTCAAGTTTCATTTTTTTTATTTATTTAAGTATGACGTAGAGGCTATTTGGCTGCTGATGTAGCAAACATCTAGGGCAATTTGGGCAGACAAAATTGACTCAGCATAGAGTGCACACTTCTCATATTATTTTGCCCATTAATGATTACTTTTCATATTTCATAAACTTGGGGTCTGAATACCATATATTTTATAAATAAGGGCTTTAAAACACAAGTTTCCCATTTTTTTCATTTACATTATTTCTTTTCATAATATTTTTTATTATTTTTTGAAATTCAATGAAAAATATTAGGGAGTGAGTGTAGCATTTTGCCTTTTTTAGACATAAAGTAGATTTTTTTTAAACAATCTTTACTCTTTTTTTATGTCTTAAAACTATAAAAAAAAAAAAATTGTGAAATTTGATTAATTAATTTTAATCAAATGTAATAATATTTTAAATTTTATGTTTTTTCAATAAAAATCTACTTTATGTCTTAAAAAATCTGTGGAATTAATCAAATATAACAATATTGTAAATTTGGTTTTTTTTTCAACAAAATTCTACTTTATGTCTTAAAAAAAGCCTTAAGATTTTAATTGGATTTTTAAAATAATATAAAAATCAGTATGAAAAGAAATAATAAAATTTGAGTCATGTTTTCTCCATTTGAATGTTTAAAAATCCCTTTCCAAATTCAATTCTTTAATATAGAAACCAAATAACAATTCAAACCAACTAATTCCTTTCCAAGTGCTCTTACCTACCATTCCCAAGTCTAAACACAATCCTACGTTATATGATTACTGATGATGCAAGGTCAACTAGAGTCAGATCCTCCTTATGTTGTGCCACTTAGAACCTCTACCCAACAACAGTAGACTGAGTGAACCTCTTCCCTGCACAAAGGATATTCGGACAGGGTCTCTGGGCAAGCCCCTCCAAAGCTTAAGTTAGACACAGGTGGATTGAAACCCTCTTTAGAGGAAAGTGAGGTAACTAGCTTAAAAGTGCCCACCTAGGTTATGCTTCAGGAGGGCTTTTTATAATGCTCAAGGGGGGAGGCACTGTAGTGCTGAGCTGGCACTTTGAATTTTACTACAATGATGGTTGTTATGTAAGTGGCAGGGCAATCATTGCAATTTAGAGCAGCTGGCAGTGTAGTCAGATGGTGCGTCATGATGTAGCTGCCCATCATTTCAACCTACTGAGGGTATGGGATAGTGTGTGACAATCCACTAATGTAGACGTGAGGATGGGAGAAGTTCTCATCAATCATTCCCATTTCAGATGGAAATCATTTCACGTAGCAAGGAGGACTTGAAGGTCGATTGGAAGTCATTGTGCGCTTAGGGAGTCCGATGCTGCTTGAAAGGTGCTCGTGTTATCTAGATAGTATCGAGGGGACTGACACGTGGACTAACACGTGGAGGAAGGTCCTCACAATGCCCCTTTAACACGTGCACCTATGTCCAGACAGAGGTGGCAAGTTAAAATGTCTCTTCAAATTCCCCCAATGTTTGTGGGACACATCTTGCTTGGAGGTTTTAATGAGGGTTGTTTTTGCCGAGGTCATTGTCAGGAGGCACATCACCTCGAGATGTGCTTTCAAGTAATGTGTCTTTTAAGATCCCTAGGGTTTTGGTCCCCTATAAATAAGGGATTCTAGACCCCTTGGGTCACCTTTTGAACATTTTTCGCTTTTGGAGCCCTTTTTCTTCTTCTATCCTTTTGTACTCTCTTGCTTGAAACTCCGGTCGCAATTCATTTTTTTTTTCAAATCCATTGTTCTTTCCTGTCCTACTTCAGGCGAGCCTCATCCTTTGCTAGCGGACTCCTTTCTAGGTTCTAATAAGCCCATTTTTCCTTTGTATTAGCTTTTTTTTTCGTTTTTGTTTACTTGGTTGGTCCGCTTGTTATTTTGGGATTGTTTCTACATTTTAGGGCTTTCTGGGTATGAAATGGATGTTGTGGAGTCCATAGTGTGGGGTTTTGGTATTTTTTGGGGAGGGCAGTCGCCGTTAGTGGTAGGATTGGGAGTCTTTGTTAGAATTAGGGTTTTTTTCCATGTCTCCTATTTGTCGGTCCCTTTAGGGATATCTCCAGGCCTTATGGTTTGTGTTCATTGTAGTGTTATGGCGGGGAAGTCCACGGTTGGGGCTTTCCTAGCAAACATGACTAGGTATCTTGCCTAGGTGTGGACTTAAGATCCGTCATAGCTGCTTGCTGCATATTTGGGGTAATGCCTGTTGGCGGAAGGGTCGGGTGACTGTTTTCTAACATTCAGCGTTGTGTCATGCAGGTCTCACGCGATTGGTAAGGGCCAAAAAGATGGTTGGATAGGAGTAGGTGCCAGTCGTACCTCACTACAACAAAGTACATGATCATGGATGAAATGTTTTGTCTCCAACAATATGCCTTTTGTAGCCAAAAGGCTTTCCTAACGAAAAGTTTCGTCTCGTTCATTGTCTCGATATTTGTGTCACCCTATGTTTTTGGAGACGAATAATTAACGTTTGTTACGAAAATATATTTATGACAAAACAAAATTTTGTGGCCGACACTATTTGGAAACGAGTTTTTTTTGTGGCCTAAGATAAAATGTTTCGTTTGGAATTAGATTTTCAAATATCGAGTAAACTATTTGGTAACAAAATATTTCATTTGGCAACAAAAAAATTTTGTCACTACATGTTACCTTGTACATTAGGAGACAAACTATTTTCATCTCCATTATGTTGACACATGGTTTCTACAACGAAATAATTTTATCTCCATATATTTCGACTTACATTTGGGGAGGAAATATTTTCGTCTCAAATTGTTGACAATTAGTTTGGGTAACAAACAAATTTTGTCTCTAAATGTTACTTCATATATTAGGAGACAATTTTTTCATCTCCATCATGTTAACCCATAGTTTCTACAACGAAATAATTTTATCTCCATATACTTCCACTTACATTTGGGGAGAAACTATTTTTGTCCCAAAATGTTGACAGATAGTTTGAGTAACAAACAAATTTTGTCTCTAAATGTTTCAATTACAATTGGAGACAAAATGATTTCATCTTAAAAAACTAATAATGTTTAGGCAATAAAATAATTTTATCTCGAATTCATATAGGAGATGAAATAATGAAACGAAGTTCCTCTTTGTATTATTTTCGGATGAAATAATTTCCTCTCTAAATATAATATTATTGTTAATTTTTAAAATTTTAAATAATCCTATTGAAACCTACATAAACCTATATGATATTGAACGATTTCAAATATACAATGATATTATATAAATAAAACATTTAATAATGTAAAAATAGAATAATATATAGAAAATAAGTAAACATTAAAACATTTGTTTCATCAATGCAAAACATACGTGCAAATAACATTGTCCAAGTACCATTCGAATATTGTCTAAAATAAAAGTGACCAATAAATAATAGCAAACCACATAATAATATCAACTCGATGGTGACGGTGGTGGTTGGGAAGTTGAGCTAGAATGAGGTGGTGGTTGGTTAGAAGTGTTGGTTTGTTATGGCATCAAAGTCTGGATCATTGCCTTTAACTCCTCTAATTGAGTGGTAGCTGTTGTTTTAAACTCCTCTAACTTTGTGATTTGTTGTCGTAACCTCTCTGTTTCTTCATCAGGAAATTCAGTTGTAGTCGAACGCTTAAGTCGTGACCCATATCCCAAACCTCGAATATAACCTGATCGCTTCCCTAGTACTCTTTGAGTTATCTCCAAGTCAGAGATAGGAGTATCTCCATCTTGGGTACTCTGCTCTTGAAGCTTACGCATCTCTTCCTAAGAAATATAGTTTTCAATTAGTGAACATGTTACATAACATATAATGAAAAGAAAATTTTAATTTTTGCAACTACAAGTAACATGACTCTTACATATCGAGATTTAGCTGTGTCATTGATCCATCCCTTACTTTCATTGTAGTGAGTGGCACGAAATAACTCCACTTCCCCTTGCAACTCTCCAGTGGCAACACTCTTTTACATGCACATAAAAAAATAATTTAGTTATTTTTAAAGATAAATAATAAACTCCTTTTTCAACTTTCTAGGTGGAACATGTCTTTTAAATAAATAGAATAAAATAAAACTATTATTTTAAAGATATAATTTAGAAAAATATGTCATACCATTGAGTTATGCTGACGATGAAATGCAAATGGTTTAGATCCACCACGATGATTGAATGGAAGCTTTTCACGATTTTCACTATTTATAGTAGCCCTTTTCTACACAATAATATTACTAAAAGAGTAAGTAAAAGAAAATGAAACAAATTATAGTAACCTAAGAATTAAGAAAATATGTTAAATAAAAACCTTACAAACAATGAAACATGTAATAAAATGTAGTCTTTCTACCAAGATTTTAGTAAAATCTTCTCCATTATTTATACTATATATATATATATATATTCTCATATACAAAATTTTAATTTTTGGTAATAAACCAACATTCTAATACATATAACATTTCAATAATTCATGGTAAACAAACATTCTAATATAATATTTTAATTATTCATAAGGAACCAACAATCCAACACAACATTTCAATTTTCAACTTGTTTCAAGTGACAAATTCCTACTTTTTTACTTCAAAATATACCAAATACCAATGATCAAGATGCTCTAGTATACCCACACAACATCAAATATGTTTACTATTTCATATGTAATTATGTTAAATATGCACAATACCTTAAATTTTTCAAGAGAAAAAAGATTGCACAAGTAATCCCAATCTTCTTGTGTGACATCATCTGGTGGGTGCAAACGTGCCTCCTCCACTGTCTCAAACTGCTTGAAATGCTGGTGAAGATCATATCTATATGTTCGATAACGTTGTCCCATAATCTCATGCACATACTTTGTAATGTATGTTTTTGACATATCTAGATCAAATTTTGACTGAAATTTAAAATAAAAATAAAATAAAAAGCATTATAATGTGTTAGTATAATTATAAATTAACTAATTAATTAAAACATTTTTAACTAATAAGAACTCTTACTAAAAGGCGATCAACTAATGGTTGTGTATCCATAGCTGGAATAGCTGACCATTTCTCGAATTGTAGTGGAGCAAATTTTCTAATGAGATAGCTACACTCATTAGAAAACTTTGCAGATTTATCACTATCTTTTGGTCTTCCACTCTCTGTGTTGAAATCTAACTTGATTTTCCCTGACATTTGTACAATAGTATCTGTGCCCTTACCTCTTGTAGGTCCACGACCCTTCTTTAATGGTGGATATGAATCTACAATTTAAAAACAAAGTTAGAATGCATAGTTAATGATAAAAATAAATACAAAAACTTAAAAAATGTATTCTTACCAGTGCTATTCCTAACTATTGTCTGCATTGATGATGGCATATTACTATTAGTAGGAGTAGGAGTTGAAGAAATTGGAGGAGAAGGAAGAGGTGGTGGTGGTGGTGGTGGTGGAGGAGGAGGAGGAGGAGGAGAGACAACCCTAATAGTGGTTTTAGTATGATTATTCATATTCTTGGGGGGAGCTCGAGACTTAGTGTTAGAAGTATATTTAAGGCGACGTCGATTTCCACGCTCCATCTATGATAATACTTCCTGCACTAAATTCAGTTAGACAAATACATAGTTACATAAAATATTTTCATTTATGTTCTTCAATTCCACATAAGATGTAATAAATGAGATTTTAAAAAAAAAATTAGTTTAGGGGATACATCATGTATATGCATTAAATAAATAACTCAAAATAGCACAAAAAATGTAAATTTGATATGAAATATAAACATAATACTATATTATTAAACTAAATGAAATTCAAAACTCATATGAACATCATAATTGAATTATTTTATGCAACTCTATCAAATTGTAATGACATAAAAACAATAAGATGATAAACAAGAAAAGTCTAACTGAAATTGACATTAAAATAATAAAACTAACTATCACTATCACTATCACTATCATGATCTTCTTCATCACTATTTTCATTATCCTCACTACAATAGTCTACAAGTGTGTCATCTTCTTCATCTTGGTCATTTATGAAAGCAGTTAAATCATCATTTTCAAATCTTCTCCCATGATCAACCACATTTTCAATATCAATATAGCTTGGATCACCATCTGCCCTTTGATATTGTAGAACATTACAATCTTGGTTTACTGACCAAACAATATCAGTTGAATCATTTTCTTGATATGCTTCTTCTATTGTTGGATCTTCATTATCATTTTCACTATCATTTGTTGTAGTTTGCTCTGGGACATCAAATATGTGTCTATGAAGTACTTTTTGCACCACTTTCCAACTTGATCCTAACTTTGGATCATTTACGTAAAAGATTTGTTGTGCTTGGCTTGCAAGAACATAAGGATCTTCTTCATACCACTTATTATCCACATTAATGCACCTAAGGACACCATCATCTAGCAATCTCTTTTTATTGGGATCAGTATCAAACCATTCACACTTGAATAGAACAACTTGGTTGTTGAAGATATAATCTAACACAACAACATTCAGCAACACACCATAGAAATCAATCATATCCTCATAATGGTCACCCAATACAAGAACACCACTATTTTGAGTTATGTGTCGATCATCTCGATCTTTAGTGTGAAATCGAATTCCATTTACCACACAACTATGATATAAAGATACTCTACGATCAGGTCCAGAGGCTAATGAATACAACTCATCAGTAGCTTCTGGTGATCCTTGATGGCGTAATATTTTCATCTGCATAATTGAGAAGATATGTAATTAAGAATATCATTCTAATTAAATTTGTTTAAGAGAAAAAATGTCTTTAGATATACATACATGATTCGCAAACCATTTTGGGAATAGCTGTTTTTGCCTTTGAAATAAATTATCATCGGTTTCCTTTTCCAACTGCTCCATGTGTTCACTAGTTGTACACATTTTTGTTAGTACACTGCATTAATTAGCTATTGAGTCATAAATAATTATAAATGGTTGCAAAAATAATTTTATGTCTTACCATAAATATGATTGTAGTTCTTTACAGTTGTTCAAGATATACCAGTGAGTTTTCTCTATTTCGGCACGAGAGAACTCAAGCTGCTGGTAACTTCCAAATGGGCGAGCTCTTTGAGAAAAAACAGAAAACCCATTTGACTGATCATTCAAATCATCAACATTTCGATCTGGTCGATTAAATTTAGTCTCAATTCCAAGAAGATATTGAGAACAAAATGTTAATGATTCATTCACAATATAAGCCTCTGCTATTGAACCTTCTGGGTAAGCCTTATTTCTTACATAACTCTTATAAGTCGATAAAATCCTGAATAAAAACAAAGGTCATTGAAACATTATTCAAATTGTTAAAGAAATTAATTTTTAAAATTGAATATAAAGTTTATAAATATTACCTTTCAATAGGATACATCCATCTAAGTCCAACAGGTCCAGCAAGTTTTGCCTCATGTGGTAAATGTACAAGTAAATGTACCATAACATCAAAAAAAGCAGGTGGAAAGATCCTCTCAAGCTTACAAAGAATCAACACAATATCATGTTCTAATATTTCCAAATCTTGTATCCTCAATGATTTTGCACATAACTTTTGGAAAAAACATGAGAGTTCTGTAAGTGTTGTACTAATATCCTTCCTTAGAAATTTACGGATTCCAATTGGGAGAAGTCGTTGGAGCAACACGTGGCAATCATGACTTTTGAGACCTAATATCTTTCCATCTTCTATGTTCACACGCTTTGAAATATTTGCGGCATATCCATCAGGAAACTTGATTGATTTCAAAAAAGCACAAAATTCTCTTCTTTCCATTGATGTTAATGTGTAGCATGCATGAGGCTTCAAGTATTTGTTACCATGCAACACTAAATGCAACTCCTTTCTTATTTTCATGTCTTGTAAATCTAATCGAGCTTTATATGTGTCCTTTGTCTTCCCTTCAATATTCAATAGTGTCCCCATCACATTGTCACATACATTTTTCTCAATATGCATAACATCAAGAATATGTCTTATACTTAATTTTGACCAATATTCCAATTCAAAAAATATACTTCTCTTGGTCCAATTTAATTCACTAGGTATTCGCTTCCTTTTCTTATCTTTTTTGTTTGGATTCTTACCCAAAATAACATGATCAACATTTTCTAATTGCTTCAATATGTCATCACCAGAAAAACTTTGGGGTGCTGGATTCATTTCCAACTTACCATCATGCAATCTACTTTTACGCCAAGGATGATTAGTCGGCATATAACGACGATGACCCATATAACATATTTTGCTTCTCAATGATTGAGATGATGTGTCAACATTGCAAACAGGGCAAGCCATGTAACCTTTGGTACTCCAACCGGATAACATGCCATACGCAGGAAAATCATTTATTGTCCATAAAATTGCTGCATTCATTTTAAAATATTGACCAATAGAGACATCATAAGTCTCTATGCCATCATGCCATAACTCTTTGAGTTCATCAATTAATGGGCGTAAGTAAACATCGATTTCTTTTCCAGGAGAATGTGGACCTGGAATCAAAAGTGACATCATTAAGAATGGTTCTTTCATGCATTTCCAAGGAGGCAAGTTATATGGCACTAGTATAACAGGCCACATACTATATGAGTGACTCATGTTACCAAATGGATTAAAACCATCTGATGAAAGACCTAACCTCACATTTCTTGATTCACTACTAAAAGAGGGGTACATTCTATCAAACGACTTCCATGCTTCAGCATCAGCCGGATGCCTTAGCACACCATCATCTACTCGCTTTTCTTTATGCCACCTCATATCACTTGCTGTATGCCTTGACATAAATAGTCTTTGTAATCTTGGTTTAAGAGGAAAAAATCGCAAGCTTTTATGTGGGATTTTCTTGCCCTTACCATCATTAATCTTATATCGATCCTCATCACATATAGGACATTTATCTAAAAATTCATTTTCTTTCCAAAACAATGCACAATCAAACTTGCAAGCATGAATTTTTTCATACCCTAAACCCAAATCCCGTAACATCTTCTTAGCATCATACGTACATGATGGAAGATTTGTACCTTCAGGAAATATCTCACTTAACAATTCAAGTAACATATCAAATGATTTATTACTCCAATGGTTAAGAACCTTTAGATGCATCAATTTAACAATGAAAGTCAAAGATGAAAATTTAGACCCTGTAAACAACTTTTTTCCAGCTTCACCTAACAACTCATCAAAATGTTTGGTCTCTACATTAGTTGTCTCAGATGTAGCATCTCTATTTGGTATTGGGCCACAAACATCACTCAAAAGTTCAATCATTTCATCATCGTCGTCAACATCATCATTAACATCAAAAGTTTCATGATGATTTAACCTATTAGGACCACTCATATCATTTCTTTCATTGTAATCAACACTAACTTTTTCTCCATGGAAAATCCATCTTTGATATGTTGTGGCTATTCCGTATTTATATAAGTGGGTTTCAATGTCATATATGGATTTCCAAAATGCATTCTGACAATGTTTACATGGACAACGAGTCTTTCCATTTTGATCCACATGATTTTTTGCAACTTGAAGAAATGTTTTAACACCAGTTGCATATTCATCTGACAATCTATCGCAAAGATTCATCCAACTTTTATCCATTAGTCAAACCTGTATGATGCAACTCTTATTCAATTATTTTTTAAATTGTAAAAGCATATAAAATATAATATCAAAGCAATATTAACCTTAATAACAACAATAATACAAATATAGATATTTAATCTTATTCAATTATTTTTTAAATTGTAAAAGCATATAAAATATAATATTAAAGCAATATTAACCTTAATAACAACAATAATACAAATATAGATATTTAATCTTATTCAATTATTTTTTAAATTGTAAAAGCATATAAAATATAATATTAAAGCAATATTAACCTTAATAACAACAATAATACAAATATAGATATATAATCTTATTCAATTAATTTTTAAATTGTAAAAGAATATAAAATATAATATTAAAGCAATATTAATCATAATAACAACAATAATACAAATATAGATATTTAATCTTATTCAATTATTTTTTAAATTGTAAAAGCATATAAAATATAATATTAAAGCAATATTAACCTTAATAACAAAAATAATACAAATATAGATATTTACTCTTATTCAATTATTTTTTAAATTGTAAAAGCATATAAAATATAATATTAAAGCAATATTAACCTTAATAACAACAATAATACAAATATAGATATTTAATCTTATTCAATTATTTTTTAAATTGTAAAAGCATATAAAATATAATATTAAAGCAATATTAGCCTTAATAACAACAATAATACAAATATAGATATTTAATCTTATTCAATTATTTTTTAAATTGTAAAAGCATATAAAATATAATATTAAAGCAATATTAACCTTAATAACAACAATAATACAAATATAGATATTTAAGTGATTAATTGAATGTCTATAGTAAATAAAATCAGATTAATAACATTTTATTAGAACTATTAAAAGAGATGAAAATTTAATTAATAAAAAGACTATTTATGTAACTAATAACATACCTAAAAATATAAAGTAGTGATAACATACCTGATTTGCTCTTTTTTTTCAATGTTGTAGAACACCAAGATCAGCAACAGCAGCAGCCTATGGTGAGCAACAGAAGTAGTTGATGGCAGTCCGTGGTGATGGACAATGAATATGGTGATGGGTTTGAAATAATGGAGATGTTATTTAAGGAGAAGCAGGATGGAGGATTTTTGTGAAGAGTTTAGGAAAGCTTTTTATTCTGATTTCTTTTTCTTATTTTTGTTTCCATTTAATATTTTACAATTTTTTTTATAGGCAATTTAATATTTTACAATATTACTTACCAATTCTTTAAATATTTTCCAATTTTGAAGTAAAAAATTTTAGGATAGTTTTTTTATAACCAACGAGAACATAGCAAACCAAATTGCTCTATTATACCCAACAAACACACAATAAAACCAAACCAAAAACCTAAATTATCACCAGAAGCAACATACTACCAAAAAAAAAAAAAAACGACATATTACCAAGAAAAAAAGGCCTTCAACACAATTTTTTTTAGTTAAACCCAAGAAAAACAATACCTGGAGCGTGGCAACTCACTTGACAGCCGCTCACGCGGATTCTGCAGAGCCTCCCGAAGAAACTGATCCATTTGGTTGATAGAGTCCTCAGAAATCATCCCGGAACCAACCAGAACCAACAAAGACGACAAAGCCGGAGCAGAAGAAAAATTTGAAGCTGGTACCGAGGCATCGAGAAAGGAAGAGGAAGAGGAATCTTTCTTGGATGATGAAGAGGAGAGCATCAATCTGCTCATGCTCTCGTCCAAATCAGCGACCTCCCAGGACTCAAGGGCTCCGAGATTGTGGATGTAAAACATAAGGTTGTGTTTTTCAGATCATGATTTGCAGGCAAAGGTCCTGAAATTTAAATCCAATGGTACAAAATCAAAGCAATCCCTAGAACAGATCCAGAATACATAGGAAGCAAAAAAAAAAAAAAAAAAACGAGAATGAATTTTCCCGAAAATTGAATGAGGGATGGATTTTCTTGGAATCAAAGAACAGATCCAGAATACACAGGAAGCAAAAAAAAAAAAAAAAAACGAGAATGAATTTTCCCGAAAATTGAATGAGGGATGGATTTTCTTGGAATCAAACGGAGGTTGCAAAAAAAAGAAAATAGAAGGAATAAGATTAGTACCTGCGAGGATTGAGCGTGGAAGAGGAAAATAGGGCCTTTTTAGGGATTCGTTGGTCTGGAGGGCAACTTCTAAAAAGGGGTTCTTGATGCCCGAGTGAAAAAAGTGGTTGGGTGGCCTTTTTTATTTTTAAATTTAGTAGAAAGAAAAAAAAAAAGAAAAAAAGGACAAATCATGAGAACAAATATAAATAATTATTAATTATCATCTTTATTTTGATTAAATAACTACCATTCAAATTTCGGTTTTTTTAGAAAATATTTTATAAATTAAAATTAATTCAATAAGATAAATTATTAAATATTTTAATTATTTAAATTAATTAATGTTAATGGAAAAAGTTGTTACTATATATTTTTTTTTAAATTTTAGAAATTAAATCTCAAATAAAATACTTTATATAAATTAATTTAATTTTTCATTTAAAATGTAATAAAACATATTTTAATAAAAGTATTTTAAAAATTTTAAAATAAATATTGTCTTCAACAAAATGGGTTCCTTTCATCTAAAAATATAATAAAACCACATTAATTTTCATTTTTCATATCAAAGATTATTACAATGTCATATGTATTATATTTATGTATAAATTGTTTTTATTCAATAAATCAAATATTTCTTAATTCAATTCTAACTTTATACACTTCCAAAATTCATATTTATTATTCTTAAAATTCAAATATTGAATCTATCGATATATCTCAATCTACCAATGTTTTTCTTCTTGATCATATCTATGTCAATTACACTTACAAAATAACTCTAAAATGTGTATTCTTGCTTATTAATTTGATAATTTTTTGGAGTTTTTCCAAGCATTCCTATGAATTTTAAATAATTTTTGCTCCACCAATATTTCTCTGATATTTCCAATATATCCGTGAAATGGAAGTACCGATATATCTGTAATTACCGATAATTTCATTCTTGATTCTAATATATATATATTAATAATAACATTATCACATTATTTCTAAATAATATTTACTTTCTTTAATAATAATTGTGTTGTTTCATGAATATTAAAGTACCATGAAACTTTCTCAAAAAACAAATAAATCATGTTAAGTATTCAATAGTATAAATAAATTTAAAAGTGATAAATTTATTTTGAAAATGGAAAATGCATTTTAATGGGGATGAAATAGTTTTGTCTCCAATATTGAGTTTTTACAATAAAACAATTTCTTCTCCAATAATTCTCTTTGTTCATTCATCTAGTGGTATTAGGACAATATTTTTGTCTCCCATTATTAGGATTTTTCTCTCCAAAATTATTTTACAACAACATAATTTTGTTACCCATTATTTACCTTTTGGGACGACACTAGCTTTTTGTCTCCCAATATATTTTGCGCCATGAAATATTTTGTTGTTAAAAATTATGATGTCGTCACAAATAATTTGGCCTCATTTTACATTCAATTAAAACTTTAGACACAAATTTTCGTAACAAACTCAAATTTCGTCTCCTAATATCATCTTTAGAGATGAAATTATATTCATGGCCAAAAAATTTGTGGCTGAAGGTCAAATTTCTTGTAGTGCCTGTTCATAAAAACCTATTGAACTCCTTATTGAACGGGAGTTTTGGGAGTGTTTCCATATTCCGAACGACATCTTCGTAGATTTAGTGGATGATGCTCCTACGTCTACTGAGAAGGAGTTTCCCAACGTCATCTTCTTTAGCAAGGAGCAATTCAATGCAAGGCTTTGCCTTTCCTTTCCTTCGCTCTTCAAACAGTTCTTCCATTATAGCAAAATTCCTCCAACTTTCATTCATTTGAATACTATCAGGGTGTTGATGGGATACAGCATCCTAGACATGCTTTTTCATCCGGACCTTTCCCTGCTAGAGGTCCTCTTCATTTACAGAATCAAGATGAGCCAAAAGGGTATATTCAACCTGTCCGCTCAGATCCCTTCTCTCCAATTGGTGACTGGGCTTCTAGACTTCAACAAGGGCGGGACTAGGGGGCACGTCCTTGTTTAGAGCCCGTGGGCTGGTTTACTTGAGCATCCAGATTAGGGCTTTTACCCACGCCGCACATTAAGTATTTTGGGTAGAATTGGCTTCATCTTCTTTTGCATGCCCTTTGTAGTTTACTAGTTGTAGTTCTGGTACTAACATTTTTGTTTTATGTGATACAGGCATGGAAAAAAGAGGTTGGCTAGTGGAGTGGGTGGAGAAGGCTTCCTTCGATCACCTCAATAAGTTATTCATAATTTCTATAAGTGAAATAAATTACCAAACCCTTTTGACGAATCGGAATATGTTGGCAGTTGTTCGGGATCCTCTGTCGTACATCCTTCCCATCATCCTTTGATCAATTCCAAAGGTCCTGATGCTTGGTGAACACCACATTCTAAAGGATCTTCCCTTCTACAAGGTTGCACGTATGGTTGACGCAAAGGCCCACCAAGACCGGCTTGTTCAAAGGAAGAAGAAGCGTCAGAAGGTGATGCTAAGACAAGCCCTGGGTAGAAATCGTACGGCCACAAGTTCCACTATCCGCCCCCCGATCAAGAAGAAGAAACATGCCGCTCAGGATGCTAAGAAGGCACTAGATCCAACTCCCGCTTCTCCGTCTACTTCTACTTCTGCCCCTTCATCTGCGGCTAGTACTGAGCAGGACTTAGAGGCTGACTTGCATTATGCAGGGGCTAATTCAGAAACTAAGGTCGAGTCCATAGTGCCTTATATCATCTGTGAGGCGGAGGAAAAGGAGGAAGACATGGCGACAAACCTTTGAGATGGATTCAAAGAAAGGCAGCGTAAGTGCCTCTTTGAATCCATTGCAGTCGCTCTCCCTCTTGCCAAGAGGTCCTGTGTGGAGGAACCCTGTATGGAGCCTATTTCAGATGCTCTCCTAGCGCCTATGCCCCATGCTGATGTTGCGGGGCTTAGTAGCGTGCCAGATCCAAGGCCCTCTACAGGGAAAGATGTTTGCCTAGAACGAGATGAGGCTTTTATTGGTCCGGCCCTTGCCTACGACGACCTTGATGAAAAAGGTGCCCCAGTGCCTCCTCGCGCTCCTAAGCTGGAGGAGATGGCAACATTACTGAAGCAGGTTCCCTGCTTTACTGAGGCTGAGCCTCTTTCGACCAACATGGTGAATTTTTTTCCTCTCACCAAGTGGGTTTTAGTGGACTTGGATGACAATCCCTCCATCATTATCATTGTTCGACTTCCATACAATACTTCAAAATCTATCGTCTCTCGCGTCCAACCAATGTAGGATTATTAAGCTCACGAGACGACGGAAATGGTAAGTTCTACTCCTCCATAGTTTGAGTTTCCTTAGTCTTTGATTTTTTACACTTGTTTTAATGTCGCTTACGGATAGTGGTCGACGTCCGCAATCTAATGAGGCAACATGCCTCACTTTTTAAACGACTGGAGGTCGTTGAAGTTATGAGAACGTTCATTAACCAGTAGATGGGTGGTAGTAAAGAACTGCACTCTAAGATGGCACGGACATAGGGCAATCTCTCTACTGCTCAAAAGGCTACTACAGACTGAGCCGAGTGGCTGAGGAAGGCGGAAGAGGAAAGGGAGGCAACCAAAGCTGAGGCACGTCGGTTGAAAGAGGAGGGGGAGACTGTAGAGGCCAAGTGTAGAAAAGTCGAACAAGAGAATGAATGGTTAAGGAAAGATCTGGAGGATCTCTGAGCAGGGTTCGTTGCTTAGAAGAAGGAATTGGAGGGTGAATACCAAAAGCAAGTCGATGACATGTTCTTCTTCAACTACCAATGTTGTATAAAGAAGAACGACATCACCCAAGATACCCCCAGTTATCCTTCTAATGACGAGTTCGTAGCACCCAACGACCCTAACCAAGGAGATGGAGTTCCTTCTACAACTGACCCCTATGATGGGCAATGACTTATGCTTGTATTTTTCTTTTCTTCAATCATTCTAACTAGATTTAGCTTTGTAAGGAACAATTTTACTTTTAATGAATACTTGTTTCTTTCTTCCTTTGTTTTTGTGCACACTTTTCCTTCCTCAACCCAAATTTACTGATAGTATTGCTTCAAGTTAGACACATTTCAGGGGCGGAGTAGGGGCACTCCATTCGGTGTTTGCAGGTGGTATGCCCCTGAGTCTCCAGCCTTAGCCACAACATAGGGTCCTTTCCAATTCTCTTGGAGTTTCCTAACTCCTTTTTCAGTCGTGTTTTCAAAGACTCTTCTGAGGACTAAGGTCCCAGCTTTGAACGTTTGTGGTCGTGCCTTTTTATTGTAGTGGGTGATGGCCCTTTGTTGATAGGATGCCATTTGGATTGCTGTATTTCCTTTTTCTTCGTTTGTCTAATCCAAATGTCTTTCAAGCTCTTGATTTTCATCTCTTTGACCTTGGACGACTGTCTTAGCTATAGGCATGCCTATCTTGGTTGGGATGATTGCCTCAATTCCATAGGTAAGAGCAAAAGGGGTGGTTCCAATAGGTCATCCAGGGGTCATCCGGTAAGCCCATAGGACCCTAGGCAACTCATCCACCCACTTTCCTTTGGCCTCCTCCAACCTTTTCTTCAGTGTAGTGAGTAGGGTTTTATTTGTGGCTTCTGTTTGCCCATTGCTTTGAGTATAGCGAGACATGGAATATAGGTTTTTGATCTTTAAACTCGAAAAAAAGGTTCTGAAGAGAATGTTATCAAACTATAGCCCGTTGTCTACTACAATCGCTTATGGGATCCTGAACCGGTAGACGATGTTTTTCCAGACAAACTTGAAGACATCTCTGTCTTTGATGTTGGCATAGGCCTCAGCCTCTACCCATTTGCTGAAGTAATCGGTAGCTACGAGTAGAAACTCTTTCTATGCAGCTGCGACGAGTAATGGGCCAACTATGTCCATTCCCCTTAGCATAAACGACCAAGGGCTCATGACCAGATTGAGAACCTCGAATGGCATTCGAGGAATGGGAGCGCACCTCTGGCACCGATCACACCTTTTGACATATTCTTCAGTGTCTTGTCTCATGGTGGGCCAATATTACCTCTGTGAGTGAGCACAATGTGCTAAGGTATGTCCGCCTACATGATTGTTGCACACACCTTCATGGAGCTCAACAAGGACATACTATGCTTTCGAATTGTTCAAACACTTGAGGTATGGTCCTCCGACACCTATAGAGGTTGTCCCCGATTAGAGTGAAGCAGGTAGCCTGTACCAGGATCTTATGGGCCTACTTTTCTTCTTCAGGTAGCTCTCCCGTCTTAAGGTATGTCTCAATTTCGCGCATCTAGTTGGTGTTTTCCTCACTGGTGCTACACACTAATGTCGTTGTGATTGAGGATGTGGTTTGGAGGTAGATGGGAAGTAACACTGCCTCCTTTATAAGGAGAGTAGTAGCTATCCTGGCCAAGGTGTCAGCCTTTTTATTTTTTGTTCAGGTCACTCTCTCAACGGCCCACTCGCTTAGTTTTGCTAAGTTAGCTTGTACCTGTACAAGGTAGCGAACCATACACTTGTCCTTGGCTTCGTATTCTCCCTGGATTTGCCCAATGACCAGTTGGGAATCGTTATATATCCTCAATTTAGTTGCTGCTAAAGTAAGGGCGAGATCCAACCCGACCAAGGTTGCTTCATATTCAACTTCATTGTTGGAGGCAGGAAAACCAAGTTGGATAGCCTGTTCTAGCTGCTCCCTAGTTAATGATTGCAAAACAAGGCCTATCTCAGAGCCTGAGGCCTTGGATGCTCCATTCACATGAAGTATCCACCATTTTTCTTCGGGGGAATCTATGTGGTGGAATGGTCTTTAGGGGACCTCAGTTATAAAGTCAGCCATGACATGTCTCTTCAGTGCCAGTCTAGGTTAATATTTGATTTCGTACTCACTTAATTCTATGGCTCACTTTAACATTCTTTTGGATAGGTCTAGTCTATGCAAAATGCTTCTGAGTGGTTGGTTTGTGAGCATGGTCACTTGATGGGCTTGGAAGTATGAGCGAAGCTTTTGAGTGGCGCTTTTCAAGGCCAAGGTTGTTTGCTCCATCTTAAAGTATCGGGTTTCAACGCCAACCATTGCCTTGCTTACGTAATAGATAGACCTTTGTTCTTTATCCTTCATGTGGCGAATTAGAACAACACTGACTACACAGTCAGACGTTGCTAAATACATGTAGAGTTGTTCACCGGGTTCAAGGCAGCTCAGGATGGGTGGCTGGGTGAGGTAGCGTTTGATTTTTTCTAGAGCTTGTTTGCAATCATTTGTCCATCTGGTTGTGTTTTCCCCCTTTAGTGCAAGGAAGAAGGGCCACAACTTATCTATAAATCGGGCTATGAAACGCCCTAGAGCAACTAAGCGGCCCATGAGGCGTTGTAACTCCTTATTACTTAGGGCAGACATCTCCATGACAACTCTTATTTGATCTGGATTGACTTCTATTCCTATTTGTGTTACCATAAACCCCATAAATTTGCCCATGCTGATACAAAAGGCACATTTGGATAGGTAGAGCTTCATGCTATACGATCTCATTAGCCGAAATGTTTCTTCTAAGTGTAGGGCATGTTCGCTCTTAGTTTTGCTTTTTACCACAATATCGTCAATGTAGACTTCCACGATCTGGCTTATTAGAGGTTTAAAATTTTTTGTCATTAACCTTTGGTAGGTGGCTCCAGCATTCTTAAGCCCAAACGATATGACTTTGTAGCAGTATAACCCGTGCAGTGTTACGAAAGCGGTATTCTCCTCATCCGGCTAAAACATAGGGATTTGATGGTATCCGGAGAATGCGTCTATGAAAGAGAGCATCCCATGTCCGACAGTGGAGTCAACTATCTGATCTATTCGAGGCAATGTGAAGTTATGCTTTGGGAAAACGTTGTTCTAGTTGGTGTAATCAACACAGACTCGCCACTTTCCTCCATTTTTTGGAACAACCACAATATTCGCCAACCAATCCTGATACTCCACTTTCCTGATAAATCTGGCTACTAGCAACTTGTCTACCTCGGACTGGATGATCTTTTGCCTATCCGGGTGGATGCATCGGACCTTTTGGCGGATGGGTCATGAAGAAGGTATAACATTAAGCCAATGTGAGGCTACAGATGGATGGATTTCGGGCATATTAGAGTGAGTCCATGCGAAGACATCCTTGTTCTACTAAAGCACTCCTTCTAGTATTTTTAACTCTTCCGGTGATAAGAGGGAACTGGTGTAGGTGACATGATCACTACTACTTGAGAGACATAAGGGTTGGAGTGGATCAACTACTGATAGATCTTTGTCCACCAGATTATGTAATTTCTATTGCTTCTCTGCATTCATTGGTTCCGTGCATTGCTTGCTGCTGTTTGGGGATCCGGACCCGAGTGCCACTTGATAGCACTGGCGCATGGCCAGCTAACTGCCAAAAAGATTGATCTATCCATTCTTGGTGAGATAGCTTAACATCTAATAATACATGAAGGGGATGACCTTCATGCTATGGAGCCATGTGCATCCCATGATGGCGTTGAAAGGGGACAAATCCTTCACTAATGAGAACTGCACATTTTGGGTGATTGGGCCAGTCTGGACAAGTAACACAATGTCCCCTAGGAAAGTTATCGATGCTCCGTTGAATCCGGACAATATCCGCCCGAGATTCTCCAGGGTAGATGGTGGTAGCCCCATTTTCCTATATGTCGACATCTGCAAAAGGTCAACTGAGTTGCCCAGATCGATTAAAATTCTTCTTACATCAAAATCGCTTATCCTTAGTGTTAGGATCAGGGCATCTTCATGTGGTTGAAGTACTCGGTTGGGGTCTATTGGAGGGAAGGTAATTATCCCATCCACTGGGCGTGTATCCTCACTTGGCAGGTCGTGTTGGATGGAACTGACTTGTTCTCTTACGGAGGCTGCTCAGAGTAATCTTTGTCTTTTCCATTTGGAATTGTATTTCTCATCAACGGGGCCCCCATGGATGTAGTTGATGATAGCTCTAAGAGCTGTTGCAGTCGTGGGTGCTTGGATGGTTAAATCCCGAGTTGTTTCCCTTCGTCCTCCATCTAAGCGGATGTACTACTTTAAGTGCCCAACCCTGACTAATCTTTCCACTAAGTAGTGGAGACTTCTACATTATTCAGTAGTGTGGCCATGATCTTTGTGATAGGTACACTTTCAGTTCTAGTCCTATTTGGTTGGATCCATCTTAATTGGCTCTGGCCATCTAAAATCAAACAGCTCAAGGATCATGGGGAAGAGTTTTTCATATGAAATGTTAAGGGGGGTTAAGCTATCTTGGCTTGGTTTCTGTTGTCTGTCCCTCCCTTTGCCAGCTGGCCTCAGTTGGTTTAAGGGCTTAGAGCTTTCGGCATGGTCATTTCTAGTAGGTCAACTGGTAACCAACACCGTTGTGTGGTCGCACGAACGTCATCTTCGAGCATTGAGTATTTGTTTGCTAGTTTGAACAGGTCGTCCATCATTACAGGTGTTTTTTTAACAGGAGATTCAAATAAAGGTGTACTAGGACAGATGCTTCTTTTAAAGATTGGCAGGATGGCATCCATGTTGCACAATTCTACTTAGAGCACGACTTGTTTGAACCATTTCACAAACTCTCTTAGGGATTCATTTTCATACATCTTTATGTTTTGCAGGGTACTTATGTTCTGCTTGTGTCATGTTGAACATAGCTAATGTCCCACAAAGGCTTCTGATAGATCCTGGAAATTACTCACAAAGTTCTTTGGGAGGTGGTGGAACCATGATAGAGCCTGGTCGGCAGGTTAGCTGGAAAGACTTTACATAATAGTGTGTCATTCCCTATATCAAGGGTCATGATCTGCTTGTAATGCATGATGTGATCAAACAGATCACTTGTTTCGTTGTATGTCATGAATTTTGGCACCATGAACCCTCTCGGGGGCTCATAGTCGATGATGTAAGGGCTGAAAGGGTGTGGAGAGCATGTCATCCAGCCGTCTACTAATAGAGCCAGGTGGACCTCGCTCTGTCAAAGGCCTTGTATATGGTTGTGTTGGTGGCTAGGGAAGCCAGTCTGGCATGACCACTGCAACTGAGGGACTAGGGCAAACCTCCTGGCCCATTGCTACACGTTGTCTTCCCTTCATGTCAAGTGTTTGAGGCCCTAACCATGTGCGCATTGCGTCAGATAGTTGCGACCTCTTGTCATGTCTCCTTTACATTGAGATGCAGGTGGAGTCAGAGCTTTCATCTAGCAGTGTTGGACTAGTTGGTGGAAACTTCTCTTCAGGCCGCACCTCTTGACTATCAGGGGAGAACTTTTCATTTACGGGAAAGGACACCTCTTTGTTTTGTTTAAAGTTCATTTGCTGGCTTTTAGGCTGTCGACTATGAGAGGGGCCTGATGAAGATACCTGGATACGCAACATGTCATTCTCTTCTCAAAGTCTCCTTGTCTTGTGAAGCAGGGCCTGCACTTGTCGTTCACTCTCTTGCTGGCGTCTTTCCATGTTTTTATTCTAGTCGTAGTATCCTTCGCTACCCATAGTTGACGATCGGCTTCTCGAGGGTGTTGACATCCTTAACTTCTTCCAACAAACGGCGCCAATGTTGATGCGAGGTCAACTAGAGTCAAATCCACCTTATGTTGTGCCACTCAGAACCTCGACCTAGCAACAACAAACTAAGTGAACCTCTTCCCTGCACAAAGGATGTTCGGGCAAGCCCCTCCAAAGCTTAAGTTAGACACAGATGGGTTAAAACCCTATTTAGAGGAGAGTGAGGTAACCAGCTTAAAAGTGCCTACCTAGGTTATGCTTCAGGAGGGCTTTTTATAGTGCTCAAGGGGAGAGGCACTGTAGTGCTGAGCTGGCACTTTGAATTTTACTGCAATGATGGTTGTTCTATAGATGGTAGGGCAATCATTACAATTTAGGGTGGCTGGGAGTGCAGTCAGATGGTGCATCATGATGTAGTTGCTCGTCTTTTCAACCTACTGAGGGTATGGGATAGTGTGTAACAATCCACTAATGTAAACGCGAGGATGGGAGAAGGTCCCATAAGTCATTCCCATTTCAGATGGAAATCATTTCACGTAGAAAGGAGGACTTCAAGGTCGGTTGGAAGTCGTCGTGCGCTTCGGGAGTCCGGTGCTGCTTGAAGGGTGCTCGTGTGATCCAGGCAGAATGATCTGTGCACTTCGAAAGTTATCCGAATAGTATCGAGGGGATTAACATGTGAACTAACACGTGGAAGAAGGTCCCCACAATTACCATTCTCAACATTGATGGAGATGGAGTGGAGTAAGAAGGATTATCTCAACCCAACTTTCTAGACTCTCAACTTTTGATAATATTTATATATTTACAAGTTCCCGAAGCTATTCAACTTTGTTCAAAAGCTGGATGGACAAGATGTAAGGATTGTGGATTACTTTGATGTGATTATTGGGGCAAAGCACAAGAGGTCTAGTGACTACCATGCTAATGACACCTAATCCCCACATTTGATGCCAAAGATATTAAGTTTTATTAATAACTATAGAAAAAAAATCCTTAAATTATTATTTCCATTCAACGAAATTACCTCAATTATGGAAAATTTGTATAAAAAGGTCCAAAATGTGATGGATAGTATCTCCATAACCTTCTAAAAGAAAAAACCTGCTCTCCCATGTTATGATCTTTTCCACTTATTATGTTCAACTCTATCACTTTGAAATTCTTTTTCAAGCCTTATAATTTATTTCTTTTTTGTTAAATGAGTGTGTAATTTTGATTAATATTACTTATCCTTTATTTTAGGATGTTTTTCTATTGAAACATTGGTAGCACCAATGTATCTCCCGACATATTATTTTCAAACCAAAGTTGGGATGATTCCACCCTATTAGTAAATAGGTTTACTCTTTAAAACAAAAAGAATTCTGAAATGATGAAAAGCCCCTCTTGATCATCAATGAGAGGTTATACAATATTTATATTATATACTTGAAGTTGTTACAATCTCATTTTGATAATAATTTGAATTTAAATACACATATACCAAACCTACCAACTTATCAACTAATACACATTGTCATAAATATAAGTTTGTAAAGTTTTACCCATTATTCTTGATCGTTCATGTTATGTTGCACCAAACATATCACCGACCTCTAAACCTTGTCATTCTTTTGAGATTCAAATTTTTTTTTAAAAAAATTTTCGGGCTCATTCGATTTGTAAATAATTGTATTGGTGCAACACTTTTTTCAATTTCCTCTGACATAAAAAAATGAAGATTTTTTTTTTTTTGGTCAAATTCTACTTTATGTCTTAAAAAATGAAAACATATTGCAATTTCATCATAGATACAAAATTTTGAAAATAATGGAAAGGATATATAATAGAATATGAGATTTATGGTATGAAATCATGTTGATGAGACAAGAAAAAAACTTTCAGCAGTTTTTTTAACGAGTCTTGGATATGGAATTGTATAATCTGAAATGACGGAATTGAACTAGTTTTATGGCAATTGGACATGGAAAATGGATTGGAAAAAGCATTCCTATGGCTTTAATAATGTTAAATTTGACTCGTCTTTGTTTAGATTCTAGAGGGCATACGTTGGTATAATTGCCAATGATTTAATCTATGTTTATAGGAATGAAAAGTGAGATATAAATTTGGAGAAAATTAAATATAAATTTGGTCAAATGCAAATCTTTGATAAATTTCCTAATCCAATGTTATATTTTCTACTAATATTTCATTATTATCTTTATTTAATGAATAAAAATATATCCACAAATGTTTATATTTTTTTGCAAATATTTCCTTTTTTTACTTACTGCATATTGATTTTACATAACCATTGTACTGTAGCCATAAAAAAAAAAATAGTGGATTAAATTACCACTAATTTGGTCTTCAAAATGAATTAAAAAAAAATCATTTTATGGATAAGTTTCCCTAATCTCCAACTATAAAAAGAATAATAATAATAATAAGAAAATTATTATTATCATTATTATTTTGTTAGTAAAACCTTCGGGAGAAGAAAAATTGCTAAAATCAAGGAACTAAATCCTTTGAATTAAGCAACTAAAATTTGGGAATTTGAATTTCAAATTCCCTATCTTCACCTATAAATAGAGGTGTCTTCTATCAAGAAGGGAGGAAGGAAATTCAGAAATCAGAAAAATTCAAAAAAAAAAAAAAAAAAAAAGGAAAAACTTGGGAAGAAAATATAAAGGCAACTTCGTATTGGAAAAGAGGCTTCACAACAAAAGAAAAAGCTTCATCAAATCTCCTTGCAAGTTTGATAAACAGTAAAATAAAAACTATACGTGTTCTTTGCCATTCAACGAGTTCATTTGAGAATAAGCCAATTGTCGCCCTTGATTGATTTTCGAAATCTAGAAAACGTCATCGTCGTCTTCCAAAGTGTGATCAAGGTAAAAGAATCAGGGGAAAAATATTCTTTTGGAAATAATATTATTTTTTGATATTATAACCACAATATTTTTATTTTAATAAATATTGTGTTCGCATTATTTTCTTATTTGTTTTGCTAATTTTGCAGGACCATTTTACGAATTTTGTGTGTACAAATTTCTGGCACGCTAGTGGGACCTCCCTGTCACTCATCTCTTTTGTTAGAAGATTGATCTCTACTTCATCGATGGCACCCAAAATAACTCAAGTTGTGCATGTCAACAAGGGTAATGACAAGATTGTCATTGCACAATCGACACACGACACCGCTATGGGCCCCATGACTCGTAGCAAAGCAAAATTAACATCTTCACTCTCAACAAAACAAACAAGAGAGTTTGCTTATTTGCTAAAATCGGTAAGAACGTGTGATGAGCACCAACCACTCATCACCTTGGTCTCTCTGAGGGCAAAGAGCCATAGTCCTCGTAGTAGGGGAAAACTCCCTTAAACACTACAGGACTTTGGGAATAAATCTCCTTGCTCTATTACAGATGCCAACTCTAGCACCGGCTTACTTTCCGGATCACTAACTGGAATGTCAAAAGAGCATAAATACTCCAATCATTCCAACTCTTTTACTTCTCCCTTCTCGATGACTATACCGATAATGGCAACCAACACTACATCCATAGAGGAACAATTAGCAGAGATGGCTCACACCATCGCCAAACTCACCAAGACGGTCGAGGAGAAGGATATTCAGATAGCTTCTCTCATAAACAAGGTTGAGGCACAAGTAAAAAATACGGGTGAGTCAAGTCAAGGACTTAACCACCTCCAAATATTGCATCTCCTCTTGATGATGCACCGCATGTGTATAGGACAATGTAAGTTGAGAGACAAACGACGGAATCTGCCTCAGTGGTGTCATTATTTATCCAACAACTTCAGGATATGATAACTAACACCATTAGAGTACAGTATGGTGGACCCTCACAAAGTACACTCATGTATTCTAAACCTTACACTAAGAGGATTGATAACCTACATATGCCTATGGGTTATCAACCTCCAAAATTTCAGTCATTTGATGGGAAGGGAAATCCAAAACAACATGATGCCCATTTCATTGAAACTTGTAACAATGTAGGTAGAGACGGTGACTTATTAGTTAAACAATTCGTTCATTCTCTCCGAGGGAATGCTTTCGATTGGTACATAGACCTTGCACCTAAGTGTATCTATAGTTAAGACCAAATGGAATGTGAATTCCTCAACTGCTTCTATAGCACTCAATGAACTATAAGCATGATGGAACTTACTAACACTAAGCAATGGAAAGACGAGCCGGTTGTAGACTATATCAACTGTTGACTGATTCGTGCCCAATTGGTGTCTCAGCTGATTCATGTCTAGCTAGTGCTCCTTGATTGAGGGAGTAATCAACAAAATTTATAACCTATTACACCATGTACTAGGGTAGCAAAGACAAAGCTACTATAGCATAGTGGCTTTAGGATCGTTCACTGGGATGGGTTTTCACTTCACAAATGATATTAATTCAACGTTGAATTGGTGCCTTTTCATTTCAAGGTTAGTTTCAAAAGAAAACATAAACTTTGGTTGAAAAATGTTTGGTTTCAAGCTAACTAAAAAGAAAGTAATGGAAATTACTTTATAAAGAAAAAAATTCCTTGGAGGTTTAGGTTCACAGGGGAGGTTCCTCATGCAAAAACAGAGCTTCGGTCACTTGGTTCATTTCCTCGCATTAGAGAATGAACATATAGTTAATTCTCTAATCGGTGTTGTATAGATGCATCCCTTAAATGGATTTCAGCTCTAATTCCCTCTCACTGATGCAACTTGCAATGGCTCGTGCCTCTCACCTAGCATTTGCCATTCAAGGTGATCATTAACTTTGGACTTCCCTTCTCAAGCTCGCAAGAGATAACTAATGGATGCCTTCTTAGAGTCCAAAAGCTTACCAAGTGTTGGCAATTCTAGAAAATCCTACCTTCGGGTCACCTCCCAAAAGCTCGCAAGAGGTAAACTAGTGCATCTCCATGGACGGAGATCACTTGCCTTACCAAGTGTTGACTTAGGTGAATTGAAGGCGTTTTAAGTTAACTAAAAACATAGAAATCATAAACGGGTTACACTTTTTCTTCATTAACAGCTAAAACAACAAAACTACCAATTCTTGCATTTGGCCCTTCCCCCGGCTACCTTAGCTCCAAGAAACAAAAAGCCTAGCCACCCATCCTCTAAAGAAACATCCTCAGAGCTTGGTTGGTTAGTGAATGAAAAATACAATCAAAGTGAGAAGGTAAGGCAGAGCAAAGCTCTGTATTTTACTTCCTTTCAAACTATACAAAAAGTTGATTCTCTGAGAACAAGATCCCGAGAGCTATATATAAAGAAAATTAAAAAATAAAATATCTGAGGTTATTCACCCCTTTTCCAAACTTAATAACTAAGGAATCCTATAATTGGTGGGTTACAAGGAGAAAATGGGGATTTAGACATCAAAAATCTGAAGCAAAATATCCAAAAGTGTGGGTCGCAAATATCGGGAAACTTCAGGAGAAATTTCGTTGCACTGTGCAAAATGGCTGCGAAATCATTTTGTAGCAAAAGGGTGATTTCGCAGCCATGCAAAATTCTTCCTTCAGCTTGGAGTGATCTGCTTCCAATGGCTATAACTCCTTCATTTCAACTCCGAATCGCATACCATTTAAAGCATTGGATTTTTGACTTCCTGAGCTTCGAAACGACATATAGAATGCATAAATTGGACTCCAGGAAGTGCTCCAAAAGTGGCTAACATGACTGTCATCAAGAATGCTTCATGGCAGATTTCTCTTTGCTTCCCCTCCTTGCATTCCGGATTTGCTTATGGCAAAGGACTTCAAAGCTTTGGTTCTTCATGTTTCTGAGCTTTCCATTGCTTTGCCATGGATTCCAACGAACTCTCCTCAATCTTGGATTGCTTTGGTGATCAAAAAGCTATCAAAACACCAAAACTTAACACAATTTGATTAGAATTGATTGTAAGGGTCCTTAACATGCCAATTGAGTTAAAAGGTAATAACTACTACTCAAAAGTGTTTAAAAGAGTTAATTACAAGCTATCAAATAGCACTTTTTGAGTAGTAATCATTGACGTTCCTTAAGCCTTGACTGTAAAGATAGATTATCTAAGGTATTAGCTGTGGAGATATGCATACAAGGAATGCATTGGGATCTCCTATACATTCTCTAAGGGATACGACCCAGTACATTTGAAGAATTAGCTACCCGATCACATGACATGGAGCTCAGCATAGCCAACCATGGTTCTAAGAAGGACTTTATTGTTGATCGACAAAGATAGAGACATGATGGGAAAAGGAGTGACAAGACCTCAAAGAAACCCATCTAATAGTCAATGACAATAAATACGACTCCTGTCAAAATCTCAACAAGAGATAAAAAGAAGGAAGTCAAAGAGGCCAGGCCAACCCAGGAAAATGATAAGCGTTAGTTCACCTTAAAGGGATTAGAGGAGAAGAATTATCCTTTTCCTGACTCTAATGTGCCTAACATGTTGGAAGACTTGCTTTAGAAAAAGGTTATTAAGTTACTTGAGTGCAAGCGTCTAAAAGAAATGGGTCATGTTAATGATCCAAACTACTGTCATTACCATCGAATTGTTAGTCATCCTGTGGAGAAATGTTTCATTTTAAAAGATCTCATAATGAAACTTGCAAAGCAAGGAAGAATTCATTTAGATCTGGATGAAGTAGTAGAGTCAAATCATGTTACAGTCACATTTGGGTCATATGATCTTGTTCCATTACATGTTTCCACTTAAGAAATTGGGGGCATGTGCTAATACTATACAATGCAAGTCACTGAAACCAAAGCAAACACAAATGTCATGTTAGGATAGCCTTCTTCGCCTTTGCTTTGATAATAAATCAATGTCATATGATGAAGAAGGTTGGACATTGGTGACACGAAGAAGACCTCACAAGAAGCAAGTGTCGCATTCATACCCTAACCTTCCTAGAAGGGGACAACATGAGTGGAATACTCGTCAACATCTAAAGAAAAAAAAAAGAATCCTGAAAGAAAATAAGTGATTATACATATAGATAACCTTTTGATCCAAAAATTTATCACCCCTATCACCCTAGAGGAATACTTCCCTTTGGGGTTCTTTGATAAAAGGGTGACAATATAAACTCATATTGTCTCTTGCAATGAGACTTTAAAAGAAGAAGGGTTAAGTGAATATGAGGAAAACATTCTTGGTGTTAAGTCAAGAAAAACTAAGGAAAAAGAAGAGGTAGTAGCAAGCTTACAACACCTACCCTAACTGTTTAGTAGCCATGAAATGCTACAACTTCCTAATGAGATGCAAAATGCATTGATTCAAGTACTTTATAATCCAACACTCTATGCCACCAAAATAGAAGGGGCAAAAAGGCTTGAGGATGAAAGCCACAATTGTGCCAAATGTTGTGCAACCATCACCTTTACCAATGAAGACCTTCAATTAGGGTTAAAACAACATAATCGACCTCTGTTTGTTACCAGGTACATACGGGAACAAAATATCACTCTCATCTTAAATTGATAGAGAGTCGGGAGTAAATACCATCCCCAAAGCAACAATGAAACAACTCGGGATTGCTACGAAATAACTAAATCGGAGTCGCCTAATGATCTAAGGCTTTAATCAAGGGGGACAACAAGCTATTGGTATGATTCGCCTAGAGCTTGTTACGAGTAAGTTGAGTTCAAACACATTGTTTCATGTAAGCGATGCAAAAACATCTTACAACATATTACTCAAGCGACCATGGCTTCATGAGAATGGGGTAATTCCTTCAACACTACACTAGTGTTTCAAATTCTATAGAGGAGGAGTAAAGAAAGTAGAAGTTGATACTAAGCCATTTACAAAAGTCGAGTCTTATTTTGCTGACGCTAAATTTTACATAGAAAATGATGTTATGGAGGAAGTCCTTCCTACAATCATTCCCTCCACTAAGAAGGCTAAACTTAAGGGAAAAGTTGAGCAGTGTAAGTCGACATTAGCAGAGAAAATTTCACAACCAATGATGAATCGAATTGAAGAAAAAGGGAAATCCTCACAAACAGCAACAATGGACTTGATGATTGTCACTACTTCCCCAGTTTTTAAGTGCATCCCAAGATCTCGACGAAGTGAGGGTCAACCACCTTTCATAGAAGACAAAAGAGAAGTACAACCTCGAAGATTGGAAAATGGGGACCTTCAAGTCTTGAAAGAAGATGTGACCATTCTCCTTCCAAACTTACAACTTATCTTTAGGGATGAAACACAAAAATCCATCAAATCCTTAAGAGATCAAACAAAGAAAGAATTATTTCCTAGTAAAAAAATAGATGAGGGGTTCAACCCTAAGGCTTACAAGTTACTAGCCAAGGCAGGGTATGACTTCATTTCATCATCACAATTAGGAGAACTTAGCCCCGAGACTACAGGTGCAAAGATGCATGGCCTTAACGAAACTCAAAGGAAGTTGAAACAACAAGGGTATGCAGTCAAACATTCTATGGAGGGTTTAGGGTTTATACCTTTCGAGCCTATCAAAATTTCAACAAAGACTAAGAAGACTAAGGCAAGTACACAACATATCATTGTAGAATACATGGACGAGAGTAGTCGGTCAAATTCTCCTCCTCAAATTTCAGTATTTGATCAGATTGAAGCTCCAATTGTACAAGCTTTAGTGTTCACTAGGTTGGGCAATTTAAACCAAGTAGAACGTAATTTAGCACATATTCCACAAAGGTCAATACAACAAAGAATTGGGACTTTATCCCAAAAGTCATGGCGAGGAAATCCCAATATGAAGCAGTGTATTGAACTAAAAGAGGATGCAAAGACAAAGAGTATTATCCCATCAAGGATGAAGCACCATTCAACTTGGGAAATATGTTTTAATGGTTCGTTAAAAGTAAAATGACGTACCATCATGATCACCAAGCAGTCAAACAAGAGATGCCCTAAAGATGTTAAAAAAAGTTCGATGCACACTAGCTACCATGTTACAGTAGAAGTTGACTCTAATTCAGAATTTTCAGAAGATGAACCAGGGAAAGCTCCTCAAGTATTTGAGGATGGGGGGAAACCCACTATCGATGAGTTAAAAGAGCTCAATTTAGGAACAAATGAAAACTCAAGGCCAATCTATGTAAGTATGCTTTGAATTCCTTTTGAAGAGAAAAGTTATTTTGAGTTGTTACTCAATTATAAAGATGTCTTTGCATGGTCGTACAAAGAAATGTCAATTCTTGATCCAAAAGTTGTAGTACATCTAGTGTTCGACCGATTAAGTACGCCCAAAAACAATTTCAGTTGGAACTTGTTTTGCAAATAGAAACAAAAATTGGCAAATTGATTGAAGTCGGTTTCATTAGGGAGGTAAAGTACATGACATGGATTGCGAACATCATTCTAGTTAAGAAAAAAAATGGGTGGATCCGTGTTTGTGTGGATTTCAGAGATTTAAACAATGCTTGCCCAAAAGATGACTTCTCATTACCAATCATCGAGCTCATGGTTGATGCAACTACTAGTCATGAAGCTTTATCCTTCATAGATGGATCATCGGGGTATAATCAAATATGAATGACGCCAAGGGATGAAGAGCTTACTACATTTCGAACACTAAAGGGTATTTACTATTACAAAGTGATGCCTTTTGGACTAAAGAATGCAGGTGCTATATATCAACATGCTACGCAGAAAATCTTTGATGATATGCTCCATAAGAATGTCGAGTGCTATGTTGATGACCTGGTTATAAAGTCTAGGAAGATAGAATACCACCTGCGAGATCTTCGTAAGGTGTTTGACAGGTTAAGAAGGTACCAACTCAAAATGAACCTGCTCAAATATGCTTTTGGTGTTTCTTCTGGTAAGTTTTTAAAGTTTATTGTTCGACACCGTGGCATTGAAGTGGATCAATCTAAGATCACAACCATTTGAGATATGCCAAAGCTTAGGAATCTTCAAGAACTTAGAAGTCTTCAAGGATGTCTTGCTTTCATTCGATGATTTATTTCAAACCTTTCAGGACAATGTCAACCCTTCAACCGACTTATGAAGAAAGATGTCCTATTTGTTTGGGACGAAGCTTGTCATAATGCCTTCGAGAGCATAAAAAAGTATTTGGCTAATCCACCAATCTTAGGTGCTTCTATGGAAGGGAAGCCATTGTTACTTTATATCATCGCACAAGAATGCTCTCTTGGAGCATTACTTGCATAAGAAAATGAAAACAAAGAAAGGGCATTGTATTACTTAAGTTGAACTCTAACAAGACCAAAACTAAATTACTCCTCAATAGAGAAAACTTGTCTTTCTTTAATCTTCTCGACAAAAAAGCTAAGACATTACATGCAGGCATACACAGTACACTTAATAGCACACATTGATCCCGTTAAGTATGTGCTATCAAAGCCCGTTCTTTTAGGACAATTAGCAAGATAGGGGTTGTTACTCACTAAGTAAGAAATAATCTACATCCCTCAAAAGGCAATCAAAGGGCAAGCACTTGCAGACTTCTTGGCAGATCATCTTATCCCTATAGAATGGGAAATTTTAAATGACTTCCCTGATGAGGAGATCTTTTATGTTGACGTATTTTCTTCGTGGATTATGTTCTTTGATGGGTCGGCACGTTATGATGGAACAAGTGCAGGTGTTGTATTTGTCTCACCACAAAGACAGATATTACCATATTCATTTGTTCTTAGTGAGAAATGCTCTAACAACGTTGCTGAATACCACAATATGTGGGGATTCTAAGTTGGTAATCAATCAACTTTTAGCCTTGTATGAGGCTAAAAGTGATGACTTAGTTCCTTACTTCCAATATGCTACCCAACTGATGGAAAAGTTCGAGCAAATCTCTTTAGTTCATATTCCATGAAAAGAAAACCAAATGACAGATGCTCTAGCTAATCTAGTTCCAAGTTTAACACTGCTTAAGGACAAGACTGTACATGTCCCTCTTTGCCATAAGTGGGTACTGCAACCATTGTCAATATTACAAAAGAAGAAGTAAATGTTACATCAATATTCACTATTGATAGCGAAGATTGGCAACAACCATTAATTGACTACTTAGAGCATGGGAAGTTACCTGATGAACTAAGGCATCGAACAGAAATATGATGTCAAGCTCCACACTTCATTTACTACAAAGAAACATTTTATCGACGCTCATTCGATGGAGTACTTCTTCGATGCTTAGGAGGAGAAGATACAAATCAAGCAATTGAAGAAACTCATTCTAGGATTTGTGGGGCTCACCAATTAGGGCCAAAACTTCATTTTCGAATCAAAATGATGGGATACTATTGGCCAACTATGGTCAAGGATTGTATGGAATATGCAAAGAAGTGCCAATGATGCCAATTCCACTCAAATTTTATACACCAACCCCTTGAGCCACTCCATCCTACAATTATGTCATGGCCATTTGATACGTGGGGACTTGACGTGGTTGGACCCATTACTCCTAAATCCTCTACTAGGCATGCTTACATATTGGCAGCAACAAATTATTTTTGTAAATGGGTCGAAGTTATGCCACTTAAAGGAGTGAAGAAAAAAAAATACAGTGAACTTCATTCGAAGGAATATTATCTATCGATATGGGGTGCCACAATACATAATCACTGACAATGGGAAACCCCCTTCTATAACAAATTGATGAGCAATCTCTATGAGAGGTTCGATTTCAAACAACACAACTCATCAATGTACAATGCACCGGTCAATGGTCTCTTAGAAGCATTCATTCAACAAGACTCTTTGCAACTCATTGAAGAAAATTATTGATAAGTTAAAGAGGGATTGGCATGAACAAGTAGGAGAAGCACTTTGGGCATATCGAACAACATATCAAATGCCTACACAAGAAACCCCTTATTCCCTCATTTATGGTGTAGAAGTTGTATTGTCCCTTGAGTGTCAAATCTCTTCATTAAGGATTGCTATATATGAAGGACTAACTGATGAAGATAATGCCAAGTTACGTCTTCAAGAGTTAGAAGCACTAGATGAAAAGTGACTCGAAGCCCAACAACACTTAGAGTGTTATCAAGGATGCCTTTCAAGAGCTTTCAACAAAAAGGTTTGCCTTCAATCTTTTCAATTCAGTGATCTAGTTCTTGCCATTTGTAGACCCATCATCACCACACATAAGACTATGAGCAAATTTACATCAAAATGGGATGGACCTTATGTGGTGCAAGAAGTTTACACCAATGGTGCTTATAAGATCATTTCCAAAGACGGATTAAGAATTGGCCCTATCAATGAAAAATTCTTAAAGTGTTATTATGCTTGACTCACACTACACCCTAGCTTGCATGAGCATAAATTGCGTATGGCGCACCAAAAAAAAAAAAAAAAAGGTTCGCTAAGTCGAAAACCTGAAAAGATGATTACTACTCAAAAAGTGCTATTTTATAGCTTGTAATTAACTCTTTTAAACACTTTTGAGTAATAGTTATTACCTTTTAACCCAATTAACATATTAAGGACCCTTGCAATCAATTCTAATCAAATTGTGTTAAGTTTTGGTGTTTTGATAGCTTTTTGATCACCAAAGCAATCCGAGATTGAGGAGAGTTCTTTGGAATCCATGGCAAAGCAATGGAAGGCTCAGAAACATGAAGAACCAAAGCTTTAAAGTCCTTTTCCATAAGCAAATCCGGAATGCAAGGAGGGAAAGCAAAGAGAAATCTGCCATGAAGCATTCTTGATGACATTCATTTCAGCCACTTTTAGAGCACTTCCTGAAGTCCAATTTAGCATGCTATATGTCGTTTCTAAGCTCAGGAAGTCAACAATCTAATGCTTTAAACGGTGCACAATTCGGAGTTGAAATGAAGGAGTTACAGCCATTGCAAGCAGATCACTCCAAGCTGAAGGCAGAATGTTGCACGGCTGCGAAATCAGCCTTTGGCTGCGAAAATGTTGTCCTTTTGCTGCGAAATTTTCGCAGCCATTTTGCACAGTGAAACGGAATTTCTCCTGAAGCTTCCCAACCGACATTTTTAGATTTTTTGTTTTAGATATTTGATGTCTAAATCCCTAAACTCTCCTTGTAACCCACCTATCATAGGATTCCTTAGTCTTTAAGTAAGAACAAATGGTGAATAACCTCTTATATATAGTTTGTAATTTTCTTTACACAAGACATCGATCATATATAATGATGTAATCGGCGGGAGGAAGAAAAATATATCTACAGAGCACTTGCTCTGCTTTTCATATATATTTTTGTTTTCTTGTTATTTTTCTTTCTAGCCAAACAAGCTCTGAGGAAGTTTCCTCAGAGAATGAGTGGCTAGACTTTTAGTTCCTTGGAACTAAGGTTGCCGGGAAAGGTTCCAAATGCAAGAATTAGTAGCTTTGTGGTTTTAGCCATTAATGAAGAGAAAGTGTGATCCTTTAACGATTTCTATGTTTTTAGTTAACTTAAAACACCTTCAATTCACTTGAGCCAACACTTGGTAAGGCAAGTGATCTCCGTCCATGGAGATGCACTAGTTTACCTCTTGCGAGCTTTTGGGAGGTGACTTGAAGGTAGGATTTTCTAGAATTACCAACACTTGGTAAGCTTTTGGACTCCAAGGAGACATCCATTAGTTATCTCTTACGAGCTTGAGAAGTGAAGTCCAAAGTTAATGATCACCTTCAATGGCAATGCTAGGTGAGAGGCACGAGCCATTGCAAGTTGCATCAGTGAGAGAGAATTAGAGCTGAAATCCATTTAAGGGATGCATCTGTACAACACCGGTTAGAGAATTGACTATATGTTAATTCTCTAATGCGAGGAAATGAACCAAGTGACCGAAGCTCTGTTTTTGCATGAGGAACCTCCCCTGTGAACCTAAACCTCCAAGGAATGTTTTTCTTCATAAGTAATTTCCATTACTTTCTTTTTAGTTAGCTTGAAACAAAACTTTTTTCAACCAAAGTTTGTGTTTTCATTCTTAAGTCAGATTTCATCATCCCCAAGAAGATCTTGTGGAAAGATGTTGAGTTTCCTGAAAATTGGCATTTTGCTAATGCTGTTCCAGCCATTGCACAGCGATCTGAAAGTATTGAACAAATTGTTCAATATCCTGATGGAAGAGGAGAACTGGTTTTCTCCAACTCTTTCAGACATTCTAGCAGCCCTAGAGTTTCTGTTTATGAACCCTCTAGAGCTTCAAGCTCTTCCATCCCAGTTACAACCACTAGGGAAGAAGAAGGTTCTAGCTCAGGAAATCCTAAGAATATTAAGCTAACAGGTGTCAGAAGTCACACCAACGTGGCTAAACCATTTTACACTATGGAAAATGAGTCTACTCAGGAATCCCAACAAGATGAGTCCCTTGTAATGTCTCCTACCTATTCCCAGATGATTAACACAATAAGCCTAAGTGATGAGGGCTTTGAGATCAACAAGGATCTCTTAAGAAAGGACTTCTATTCTGAAGTCAATAAGCAAAGAAATGATTGGTTCTTTAGCACTATCCTTAAAGTCATTATATCCATTCACCAAGAAGAATTCTATGCCTACTTAGGACAAGAAAAGAAAAATATTAAGTTTTGGATTTGGTTTGAACTCTTCAAACAAGAGGATTATCCAGATTATCCTTATAAGCGTGTTAATAACACTAAGAGCACTGATAAAATTAAGGCCTTTGAATTTTCTAAGGAATTCCAGGAAAATCCCCAAATCAACCAGACTTTTGTTGATAGGATTAATCAGAAGATTAAGGATAATCTTGTTGCTCCTTTCACTATTCAGCCTCATAAGAGAATCAATATGGTTAAAGGTGATATTAGTTCAGAAGAAGAAACAGATGAACTAATTAAAATGTTTGAGGAACCCCATAATCAAATTATTTCAAAAGATATTAACAATTTAGAAACCTTTAAGACTAGGAATTACTATCCTAGACCTACATTTCCTGACATGCAGTTTGAGGAAAGAAATCAGGATACTCAAGCCTCATATACCAGTGGCACTATCTATGAATGGAACATAGACGGTATGACCGAGTATAACATACTCACTAAGCTTCAAGAAATGACCATGGTAAGTACAGCCTATAAATTAAACAATAGACTGCCAAATCATGCTGTAGCTCAAACCATTGTTGCTGGGTTTACAGGTCAGCTTAAGGGTTGGTGGGATAATTATCTCACTTTTGATGATAGAAATAGTATCCTTAAAGCCTATAGGATTAATGAGAATAGTGAAGTTGTTAAGGACAAAGATGGCCAAGATATAGAGGATGCAGTGGCTACTCTAATCTACTCAATATCCAAGCACTTCATTGGAGATCCTACAAAAATTAAAGATAAAACTGCAGATCTCTTAACCAACCTTAAGTGTCCTAAGCTTCATGATTTTAGGTGGTATAAGGAAGTCTTCCTAACCAAAGTCATGCTAAGGTCAGATTGTAACCAGCCTTTTTGGAAAGAAAAATTCATCTCAAGATTACCCAAGCTTTTCTCTGAGAGAATTAGGATCAAGATAAGGGAACAGTATAATGGTCAAATCCCTTATGATAAGCTAACCTATGGTGAGATTATAAGCATTGTCACAGCTGAAGGGATTAAGTTGTGCAATGACTTCAAGCTTAAGCAACAAATGAAGAATGAACAAAAAATCTACAAGAATGAATTTGGATCATTCTGTAGCCAGTTTGGTTTCAGCCAAAAGGAAACTATGCCTCCCTCTAAGCAAAAACCAAGCAGGAAGCCTAGCAAAGATAAGTTTTACCACAGTAACAGAGGTACCTATGACAACTATAGGATGAATGATACTAAGCAGTCAAGGCACGTCCAAAGAAGGGTCAACAAAGATATCCAGAAAAAGGTAGAAACTCCTTTAGATGTCAAGCCAATTATCTGTTTTAAATGTGGCAAAGTTGGCCATTATAAAAAAGATTGTAGAGTTAAGCAAAAGATTAATAACTTAAGTGTCTCAAATGACCTAAAAAATATGCTTTGTAAGGTAATGTTAAACTCCATAGATTCTGAATCAAGGACTGATTCAGATAATGAAGATGACATTAATCAACTAGACAGTAGTGGCGAAGTTTCTAGTCAATCTTCTAGTGACCAAGCCAAATGTATTAAAGGTAATTGTAATTGTCGTCCTAAAACTATAAATGTCATAAGCCAAGATCAGGAATTCATCCTAGATACTTTAAGAAAAGTTGAAGATGAAAAGACTAAGCAAAATCTTTATGAAGCTTTTAAGAAATCTGTTGTTAAGGTAGAAGCCAAGAAGACTGTTAATCCTTATAACCTTAATGATATCTTAAATAGGTTTGACCAACAGTCTCCCAAGGAAGTCAGCATTAAGGAACTTCATGAAGAAGTTAAGCAGTATAAAAAGGAGATTACGGAGTTAAGACAATTCATAAGTCTAAGTCTCTCTGATCTCCAAGAACAAATCAATAGAATTGTCAACCAAGAAAACCTCATGGATATTCCAGAATCTTCTCATGTTAATGATAATGAGACAGATACTTTTTTGAATACTGTGAGTAGGGTTATCTTCCAAAGGTGGGAAGTCTCCCTTACTATAGTAGTCAAAGATAAATTTGTCTTTGATATTATTGCTTTGATTGATTCAGGAGTAGCTGAAAATTGCCTTCAAGAAGGTCTTGTACGTATTCCTTTATGCGAAGAGACTAGTCAGTCTCTATTTGGAGCCAATGGCAAAAGACTTGCCATTAAGTATAAATTAACAGATGTTCATATCCGTAATCATGACATCTGTATTAAGCAAACCTTTATCCTTGTTAAGGATCTTAAGGAAAAAGCCCTCCTAGGAATACCCTTCTTAAGCTCTATTTATCCCTTGTGGGTAGATAACCAAGGTATAAGAACAAAGCTTTTTGATAAGGAAATTCTTTTTGAATTTGCTAATCCTGTTGAAAACATCACTCTTTGTGATCAAGAAATTAATCTTGTTAGAATAAATTATCCACCTAAGATATTAGGTACCCAATTCATTCATAATCTTATTATAAATAATATTTTAAGCATTCCTTTATGCATTTCAAAATTTCAAACTGATGTTTTGAATCAAGGAATTTTAAAAGTTTTTTTCACATCTAAGAAAACAATTAAGTATATAGCTTTTAAGTATAATTTAATTGATTGGATTATTTTAAACCCTAATTTTCAAATTAAGTTTATTAAAGGAGAAAGTTCCATTCTTAATCGCTCAACTCGTGGAATTTGCAGGGTTCATGAGACCATGACCCCTAAAAAGAATACCCAAGCTCCTAACCAGAAAACCCAATCCAGTCAAGCTCCTTCTCCCCATAAAATGCTATGGAGCCAACAAGTTGAAGAAGAAGAAGCAAGGTTTCATTCTTCTAACTCTATGCCGAACAAGATGATGACCTTGTACTATGATCATTCTGATCCATCTAATCCAGTCAAGGCCACCCAGTACCCAGCCATTTCAGGGTCTCAGACCTTCAAGCAAGTCATTAAGGCTAATCCCTCTCAAAAGGAATTAGCATCAAGCTCCTCTTTTTCAAAAAAGCAAATTGTGGTGGCTGCCAACCCCACACCTCTTTCAACAAAATCAAGATATTGGCAAAATGATTTAAATCAATCTCTTTTGGTTATTGAAAGAGAATTTTTCTCTGAAAACCCTAGAGAGATTGCTGTAAAAGCTTTTCAAGAAAATTTTCATTATCCCTCTGGTGATATTTTAAAAACAAGAGAGTTTTATGAAACAGTCCTTACAGAAACTGGTTCTGTTAAAATTAAGCATAATGCTGACAAATTCAGCAATATGGGTTTGACATTCTCCACCTGCCATATCTATAAGATTCTTACTGTCAAGCAATGGGGTGGAAATCCTAATCTTTCAAGGGAATTTTCTGAACCATCAAAGCCAAGGTTTTTTAATTATTGGGATTATCAGAGAGCATGGTTTAATGCTTTTCTGATCTAGAATAGGGACTTCCATCATTCATGGATGTTCTATTTTCCATCTAAGAATCAGCTTTCCTCTTTCCCATTTTGGTTCTACAGTTGGTGGACTTATTATGGTCCGACTATTAAGATTCTTCCTAAGCCCATCCTGGATGGCTTTGAGCTATTCAGAAGTTCTTTTGATATCCCCAGAGAACTTTCAGCTTTTCCCTCTTTACTATTCTTTTTCAGCAATTTTGGCCTTGCTTGGATAGTCCAGTGGGACTATATTATCATTACAGACGAATCAGTAGCCTTTCCATCTCTAGGAAGGACTTTTAAAACTAAATGGTGGGATGCCTTGAAAAATGATGCATCTATTGATGCAGTCAAGCAGTATTTCCTCAAGAATCCCACACAAGTCTCAGCCAGTGATGATATGTCTCAGTTTCTCCTCAAAAAGCAACAGTTACAAGCCATGCTCGCAGCAGCTAAGACCCCTCAAGATTTCCAAAAAATCCTTGAAGAAGGAAGCTCAAGCTTCTCCCAAGAAAATTCTTATGCAAAGTCTGATGATTCAACAAGCTACCTTCCAGACAATGGTGATGATTGTGAAGGAATCCTTCCTCCAATAAGAAGATCTAAGTAATCATCAGCCTTATGTCTTCCATCAAGAATATTTCAAGCTTTGCAGTTTCTGCACCAAATGCAGCAAGCATGTGTCCACACAGTTTAAAGAAGCCTGTCAGAAGTCATTTCAGTCGAAAGCAAGATTCCGGGTCAAAAGTCAAAAGTGCTACAGTTCCCTCTTACTGTTCACTTTTACTATTCAAGCACTATTCAAGCACGGGTCTACTGTTCATTATTACTATTCAAGATTCCTTTTTGCCTATTTAAGGAGGCTCGGTCCTCATTTGTAAGCACGCATAATTTTAGATATGAAACCTCTCTCAAGCTTATGCTTTCCCTTCTCTCTTCTTTCTCTCTCATCATGTAAGTCCTTCAAGCTTTCAAGCTTTCTTCAAGATTTCCTACCCTCGTATATTGTAAGATATTTCTCCTTATGTATAATATAAATATGTTTTGATTACCTCCTACATGGATGGTTTTTAATTAAGTTTTGTTTTTATTTTATGTTCTTGTACCTCCTATATGGATGGTTTTAATTAAGCTTTGTTTTTAATTTTATGTTTTTCATTCTAGTACCACCTATCATGGCTGGTTTTAAGCTTATTATGAACTAACAAGTTTTTTGGTTCCTTCCCTTTAAATTCCTTCTCTTTAATGAGATCCTGTCCACTCTTAAGCCAGATGATATTTATCAGCTAATTTTTGAAAAAGCCAAGTCTAGTGCAGAAGAAAAGCAAGTTTTTATTTCGGCTTATCTTCAGGATCTGCACATTTATCTCTCAGCCATTCCTGGTCTCAGTATTCCAGGATTAAATTTAACTAAGGAAATGGAATTTGATGGCTCAAAACTTTGCAGAAATTGTACTGAACTGCTTCTTCATCAACATGACAACAAGCAAATTTGCAACTGCAATAGAAATTTCACTATCAGCAGAGCCTGCATTGATCTGCAGTATTACCAGCCAATTAACCTTGCTTTCAAAGGAGAAGATTATCTTTAACCTTTTGGCTTATTCTATCAATGAAAGCTTGATCAATTTGAGGATTTTCCTGGAATTTCTTAGATAATTCAAAAGGCTTAAACAAAGGCTTATTATCATTCTTAACAAAAGGCTTCTTAAGGTGATCCTGAGTTTCAATAATCTCCTCAACTCTGTTGACTTGATTTCCAAGGGTTATGAGAAACACATTAGTATAATTGATTTGTTCCATAATCCTTCTAATATCGGTCGCACTAGTCGTTCCTTTATCCTCTGGCTTAGTCTTAAAAGGTGAAGCTGTAACTATGGTTCCATTAATATTTTTTTCTATCTTAGCTTCAGGAGGATGAATGGATTCTATAACAATGTTGTCACTGGTTTTCCATATCTTAGCTTTTGTAGAGGTGTTGTTAATATGCTTACAAGGATAATCTGGATATTCCTCTTATTTGAAGAGTTCAAACAAAATCCAAAACTTAATATTTTTCTTTTCTTGTCTTAAGTAGGCATAGAATTCTTCTTGGTAACTGGTTCTAATGACCTTAGGGACAGTGTTAAAGAACCAATCATTTCTTTGCCTATTAACTTCAGAATAGAAGTCCTTTCTTAAGAGATCCTTGTTGATCTCAAAGTCCTCCTCACTTAGGCTTATTGTGTTAATCATCTGGGAATAGGTAGGAGACATGACAGGGGACTCATCCTGTTGGGATTCCTAAGTAGACTCATTTTCCTCAGTGTAAAATGGTTTGGCCACGTTGGTGTGACTTCTAACACCTGTTAGCTTAATATTCTTAGGATTTCCTGAGCTAGAACCTTCTTCTTCCCTAGTGGTTCTAACTGAGATGGAAGAGCTTGAAGCTCTAGAGGGTTCATAAATAGAAACTCTAGGGCTGCTAGAATGTCTGAAAGAGTTGGAGAAAACCAGTTCTCCTCCTTCATCAGGATATTGAACAATTTGTTCAATACTTTCAGATCGATGTGCAATGGTTGGAACAACATTAGCAAAATGCCAATTTTCAGGAAACTCAACATCTTTCCACAAGATCTTCTTGGGGATGATGAAATCTGACTTATCTAGCATATCTGAGTGAAAGTAAGTGGTCTCACCTTTAGGACTGGTGCAAAGAGCCCCAGATCCAACGCTTGTGTTCATGCTCTTATAGGCAAACCTAGTTATGATTGAAACAGGATTGTTTCCTGGTTTGATCTTAAAGCCATGGGTCTTAATATGCAGGACAACGGAATCTAAGATGTCTGCATCTCTTATTCTAACTGTGAAGTTAGGATAGCACTGGAAATAAACTGGGCCATCATTCAGTCCAGCTTGGACTGTGCCTATAATAGAATCTCGATATTTGAGATGCCTATTATCCCTCAAACACATGACAATAGAGGTGTTTAACCCTAATCTTGTCAAAGGCTTAGCTGCTACTTGAATCATACCAAAGTGTATGAAATTATAGTCATCTCTCTTATGTTTTTCAATGGATCTGTTATCTAAAAGTCTTATGACTTGGTCGTCTTGTTCTAAGCTGACTGACATTTCAGAGGTCTTGATGGTATAATCTGTGAAGAACTTAAAGGTTCATTTCTTATAAATTTCTTGATTAGACACCTTGGGTAACCTCCAATCATCTAAATCATTTTGGATCTTAGGATAATTGATCTCTTCACTGTTTACAACAGTATCTTGAGAATCACTGGATCTCCTAGACATGGTTCTGAAAATTGAACTCATTTTAGGGTTTTGATCTAGAGCCTAATAGCAGATTGACAAACCTTATGAGACGTCACCCCAACCCTCTTCCAACCTAACAAACGCCTATCCACGGCTAACAACGGCTCAATCGGCAGGGCTCGCGCTCCTAGGCACACTGCTACCTATCCTATGATAGGTCAAAACACCCAAAACAAACCCAACTTCCCTTCCCGATGGCTCTGATACCATAGACACCCAGGACAAGGTCATATGCAATGAAAACAGGAATTATGCCATGATTCAAAACAAATGGCACCACTGTTAGGGACCATTGAGAGGACATGAATTAGCTGAGACACCAATTGGGAACGAATCAAAACGCAACAGGGAGGCAACAGAAGCCCTAACGGGCCGAAAGCGAAAGCAAAACCCCTTGAAAAACCCTAAACACCACCATTGACCCTCAATCACAAACAAAATACCTAACAAACAAGGGAAAATCAAATAAACGGGAAGCCTAAGAGGAAGAGATAAAAATACAGAACGTACCTGGCGTAAATTTGCAAACAAGAACGAAGGTCGCGATACAGTCGCCCTTACGACACGAATGTCACTAGCAAAAGCCCTAGAAAGCGACCCTCAATCACAGGCGCGAATAAGCAAAGAGGCGAAAGGAAAACACGAATGAGAAGAATGCAGTCCCAAGGACTGGATTCCCTATTTAAGGGATACAGCTCCTCGGTACTCCAAACGCCCAGCCACGCCACTATCGAAATGACATACCGCCTGGGAATTCCCCCAAGAGCGGCGGCTCACCATAAATACCCTTCCCTTCTTTTTTTTCCCTCTGCAGCACCACGTGGCACATTAAATTCAAAAAGCAATCAAAGCTTCAAAAGTATCATTTTTAACCCGCCTATTCTGCCCGGGCAAAATAGCCAGGTTAAAAGGGGGGCATTGTAGGGATCACCCCCAGACGCCCACGTGGCAACCCCGCACGACATCCCCCCAGGTGACACATGGCATGCCAGCTCTCCATCCGGGTCCCCTCAGGGGAGCACACAACACTCTCAAATCCTCTACCCGAACGATGCTCTCCCTTGTCCGGATATGTTGTCCGGACCTAGGAAGCCTTGGCCGTAAAACGCGGGCCATACTGAGTCACTTCAAACAGCCTGTCACAGCCCACATTCCGCCGCCTGCAGAGCAAAAGGATAGGGATGATGGCAAGTCATCTCCCACTATTTCTGACAGCCGCCTGCAGAGCGATGATGACTATGTCACCGCCTCAGTGCCATCATGACAAGCCAAAAAAGTCTTCCCACCATTAAAAGGGGACAAAGCTTCTGACACTATAAAAGGGCCCTCATGTGAAGAGGGAGGTAAGCTTTCTAACTTTGGCAAAAAGGGAGCAAATTGATCATCAGAGTGATGACTAACAAAACCATCAGAGGGTGTGTCCGGACATCCTGTCCGGACATCTTTTGCAGGTTGACTGAGGTAGGAATCATCTCCAGTTGAGAGGGAGCGTCCATCTGGTGCCCGCGAGGACCTCGGTGATGCAAGGCTTCAACAAGAATTACTTTTAAAAAAGAAAATCAAAATTAAAAAGTAGTTTTAAACCAAACAGCATGAAGAGAAGTGGAACAGGGGAGAGTTGATTTTTGGAAGGACAACGACAGGGAAAGAGGCAGGGAGAGGCGGGATGATAAAATGGTAACACACATATTAAAGTATTTATTTTGTAGTTTTGCCTTTTTAGGTGGCACCCCACCTTTATGTCCAGAAATCAATCTTGAAAACGTGCACAAGATTACTATGTTAATGCATGGTAAATAATGGCAAAAAAAAAAAATCTTGCAATGAATAGGATGATGAGGACAAGTGTCCGTTATTTCTTTTAGTGTGTTAAGATTATAGGCGTTTGTTGGGTAGTGAATAAAAAAGAATAATATGAACTATTCTTAATAAATAACAATAGTGATAAAAAGGGTATAATATAAATAAAATAATTTTGAGAAATTTAGTTTAATTAAACATGAAAAATGACATATTCTTGGAAATCTGATAGGGGTACAACTTTTATAAAAGATTTGGAAATTCACTTATTAAATTATTATTGATTAGGAAGTTAAAAATAATATAGGTGATAACAATATTAACATAGGAAATTATTAGGGTTCTCAAAAGTTATTTTTTATGTTATTTTCAAGTAAGGACTAAATTTTTCAAGATTATTCTCTTCAGGATTTTGAGTTCTTATTGAGGTAAGGAAAATTAATGTAAATTTTGTACAAGAAAACCATTTTATTTTTATATGTTATTTTGAAATATGTAAAATGTTATTTTTGTTTCTATGCATGGATCAAATATATCTTACATGAAAAATATATTAGAATATTTTTTCTTTTGTTTATAATAAAAAAAAAAATATGGAGATGCTATGTTTTTTGTAAATTTAAATAAATGAAACAAAGTGTTTAACTTTGGTTTGTTTGATCCTAGTCAACTAGATATAATAGTTAACTTTATTTTATTTTATTTTTTTTGTTATTGTCAATAGGATATAATTATTGACATTTACATTCTTTGGTGGGATATGTAATTGCTTTGAACCACAACCTCTGGTTTGGTTAGAAGTCACTAGTACTAGAACCGTTTGGTTCCATCCAACTTAAAAGATGAATAAATTTGAGGCTAGCCACCCATTTGTAAAGTCCTACCTAATTAGGTAGCATTTGTTATTTGATAGCCAGAGTAAAAATATTTTGAATGCATTTAATTTAGATTTGATATGAAATTGGACTGATGTAAATATGAAAATGTATGGCTAAAAAGTTTTGGATGCTTTACCATATTTGAACTCAATTTTTATTTTTATTTTAAATGATTGTAAATTATATCTCCTATCTGTATTCATAATTGAACATGTTTGATCCATTAAATTGTATTAATATTCCTTATTGGGTTTTGAGCTCATTCCCTTTTGTTGACAAATTTTTTTAAAGTACTCAATTCAAATGATGAGTGATGGTTGGGTTAGGAATCTAACATTATTATGACTTTTAGTTTAAACTCTTATTTTAGACATATTTAAAAATTAGAATTTAATGACTATTTGAATTGTTAAAGTTTGAAATTGTTTGGACAATGATACTTTGATTGATATGTTAGTTTTAAAGTTGAGATTTGAGGATTATAATATTCTTTTAAGTTTTATTACTCTGAGTAGGAATTTGGAATTTGATAAACTTCCAATTACAAGAAAATTATTTGAATCACTCGCACTTTGAGCCTACAAGCTTGAGGTGTGGAATGATTATCACGCCCTTAGAGTGGGTTTTAAGACGTGAAAAAGCGGTATTAGAATACTAGGTTATGATATTGTTGGGAAGTTATTTTAGTTTACTTTGGGGATAGATGAGTGATGCATTAGTTTAAGTTTTAGTTTCATCTAGTATAAATTCCTACTCTTCCTTATAATTCTAAAATTGTCTAATTGGTTTCCTAGTAACTAATCTAGGCTCGACACACTCTTTTGTTTTAATATCTTATGATGATTTGTTGGGTATATATATTATTGGCATAGACTTTGATTTGATTGTTGCTACTTCTATGGGAGATTATGTTAAAGCCAATAAAATACTTCGAGATTGTCTTGTAATGATTGGTTATAGAGAGATATCAATTAACTTAGTACTCCTTGACTTTAGGAATTTTGATTTAATTTAGGGATGGTTTAGTTAGCTTCTCATCATGCCTCTATTGATTATTTTGGGAAAATGGTGACCTTCCACATTTTTAGTCAACCTAAGCTTAGTTTTGAGTGGAAACATATGGATAAACCACTGCGTATAATCTCAACCTTATGAGCTAATTCCTTGCCTAAAAAGGGTTGCTAAGGTTTTTTAGCTTATGTGATGAGTAATGAAAATAATTTAAAGTTAGAGGACACACCCATTGTAAGGGATAATCTTGATATCTTTCTAGATTATTTGCTTGGTTTACCACCAGAGAGAGAAATAAAGTTTTCCATTGATTTGGTACTAAAGTTAGCTTCTATCTCTAAGGCCTCATACAGGATGGTGCCCATGGAGCTTAATGAGTTGAAGTACTAGCTTCAAGAGTTATTTGATGAGGATTTTATTAGGCCCAATGTTTCACCTTAGGGAGTTCATGTTCTATTTGTGAAGAAAAATGATGGATAATTAAGACTTTACATTAACTATAGAGAATTGAATAAAGTGACAGTGAGGAACAAGTACCCTTTTCCTCGGATTGATGATTTGTTTGATCAATTTCAGGGTGCATGTGTGTTCTCTAAGTTTGATCTTCAGGATATCATTAGGTGAGGGTCAAAGTTGAGGATGTACCTAAGACTACTTTTAGAACTACTTATTGGCATTATAAGTTTTTTGTTATGTCTTTTAGTTTGACTAATGCACCTACTGCCTTTATGGACTTAATGAATAGGGTATTCAAACCCTATTTGGATCAATTGTGGTGATTTTTATAGATGATATTTTGGTGTACTTGAGGAGTAGAGAGGAACATAAGTGTCATTTAATCATTGTATTGCACACTCTAAGGGATAAGTGGTTGTATGATAAACTTAAAAAGTGTGAGTTTTGGTTAGATGTCTCTTTTCTTAGGCATGTGGTAACCAAGGATGGCATCTCAATTGATCTAAGAAAGGTAGATGTTGTAGCAAATTGGAGGAGACCTAGTACTGTGACTAGGATTTGAAGTTTTTTTTGGACTTCCTGGTTAATACAAGTGGTTTATTGAGGGGTTCTCTAAGATTGCCCTACTTTGATTAAGTTGACTCAGAAGGAGGTTAAGTTTGAGTGATGATTATGAATGTAGCTTCCAAAAGTTGAAGAGCATATTAGTGACAACTCTTATTTTGACTATTCCTTTAGGTTTAAAAGGATTTGTGGTGTATAATGATGCCTTTAATTAGGGTTTAGGTTGTGTTTTTATGCAGCATGGGAAAGTTGTGGCTTATACTTTTAAACAATTGAAATCACGAGCATATACAATGCTTCCAAATACTCTCAAATGTGAAATACTCGGCTTTCTTCTCTTCCAAGCTTGTTGTGGTGTTTTATTCCATACACTTCGATTAGGAGAATGATTTGACAAATAAAATGCACAATCAATCGTTTCAGCCCAAAATTCTTAAGCATCTTCTTATTTTTCAACATACTTCAAGTCATGTCAAGATTAGTTCTATTTTTTCCTTTCAATTATACCATTTTGTTGTGGAGAATATGGAACTATTAAAAGCCAATGAATCCCATGATTTTCAAATTCTATTGTTGTTAATTCGCCTCCTTTATTGGATCTCATTGCCTTTATATTGTGGGCACTTTCCTTTTCTACAAGTGCCTTAAATTTCTTAAAAGTATTAAATTCTTCAAATTTTTTAAAAGTATTAAATTCTTCAAATTTTTCCTTCAAAAAATACACCCAAGTTTTTCCACTAAATTATCAAGGAAAAACAAAAAGTATTTATTATTACCAAAAGAGTTTAAATGAATTAGGTTGCATACATTTTCATGAATAAGCTTTAGAGGCTTCTTTGCTCTTGTACTTGTTTTTTTTGGAAAACTCTTTTGGGCATGTTTTCCATGTAGACATCCTTCACATAATTGATTTGGTTGTTTTATAAAAGACAATCCTCTCAACATATTTTTCTTGCTCAACAATTTCAATCCACTAAAATTAAGATGTCCAAATCTTATGAATTATATTTTTAGATTAGTGAGTTAGGCTAATTAATTAATTAGAGCCCATTAAGGCTAATTAATTAATTAAAGCCCATTAAGGCTAATTAATTAATTGGAATTTTTTGTGTTAATTAATTAATTAGGACCCAAGTAGGCTAGCTTAGGTGACCCAAGCCCAATTTGGGTTCAAGTCACTTAAGCCTATAAGGAGCCATATATAAACCCCCTTAGGTGTTGATTTAGGCTTTTACCACTTTCATCATTGTCTTTTAAAGCGAGGAACCCTAGTATCCTCTAAGGAGATAGAGAAGTTCACCCTTCCCTCATGTCGAGACCCATGGAGGGAGAGATTGGGTAGAAGATCATTAGGTAGACGAATTTTATGATGACCATCGTGGTTTCAAAGTCTTCATCAAATGGAAATTGATTTAGGAACATCGCGGTTTGAACTTTCTCCTGTAAATATAATATTTCTTTTAGTTTTTCAAGCCATAATATTCTACTATGTTAGATTTAGAAAAGCCTAGGATAAATATTTCTTTTAGTTTTTAAAGCCATAATTTTCTATTATGTTAGATCTAAAAAAGCCTAGGATAGATGTACGCACCCTAATAGATCCAAGGCTAAGGAATGGAGTAATCCGGAATTCCTAATACTAGTTTCACCTTTATCTATCCTCATTCCATGCATTATACTTTATAAGAATTCTTACTTGCATCTTTTGCATTTTATGTGACTTAGGTGCATTAGGAGTTGCACGAAAAATCCAAGCCATAGGTTTCTTGCAAGTAGATGATTAGTTTATAATCGGTTTATGGACTTAGACAATCCATTAGAGATTGTAGTGCACTACCTCCTAATTGAATGGATGACTAGTCTTGACCATCAGAATGGATTTCCCATGGTGAGTGCACTAGTGTGCATAGTTACACGTTGGACAGGACCTATGATGAGGTATAACTTCACCAAATTACTTTGTTGAAATGTCTTTCAACCTTGAGAGAATTCTAAATTTGTATCAAAATTAGCAATGTCTTTGACCTATGGGTGAGATCCTAAAGTAATCAAATATTCCCTATGGATTGGGTCGTTGTTAATGGAAGTCGGTGGCAATAGATATTCTCAATAAAGGCACCATGATATCTCATGGGATTGAGACATTGTGTCTCTTTGGGTGATCTTAAGTATATGTGTTCATATAAACTATAGTCATAGTAGTTCCTTAAGTAAAATTTGATATAAGCTCTTTGTGAGCTAAGATATGGCAATTGATCACATCATAAGAGGATCTAGAACTCAAGGATGGTAGAGATCATCTTGAAAGGATGATGACTTTCATCGTATTAAACTATGGACACCCGTTCATAGGGAGATTATATACATAGATAGCAAGTCACAGACCCAAACATTTAGAGTTTCATTGTCATTTACATATATGTAAACCCTCCATTTTGTCCTCTTAGTACATGTCCTATTAGGTATTTGTTCGGTACTTTACAGCAATTCCCTAATGGCCCATTACTACTCGTGTAGCCCATCTTTTCTAAGCCACCTTAAGGACTTTAGTTGAGGGATTTATCTAACTCCATTGTGACTCTTGGCAGCCCTAATTTAGACTTAGACTCACTTAGGCACCTTAGGCCCACTTAGGCACCCTAGGCCCATTTAGATACACTCAGCCCATTTGGCACCACCTTAGGTCCACTTAGGCACCCTAGGCCCATTTAAGTACACTTAGCCCATTAGGCACCACCTTAGGCCCACTTAGGCACCTTAGACCCATTTAGATACACTTGGCCCATTAGGCACCACCCTAGGCCCACTTAGGCACCCTAGGCCTATTTAGATACACTTGGCCCATTAGGCAACACCTTGGGCACCACTTAGGCACCCTAGGCCAATTTAGATGCACTTGGCCCATTAGGCTCATCTAGGCACACTTTATCCCACTTAAGTCACCTTTCAGGTAATTGTTGCATGTTTGCATGGCTGGTATGGATTGCATTTTTGTGTGGTTTGCATGGTTGCATGGAATTCTTGCATGGCTTACATGATACTGGATTGCATTTCTTTCTTGCATGATATTTATTTTTTATTTTTTAATGATTTTTATTTTATAATATTCTAAAATACCTTTTATTCATTTATTAAATCTAATAATTTTATGTTTCTGTAGGAAACTTACTAGAGGGGTTTGACATAGAAAAAGGGGAAAAAGTAGTATGTATATGGATGGAATGATAGCTTTGTTCAAAGAGGGGAATCAATCTGGTGAGCATGAATGACTTTTTTTTTCTTTCTGAAAGGAAAATTACCAAAGTTGGTTCTGGCAAGTGAAAAAGGGAAAATGTAGTATGTATATGGATGGGAAGGAGAGTTGTGTTCAGGTATAGAAAAAGGAAAAACTGACAAGGAGAATCTCTATTTCAGGCCTTTTTTTTTTTAAGAGAGTTCAAAGATTTTCTTTCGGTAGAAGATCAGGACACACACGGATTCAAAGAATTTAGAGAGATTTTCATTAGAGTCAAAGTTCTCGTCATTCTAGACCTTCATGGACATCTCCTTCATGGCAGTATTGGCATCTTGATTCCTGAACCTCCATGATTGATTGATCTCCATCATATTCCCGATCGTGCACAAATACATACACATGTTCTCTATCCTCTGTGTATATAAAGTTTACATGTCTCAGCAAATGTGAGAATTTCTACTTCGCACCATGCCATATCATCACCGTATCAAGGTTTCGGATCCTCCTCGATTGCCCCTTAGACCTCTCTTCCCTCATGATATTCTCTTTGATTCCCGCTCATGCCTTTTCGACCCCGGAACTTCCGAGTCCGGATTCTGTGGACCAGAAAAGCAGAAGCACGAAAGACCCATGGATTCAAGCAAGTTAATTCGTGCACAACCTTGGTTCAAAATTGTAACCTCCTGGCATTTGTGGAATGTTCCTTTCATCGATGTTGTTTTGATTTCTAGCCCAATGGGTATGCCTGGACTACCATTTTTGAGTAGAGTTAATGGCTTTCGTGCTAAGATATATGTTACCGAGGTTATAGCAAGAATTGCGCGGTTGATGATGATCGGCCGAAAACAAGTTCTGGATGTAGCTAGGTCTTCTAGTGGTGGCGACAATGAACTGTGTCGATAACACCGAGGTGAAGTGTTGGGAACTTTGATGAAACTAAGAACAATAACACAACAAGCTAGATTGAATGACGTATTTTATTAACAATAACTTTGGCTTAAATAGCCATTCAATATAGATCTAAACAGAAAACGAGAAAGTAGTAGAGATAAAGATAAAGTTAAGTAACAGCTAAGTAACAGAAACTTGGAACAATTCAAATATCCCTAAAGACTAGGACTTTCCTTGTAGATCGAAACATTATTCTAATAAAACAACTACAGTAAACTCCTTCATTTCCTCCCTTAAACTAAATGTTGTGAAGCAATTAGTTTATACCAGAAATTTCACATACTCCTAGAAGCTTTCGAAACTTCTGAAAAACTTCAAGCTTCAATGGTTTGGTCATTATGTCCGCCACCTGATCCTGACTCCCACAATGAACTAATTCAATTGTACCCTCCTTAGCAAGATTTCTTAAGAAATGAAACCTCACATCAATATGCTTGTTGCGACCATGCATAATTGGATTTTTAGACAACTTGATGGTTGAACTGTTGTCACACATCATAGTAGTACAGCCTTCATCAAGATGTCCCAACTCCTTTAAAATTCTTTTCATCCAAACTCCTTGACAAGCACAGACTACAGTTGCCACAAACTCAGCTTCTATGGTTGATAAAGTCACAATAGGCTGCTTTTCTGAACACCATGAAACAGCACTTGAGTTCATTAAGAACACGTAACCAAAGGTACTCTTCCTACCTTCCATATCTCCGGCATAGTTGCTGATTACTACTCAAAAGTGCTATTTTGTAGCTTGTAATTAACTCTTTTAAACACTCTTGAGTAGTAATTATTACCTTTTAACTCAATTGACATGTTAAGAACCCTTGCAATCGTTTCTAATCAATTTGTGTTAAGTTTTGGTGTTTTGATAGCTTTTTGATCACCAAAGCAATATGAGATTGAGGAGAGTTATTTGGAATCCATGTAAAAGCAATGGAAAGCTCAAAAACATGAAGAACCAAAGCTTTGAAGTCCTTTGCCATAAGCAAATCAGGAATGCAAGGAGGGGAAGCAAAGAGAAACCTGTCATGAAGCATTCTTGATGACAGTCATGTCAGCCACTTTTGGAGCACTTCCCGAAGTCCATTTTCTACATGCTATATACCATTTCAAAGCTCAGGAAGTCAAGAATCCAATGCTTCACACGGTACACAATTCGGAGTTTAAACGAAGGAGTTACAGCCATTGCAAGCAGATCACTCCAAGCTGAAGGAAGATTTTTGCACGGCTGCAAAATCAGCCTTTTGTTGCGAGAATTTCGCAGCCATTTTGCACAGTGCACGGGTGTTCTCCTGAAGCTTCCCGATAGTTGCGACCGACACTTTTGGATATTTTTCTTCAGATATTTTTGTATAAATTTCCATTCTTCTCCTTGTAACCCACCAATTATAGGATTCCTTAGTTATTAAGTTTGGAAAAGGGGTGAATAACCTCAGATATTTTGTTTTGTAATTTTATTTATATATAGCTCTCAGGAGCTTGTTCTCAGGGCATCATGTAAAATATAGAAGTATGTAAGATATAGATATATAAATATATAGAATTTACAGAGCCTTGCTCTGTTTTTCCTTCTCTTTCATTTTCATTTTCTTGCTAACCAAACTCTGAGGATTTTTCCTCAGAGGATGAGAGGCTAGGCTTTTCGTCTCTTGGAGTGAGGAAATCCGGGTAAGTTTCCACATGCATAATTTGGAAGTTTTGTTGTTTTAGTTTTTAATGAAGAGAAAGTGTGACCCGTTAATGGTTTTTATCTTTTTAGTTAACTTAAAACGCCTTTAATTCACCTGGGCCAACACTTGGTAAGGCAAGTGATCTCCGTCCATGGAGATGCACTAGTTTACCCCTTGCAAGCCTTTGGGAGGTGGTTTGAAGTTAGGATTTTCTAGAATAGCCAACACTTGGTAAGCTTTTGGACTCCAAGGAGACATCCATTAGTTATCTCTTGCGAGCTTTTGACGGGTAATCCAAGGTTAAAGATCATCTTGAATGGCAAGTGCTAGGTGAGAGGTATGAGCCATTGCAAGGTGCATCAGTGAGAGGGATTTAGTGTTTGAACCCATTAATGGGAAGCATCTGTACAACACCGGTTAGAGAATTAACTATATGTTAATTCTCTAATGCGAGGAAAAGAAACAAGTGACCGGAACTCCCTTTTTGTATGAGGAACCTGAGCCTAGTGATCTAAACTCCAAGAAACACTTTTCTTTGTAAGTAAAATCAGTTACTATTTGTGGTTAGTTTAAAACCAAACCTTTTCCAACTCAAGTTTATGTTTTCTTTTAAAGCTAACCTTGAAATGAAAAATCACCAATTCAGCTTTGAATTAATATCATTTGCAAAGTGAAAACTCATCCCAGTGAACGATCCTAGAGCCACTATGCTATAGTAGCTTTGTCTTTGCTACCCTAGTATATGGTGTAATAGGTTATAAATTTTGTTGATTACTCCCTCAATCAAGGAGCACCAGCTGGACACGAATTAGCTGAGACACCAATTGGGCACGAATCAGTCGCTATCTGTAAACGCCAACAACTCACCATCTCCTCTTTTCTTACAATAAATTCCATAGTTTACAGTCCACTTTAAGTATCGAAGTGCTCTCTTAGCCACCTATAGATGAATCTCCATTGGTTTTTCCATATATCTACTTATGAGACAAGTAACAAACATTATGTCAGGTCTCGTGGCAGTGAGATACATTAAACTACCCACCAGCTGCTTGTAGTACGTCTCATCAACAAAGTCTCCATTTTTGTCTCTACTTATTTTGAAACCTGGAACTATTGGATTGCCCACCAAATTACTTTCCATCATACCAAACCTTCTCAAAACCTCCAGTGCATATTTCCTTTGGCATATATAAATACCATCAGACTTTTGTAGCACCTCGATCCCAAGAAAAAACCTCATCCTCCCCAAATCAGATATATCAAACTCTCTTAACATAAACACTTACAATGATAATTTTTCCTTCTCTATTTCTCTTTGTGAATAATATCTGCTCGCTATCGCACCTCTAAAATCCTTCACCAATGAAATGTGCTTCGATTCGACTAAACCAAGCTCGTGGAGCTTGTTTTAATCTATACAAGGCTTTGTGTAGCTTGTAAACTAGATGCTCACTGCCCTTTTTTTCATATCCTCTTGGCTACTCCACATAAACATCTTCACTCAGCTCACCATGAAGAAAAGCTTACTTAACATCCAGTTGAAAAATCATCCAATTCTTTTGTGCGGCTAGAACAATAATCATCCTTATTGTAACCATCCTTGCCACTGGTGCAAAAACTTCTGTGTAGTCCACTCCATACTTCTAAGAATACCCTTTAGCAACCAAACCAGCCTTGTACTTATCAATCTTTCCATGCTCATTGTATTTGGTTTTGTAAACCCACTTCACTCCTTTTTTTTTTTTTTTTTTTTTTGCCCCAGTTGGCAGCTCAGTGAGTGTCCATGTTTGGTTCTTTTCGATGGATTTGATTTCATTGTTCATAGCCAATCTCCAATTTTCATTCTTCACAGCTTCCTCAAAATACAATGGATCAGTTGACTCCACTAATGTCATATGAATTTCATCCTTAAATAGACCTTCACCACTAACATAATACCCCATCCATGTAGGAGGTTGCCTATCACGAGATTGCCTCAACTCCCTCACTCTCTCTTCACCCTCACTAGAACCAACCCCCTTATCATGAGTCTCTCCTACCTCTCCATCAGTATTTTCTCTATTCCCATTTTCACTCACCCCTTTTTCATTCTCACCATCACCATCACCTCATTCTAAATCTGCTACCATTTGTTCTTCATAACTCACATCCCAATCCCATTGCTTTTCTTCTTCAAAAATTATATCTCTACTCACAACAAATCTCTTAGCAATAGGATCGAATAGCCTGTAACCTTTTGATTCCTCACTAACTCCCAATATCACACAAGTAATGCTTCTATTATCAAGTTTAGTCCTCATTTCTTCTGGAACATGAACGTGTGCTATGCAACCAAAGACCCAAAAATGATCTACTGAGGGTTTCACTCCACTCCAAGCCTCCTCTGGTGTAACATTCTTGACTGCCAATGTAGGACACCTATTTAGGACATAAATAGTCCAGTTCACTGCTTCCGGCCAAAAAGTCTTAGGAATGTTCTTGTCTGATAACATGGAACGAACCATGTTCATCATGGTTCTATTTTTCCTTTCAGCTACACCGTTCTGTTGAGGAGTATAAGCGGTGGTCGACTGCCTTTTGATCCCACTTTGTTTACAAAAATCATTGAGCTCATTGGAATTGAATTCTCCTCCTCTATCAGTGCGAAAACACTTAACAAATAACCTTGTTTCTTTTTCAACCATAGTCTTAAAGGCTTTAAAAGAATTTAAAGTCTTTGACTTCTCTACCAAGAAATACACTCATGCTTTTCTACTATAATCATCAATGAATAACAAAATGTACCTCTTGTTGCTATTAGATGAAGGAGTGATCGGACCACAAATATTTGCATGAATAAGTTCCAACTTCTGAGTAGCTCTCTAAGTACTCTTCTTTGGAATAGGGTTATGATGTTGCTTCCCGTTGATGCAATCGGTGCATGCCACACTTGAGGCAAAGAATTGAAGAAGTCCAAGTACCATGTTCTTGTACAACAAGGTTCTCAAACCCTTGTAACTCAGATGCCCATATCTCCAATGCCAAAGGTGAAACAAGTTTTGAGTTCTTGTCTGAAAGCACTGATCAGATTATACTTGAGATGGAGCTTCAGACTAAGGCAGCAAAATAAACATCCGATTGGCACTCATGTTGGTTTGAATTATCAAACCCTTCTCTAGATGAAATATCTTGCACATCCCTCCCTTGATCAAAATAGCCAAGCCTCTTTCTTGCAACTGCCCTATGCTCAAGAGATTATTTCTCAACTCTGGAATATAGTATACCTCAACAACAACATGATTGACTCCATCCAGCAGCAACTTCACACTTCCTTTTCCCATCATATCCATCTTAGTGTTGTTCCCCAATTTTACCGAATGTCGAAATTTTTCATCGAGTTCATTAAACATAGTTTGATCATTGCACATGTGATTAGAACACCCTGAATCAAGGAACCATGCATCTTCTCTTTTGGCCTTGTACAACTCCACATAAGACATCAAAAGCATTTCTTCTTTCTCATCAAGCTCTGCATAATTTGCTTCTTTGTTCCCAGAGGGACATTCATACCGAAAATGTCCAAGTTGATGGCATCAGTAACACTGTACAGTTGCCTTGTTGAAGTCTGCTCGACCTCTCCCTCTTCCTCTTCCTCTGTAGGTACCACGACCACGACCTCTTCCTCCTTCAAATATCACTTTCAAAGCTTGTTTCTCACCATTACGCCTCTGAAATTCTGTTCATGCACTATTAATGAGCTTTGTAACTCATCAACAGTAAAAGAATCAATGTCCTTTGACTCCTCAATAGAACATACAACATAGTTGAACTTCTCAGTTAAAGAGCGTAGAATTTTATCCACCACTTTAACATCCTGCATATTTTCTCCATAAATTTGCATCTTGTTGGCCACTGTCATAACCCTAGAGAAGTACTCTGTCACTCCTTCACCATATCTCATCTCAAGAGTTTCAAAATCTCTGCGGAGAGCTTAAATATGAGACCTCTTGACCCTTGCATTTCCTTCAAATTTTTTCTTCATGGCGTCCCATATGTCTTTAGCAGTATCCTTCTTGAGAATGGTGTCAAGAACAGTCTGGTCGATTGCTTGGAAGAGATAGTTCTTCACTTTCAGGTCCTTCAGCTTCATCTCATCATTCTTCTTTCGTTGTGCATCTATCTACGCCAATTCAATTGTTGGCTCAATATAGCCAAGCTCCACCAGCCCCCAAAATTCCTTCGATCGTAAAAAAATTTCCATCAACATGCTCCAATGGTCATAGTGACCATCAAAGCGAGGAATGGCTAGTTGTATAAAACTCCCTTCTGTAGTCATCTTCTGTGCTGCTGTAAGAACTTTAAAGACTGCTGCTTTGATATGTCAGGCCTAGTGGGGGCTCTAATACCATATTGTAGGGAAATTTGGTGAAACTAAGAACAATAACACTACAAGCTGAAGTGAATGACACATTTTATTAACAATAACTTTGGCTTAAATAGCCATTCAATATAGATCTAAACAGAAAACGAGAAAGTGGTGGAGATAAAAATAAAGGTAAGTAACAAAAACTTGGAACAATTCAAATATCCCTAAAGACTGGGACTTTCCTTGTAGACCGGAACATTATTCTAACAAAACAACTGCAGTAAACTCCTTCATGAAGAACCTTTACATCATATCGACGAAGGGGATCAAAGGTCTCCTGAACAGGTTGCCTTCGGCTTGTGTGGGCAATGTGGTGACTATTGATGGCAAAATTCCCCTACTATAGTAGTCGTCACCAGCAACGGAATCTCGATCAATGCGTTACAGTGAATCCTCCTTCCTCCTGCACAAAAGATGTCCGGATGGGTTGTTTGGACACACCCTCCGATGATTAAGTTAGTATTTTGGAAGCTGTTGGAAAATAGGGTTTTCCTTTGGGAGTGTTGCTCCGTGATTTTTGTCAAGGATGTTTATCCCTTAGCAAGATGTTTATCCCTTGATGCTTATCTCTCTTACCTTCCTGAGAGTCTCCTTAGAGTTTATATACGAGTCAGAAAGTATGGCCTCGTTGTGCTAGCGGGTCCCATCATCATGATTACGGCTCATAAGGTGGTGAAGCAATCATGATGTTTCTGGTGCGAGGTGACAGTTGTCAGGAAGGTATTTAGGTGGTGGACGTCGCCTCAATTTATGACTTTAAATATCGGGGATGTGTCAGAAGACCTGAGAAGACTTGGGAATGTCTTGTCGAATGTATCTTGCATTAAAGATAAGTGACAGCTTAGGAGACTTGGTCATTAGTATTGTCGGTGCTTTTTGATTGTGGGCGGAAATGGATCCGGTGAATCGCGAGTGTCTAACGAGCCAAGCTGTCCGGGTAAGCATCACTAGAGTATCCGGACATGTCTGTCCGGGGAAGTTGAATCGTCCTCCTCTCCCATCCGGCAGCAGGAGTCGGATGTGAAATACCCGGAGAAGGTGGAACGTCGGCCAGATCCGAATGTGAGATATCCGGATGAGGTAGGATGTCGGCCGGACAGAATTGCGACTGTGATATATTCGGAGAAAGTGGGATGTCGGCCGGACAGAATTGCAGCTGTGATATACCCGGGTGGAATGAGCGATGCCACATGTCGCAAGGAAGAGAGAGACACGTGGCATATTTTAGGGAGGATCCCACAGTGACGGCTACTGTCAATGAATGGGAAGCCTGATCTCCAAAAGAAGGTCATTGTCCGGCAATGCAAGTTGTAGCGTCAAAAGGATGGCATCTACATGTACTTTGAAGACAATGTTGGTGTCATCGTGAACCCAAAGAGGGAAGGAAAGGGATCGACTGCTGACCAAAAGCCTTTGTCTGTGGAAACTGCTGATGGTAATTCTAATGGTATTGCAAGTGGTAGGGCTATGAAAAGGAATAATGGTTTCGCACCTGTGAAACCAACATATCAGAACTCGCCATTTAATTCAAATGATCGTGGATTGCCAGAGGGGTTCCCGTTTCTGGTTATCAGGATCCAAGATTTGCTTTTGATGGGCTACGACCTCCTCTCCCATGGTTAGATGGCCTAGTATTTTCTTATCCAAGGCCTATGACTAGCACCTCAATCACCTCATCAATTTCAAATGCCAATAATGTTACGGCTTTGAGGAATCTCCAGCCATATTCTCATTTCATGGGTTTGCAACATCCAATACCAATGTCTGACATGGGTACAGCTCATGGATTTATGAATAGAATGTATCCAAACAAGTTATATGGTCAGTATAGAAACACGATTAGATCTGGTCTATGTTTTGGATCTAATGCTTATGATTCATGAACAAATGGGCATAGTTGGTTGGTTGTTGGTAACAAATATAAACCCAGGGGACGAGACGTTGGTTTCTTTGGTTATGGTAACGAGAACATGGATGGTTTGAATGAGCTAAACAACGGGCCAAGAGCCAAGAGCTCTAAAAACCAAAAGGGGCTTGCACCGTCACAACCAAGGGCCAGAATGTTCAATCCAATGGATCTAATGATGAGGAGAAGATAGACCTTGAATCAGATGAGGAGATCCCTTTTAGCACATCACAAGACACAACAGCATGCATTCTTGAAGGTAAGTACTTTTTTTTAAAATTGTATTTTAGCTTAATTTTAATTTATTTCATTAGTTTAGATGTTTTTTTATAATTAGTTTAATTAATTCTACGTGATAAATTTCTTATTTTTTATTTTATTTTATTTTATTTTCATTATGATTTAGTTTAGTGTGGATTTTTCTTTTAGTTTAGATGTGTTTGTGAGTTTCTAATTTTCTGGTTTAATTAATTTTATATGGAAAAAAAAAACAAGTTTTTAGTCTACTTTGATTAAATTTAATTCATCTATTTAGTTTAAATATTTTTGTAGTTTTAGATCATTGATAAAATTGATTCTATGTTTGAAAGTTCATGCTTTTAGTTTGCTTTCATTTAATTTGGTTCATTTTAATTATTTTAGGTACTTTTATAATTTTAGTTCATTAATAAAATCAATCCCATGTTTGAAAGCTCACGTTTTTAGTTTGTTTTAATTTAATTTAGTCCATTTTAATTAGTTTAGGTACTTTTGTAGTTTTAATTCATTAATAAAATTGATTCTATATTTGAAAGTTCATGCTTTTAGTTTACTTTGATTTAGTTTCACTTATCTATTCAGTTTAGGTATTTTTATAATATTAGTTCATTAATAAAATTGATTATATGTCTGAAAATTCATGTTTTTAGTTTGCCTTGATATAATTTGGTTCAATTTCAATTCACATGTTTTTTGGAGATTTAGGTGATTAGTTTAATTGATCATGTCAAATAAAGTTCATTTTTTTTTTAATTCCAAATTAATTTAGTTTTAACCTATCTTCTAGTTTAAGTGTGTTTGTGGTTTTAATTCATTAGTTTAATTAATCCTATTAGATAAAGTTTATATTTTTTTAATCCCAAATTAGTTTAGTTTTAATCTATCTTTTAGTTTAAGAGTGTTAGTGATTTTAATTCGATAGTTTAAATAATCATATCAGATAAAGTTCGTGTTTTTAATTTCATAGTTTAGTCTTAATATATTCTTTAGTTTAGATTTGTTATTGATTTTAATTTATTAGTTTAATTAATATTATTAGATAAAGTTTAATTTCAATTTGGTTTAGTTTTAATTTCTTCTATAGTTTGAATGTGTTTGTGATTTTAATTCAATTGTTTAATTAAACCTCTTAGGTAAAGATCTTGTTTTTAACTCCGATTTAGTTTAGTTTTAATTTACTTATTTATTTATTTATTTTAGTTTAGATGTGTTTGTAATTTTAATCCGACAATTTAATCAATCTTATTAGATAAAGTTGATGTTTTTAATTCCAATTTAGTTTAGTTTTAATTTATTTTTTTAGTCTGGATGTGCTTGTGTGTTTAATTGATCCTATGTTAGTTCTTGATTGTTATTCTCAATTGATGTGTTCCTTGAATCTTATTCATTAATTATTGGTCGATATTTCGTTAGCTTATTTGATCTAAGTTTTAATAGTTTATTGCTTTGGTAGTCTTTAGTAAAATATACTTTTCGAAGGTCTTCGAAAAATAGTGAAGATTAGCCTTCGTTCTCACCACTCTAGTTTACTCGACTGCCAAAAATTTTACTTTGTGATTTCGTTTTCTTTTGTTTTGCTTGGTATTCTGTTTCTCATGTTTTTGTTGTCTTCAAATTAATTTCTTTCACTTCAAGACAAAATGCTTTTCTCAAAAGATCCCTTTGAAAATCTATTTTAAAAAATTCATTTAGAGTCCTTAGAATCAAAATCTCATTTTCTTAAATAATATGTAACCATGTTTTGACCGATTTGCATCTTTCTCAGTTTTCAATAAAAACTACAATTTTGAATGGAATACAAACCCAAGCTTGTGGTCTTAAACAAATGGGATAATTCCAAGCTAAGTTCGTGTATATCAATTGAGGAATTGGTGAAACCCCTACATAAAATCATTTTTTCAAAACTCATTTTTCTACCACCTTTGTCATTTGTTGAAATCATATCTATCTATCTTTTAGGAGTTATATACAAGATGTATGTGATAACTGATGATTTCGTACACTTTGATCATTTTCGCTATGCTAATTAAATAATAAACATGCTAGGATTTCTTTATTTTATTATTATCTAACCCCTCATGTCTTGTGAAAGCACATCATAAGTTATCCATGCTATCCCAATACACCCTTTATCGCCCACCTTCTAAATTCTGTGAATATACTTGTCACTGTGAATTGTGCCTATATTTGATAGTGCTTAGGTGTCTTGATATAAATGTTTCATTGTTCTATTACTTTTTGATAAAGCGCATGCTAGATGATATACTATTTGAACTAACTTTGATGTCTTGTGATAGCGTTTGAGAAGCAGTCCAAGTACGCACCCTAACTCTCTTTTATGATCATGATTTGACTTTTCTTGCTTAGCATGCTATTTTTTTAAAATCACCTCAGTCTACCTAGGTACCCTCAATCAATCAATTAACTGCCTCATTTCCCTCAACTTAGTCAGTGAGACCTTTGTAGGGATTAGAGGGATGCTACCTTTTAGAGGTACCTTCCCAATAAGTAACCTGATCCCCGGACCTAGACTCGGGTTTTTCAAAGACACGTTTTTCCAAAAACTATGGAGTCACTTCTTTAGGGTTCTTTTTTCTTGTTTTATTTTCCCTTTTAAAATAAAATAAAATAAGTAGCGACTCCAAATTTTCCAAAACAAATTTTTCACTAAATAAAAGCGAGTCTCACCGATTGAGTGAAAACGCACATGAAAAATGCGGGTCCATAATTCGATTTTAGAATTCGATTTTAAGGGAGTCAGTACTATCCTATGGGGTCTCAATGGCCTTCACTCGAGCTCATATACCTTAACGACACTGTTTATGAGGGTTGAATTGACTCTTGGTTCACTTATGTGCATAAGGGCATTTAGTAATTTCACAAGGTTGCATAGGAGTTCGTGAATAGTTTATCTAGATTGGGTTAATTGATTAATTAAACAACCCCATTGGGTTAATTAATCAATTAGGACCCTATTTGCACTAATTAAGTGATCTAAGCCCTTAATGGACTCGAGTCACTTAAGTCCAATTAGGAAACCCTATAAATACCCTCTTTGGGGTTAGGGTTTCAAGTTATTCTTCCATTCATTCTCTATGTTCCAGAGAGATAGTCATAGTCTCTATCCTCCAAAATTACACCCTTTGAGTGCCTAGCATCAAGGAAGAGCCATAGGGTGGAAGATTACAAGATCTTTGTCTACATTAGATTTGTTCTTCATTGTAAGGAAATGATTTAGAACATCCAAATCCTTAGTAAACACATTAAAGCAATGAATCTAGATCTTTGTTTATATATAAATATGTTTTTGCTTCCGTTGTTAGGATCTAGAGGCCTAGAAAAGTTTTCATGCTCCTAACTTGGTCTTAGGATAGGAAATGAAGTGATCTGAGATTCCTTACAAGGAGACCTTCTTGTCGGTAGCCATTCTCAAGTCCATCAAGATACTCTTATCCATCATAACTCATCTCGATTATGAGATATGATAAACAAATGTCAAGACTACAATATTCTTGAATGGCAATCTTGATGAGAGCGTCTATATGATGCAATCAAACTGTTTCATATCAAAGGGTCAAGAGCATATGTTATGTAAGTTGCATAAATCCATTTATGGATTAAAGTAAGAATCCAGCTCATGGAACAAACATTCCAATCAAGCAGTTAAGACTTTTGACTTTGATCAAAATGGTGATGAACCTTATGTATACAAGAAGGTGCAGGGAAGCATGGTGGTCTTTATGATCTTGTATGTTGATGACATTCTACTTATTAGTAATGATGTAGAGTTGTTGTCATTACTTAAGATTCGATTGTCTACTTAGTTCTAGATGAAAGATTTGGGAAAAGTGCGGTATATTCTTGGGATAAAAGTCCTTTGAGACTACAAGAATAGAAAGTTGGTGCTATCTCAAGCCACCTAGATTGACAAGCTTTTAGTCAACTATGTAATGCGGGATTCCAAGAAAGGTTTCCTATCCTTAAGCATGGAGTTCTTCTTTCCCAGGATCAGCATCCTAAGATACTCGAGTAAAAAGAGCACATGTAAGCAGTACCTTATCCATCAGTTGTAGGTAGCCTTATATATGCGATGTTATGTACTGGACCGAAGATTTACTTTGCATAAGATATAGTAAGTAGATATCACTACAATCCTAGCCCAAAACCTTGGATAAGAGTCAAGCATATACTAAACCCCTAAACCCTAAAATTATTAAACCTTAAAACCTAAATCCTAAATACTTTCTAGTTATTTAATTACTTACAAACAAATTTATTGCTTTAAGCTAATGAAGGTAAATATTACTTAAAATTAATGAAAGGAAATTTTTTATAAAATTATAAATATGTCAATTTGATAATAAGGAATATGTTTAAATGATTTTACCAAATATTTGATAGCTAAAGTAAAAAAAAAAATCAAGGAATAAATCTCCCTTCAAGAACTAAAAATAATTTAACTTAAAATTAATTTAAGCTATTAATGGATATTATCCTCTAAATCTCGGTATCCAAAACCAAGTAATAAGCCAAACATGCTCTAAATCCCAAAATCCGTACATAGTGAATGGATTATAATGAAAAATTAATTAGTATTAAGAGAAATACAATCAACTGCATGCAAGTTCTAGACAGGACACAAACTTGGTCATAAAATGGAGTAGCCATAAATGTAACAAAGCCCCAATATCAAGATTTGTCCTCCATAGACCTTAACAAAAACTAAAATATAAAAGAATTAAAAGGAAAAAAAAATGTAAACATGGGGGTAACAAAGGGTTTGCGTTAAGGCACATTCCACTTGTGGCGTTAAGGCACATTCCACTTGTGGCGTGAGGCCCTCTTTCTTCACTCTTGAACTAATTTCTCTAGCCATTCATTAAAATTTCACAAGAAGGCATATGAATGAAATTTTGAAATTTGTGTCAAGGGTGTGAGGGCCTTCTCCCACGTGTACCTCCACGCGTCTGTCCACATGGCATCGTCTTAGTTGGACCACGTGTCACTCCTTTCATCACTATTCGGACAACCTTCAAGGCATCCAAAAACATCCTATCCGGACCATTTGTGCCAATAAGTGGGCCACACTTTCCTAACAGCCCCAAATCCTCTCCGGTATGTAAGGATTTGGTTATCTGACACTTCAATAACTGATGGGACCCTTCCCATCCTTAAGTCTATATCAACGGACTATCACAACCAGTCTCATACCTTCAACAAGTTGAAGGGGCGACAAGTTGTATCATGATGCGTCGTCTGACACAACCCCCAACCATCTTGTAGTTGTGATGATTGCCCTATCACTACTACGTAGTCATCATTACAAGGGCCAGCTCAACACTACTATGCCCTCCCCTTTTGAGTACTATAAAAACCCTACTAAAACAAAACAAAAGGGGGGAGGGCGGCAACACTGTGAGTTCTCTCACCTACTCTCTCTCTCTAAGGGTTTCTATTCATTCCAAAGTCTGACTTGGGCTTCGGAAGGTGTGTCCTAAAAACCTGTCCGGACATCCTCCTGCAGGGAAGCAGAGAGCCCAGATTCCACTATCTAAACAGGTGCTTTCGCTATCACTGCCAAAGGGAGGAATCCATCCTCAGTTGACCCGATATCAACATTGGCGCGGTCTGTGGGAAGCAAAATACAAATGTAACACCCTCAAGAAGTCGATCGTCGGCCATGGGTAGCGAGGGCTACTTCGATTGGAGTGAAAATATGGAAAGACACCAGCGAGAGAGTAAGCGATAAGTGCAAGCCCTGCTCCATGAAATGAGGAGACTTAGGAAAAAGAATGAAGAGTTACGTATTCAGGTGTCTTCATCAAGCCCTCCTCACAACCGACAACCTAGAAGTTAGTGAACGAACCCTAGGAAAAACGAGAAGGCAACATATCCTGGGAAGGCAAAGTTCCTCTCTAATGAACAAGAAATACAACCTGAGGAAAGACCCCCACTAGTGTGTCACGCGCAGCAGGATGAAAACTCCGACTCCACTAGCATCTCAGCGAAAACGAGACATAATAGGAGGTCTCAACTATCGGATGTAATGCGCGCAAGATTAGGGCCTCAGATGTCCAATTTGGGGGGAAACCGCATGTAGTGATGGCCTAGGAGGCATGCCCTGGTCCCTCAACTGCACCAGTCATAAAAAATTGACTCCCCCATCTGCCAGCATAGCAACCAATAGGGGATCTGGTAAGTAGGGGTCCCCCCGACTCCCTCAGTAGGCGATTGGATGACATGCTCTCCACGCCTTTCATCCCTTATATCATCAACTATGAGCCCTTAAGGGGGTTCATGGTTCCGAAATTCTCTACGTACAATGGAACCAACAATCCATTTGACCATATCATGCACTATAAGCAACTTATGACCCTTGACATAGGGAATGACGTGTTGTTGTGCAAGGTCTTTCCAGCCAGCCTTCATGGCCAGGCTTTTTCATGGTTTCACCACCTCCCGATGAATTCTGTGAATAATTTTCAAGATTTTTTGGAGGCCTTTATGGGACAATATTTGTGCTCAACACGGCATAAGAAAAACATCAATACCCTACAAAACATAAAAATGCAGGAAAATGAATCACTAAAGGAATTTGTGAAGTGGTTCGGTTAGGCTGTACTCCAAGTGGAATCTTACAGCATGGACGTCGTCCTACAAATCTTTAAAATGAGTATCTGCCCGGGTACACCCTTCTTTGAATCTCTCGCCTAGAAGCCTCCAACGACTATGGATGATTTTTTCAAGCAAGCAAACAAATACTCTATACTCGAGGATGACGTCCGCGCGGCTACTTAGTAGGTCCTGGTCACCAGTTGACCTACCAGGAACCACTCTGTTAGGAGCTCCAAGACCACGAGCCAACGAAGGCAGACAAGTAAGGGGCAAGGCGGACAACACCAGTCAAACCAAGCCGACCTCACCCCCCTCAACATTTCATATGAGAAGCTCTTCCCCATGATTTGAGATCTGTCTGATTTTAGATGGCCAGAACTAATTAAGACAGATTCAACGAATCGAGACTGGAGCAAAAAGTGTACCTATCACAAGGACCATGGCCACACCATGGAGCAATGCAGAAGTCTCCACTACCTAATAGAAAAACTACTAAGGGTTGGACACCTAAAACAGTATGTTCGCTCAGAGGGAAGGCGTGGGGAGACGGCCCAAGACCTTGCCACCCAAGTCCCCACAACTTCAGCGGCTCCTAAAGTTATAATCAACTACATTAATGGGGGGTCCATTGATGAAAAATACAACTCTAAACAGAAGAGGCAAAGGTTACTTCGAGTTGTCTCAGTAAGAGAGTAGGTTAACTTCATCCAACCCGGCTTGCTAGATGGGGGAACGCGCCCAATAGATGGGGTAATCACCTTTTCCTTAATGGACCCCAACCGGGTGTTACAACCGCATGAAGATGCCCTCATCCTGACATTGGGGATCAATGATTTCGATGTAAGGTGGATTGTAGTTGACCCGGGCAATTCAGCTGACCTATTACAACTGTCCACGTTCAAATAGATGGGATTCCCATCATCCACCTTAGAGAATCCCAGGCGGATACTGTCAGGTTTTAATGGGGCCTCAACGACTTCTTTGGGAGACGTCATGCTACCCGTCCAAGTCGGGCCAGTTGTCTAGAATGTGCAATTCTCAATAGTGGAAGACTTTTCCCATTTCAACGCCATCATGGGACACACGTGGCTACACAGCATGAAGGTCATCCCCTCTACATATCACCAAATGGTAAGCTACTTAACTGAGGACAAACATATCAACCTCTTTGGAAGCCAGCTAATAGCACAACAATGTTATCAGGTGGCGCGAGAATCCTAATCCATAAGTGCTTCTGAGACACCTACAGAACCGGCTGACATGGAGGACAATAGAAATTACAAAGCCCGACGAAAAGAGATCTATCGTCAATTGACCCACTCCTAGCCTTGGTTCTCTCTCAAGATAGTGACCGTGTTACCTATGTTAGCTCCTTACTAGCACTCGAAGAGCTAAAAGTGGTCCAAGGAGTGCTTCAGTAGAACGAAGAAGTTTTCGTATGGACTCATTCTGATATGCTCGGAATCCATCCATTGGTAGCCTCTCATAAGCTCAATGTTATGTTTTCCTCACGGCCTATCCAATAGAAAGTCCGACGTTTTCATCCGGATAGGCAAAGGATTATCCAGGGCGAAATAAAGAAGTTGCTTACGATTGGGTTTATAAGGGAAGTAGAGTATCCGGAATGGCTAGCAAACGTGGTGGTGGTCTCGAAAAAATGGGGTAAATGGCGAGTTTGTGTCGATTATACCAACCTAAATGACGCCTACCCAAAAGATAGTTTCCCGTTGCCCCGGATAGATCAGATAGTCGATTCCACTACTAGACATGGGATGCTTTCTTTCATAGATGTTTTCTCCAGTTATCATCAGATTCTAATGTTCCACCCAAATGAAGAAAAAACCGCCTTCATAATGCCTCACAGATTATACTACTATAGGGTCATGTCGTTTGGGCTCAAGAATGCTGGGACCACCTCCCAAAGGCTGATGATGAAGATCTTAAAGCCACTAATTAGACACACGGTGGAAGTATACATTGATGACATTGTGGTAAAAAGCAAAATCAGATCCGAACATGCCCAACATTTAGAAAAGACCTTTCGCTTAATAAGGAATTACAACATGAAGCTTAACCCCTTCCAAATGTGTCTTTAGGGTCAGCGCAGGCAAGTTCCTGAGATTTATGGTTACACAAAGGGGAATAGAATTCAATCCGGACCAAATCAAAGTCGTCATGGAGACATTCGCCCCAAGTGCTAAAAAAGAACTGTAGCGCCTCATAGGCTGTCTAGCTGCGCTTGGACGTTTCATAACCCGTTTCACGGACAAGCTAAGGCCCTTTTTCCTTACACTAAAATGAGCCAACACAACCAAATGGACAAGCGACTGTTGACAAGCATTTGGAGAAGTCAAACGCTATCTCAAGCAGCCACCCATCTTGAGCAGTCCTCAACCTGGTGAACAACTGTATATATATCTAGCAATGTCTGATTATGCAGTCAACGTTGTACTCTTTCTCCATAAGAGAGATAAAGAACAAAGGCCCATCTACTATGTAAGTAAAGTCATGGTTGATGCGGAAACCCGATACTCTAAGATGGAACAAATGGCTTTAGCCTTAAAAAGTGTTGTGCAAAAGCTCTGCCCTTATTTTCAAGCCTATTAGGTAACCGTGCTCACAAACCAACCATTCAGAAGTATTTTGCATAAACCAAACCTGTTTGGAAGAATGTTAAGATAGGTCATAGAGCTAAGTGAGTATGGAATCAAATATCAGCCCAAACTGGCGATGAAATGACAGGTCATGGCTAACTTTATAGTTGAGGTTCCTCATAAGCCCTCACAGCTTGCAGATTCTCTTAAACAAAAATGGTGGATGCTCCATGTTGATGGAGAATCCACAGTTTCAGGGTCCAGAATAGGTCTTCTCTTACAATCACCCAACGGGGAACAAATAGAACAAGTTATCTGGCTTGGGTTCCCTGCTTCTAACAATGAAACTTAATATGAGGCAATACTGGTCAGATTTGATCTTGCGCTCACCCTGTCAACAACTAAATTGGAAATATGCAATGATTCCCAACTGATCGTCGGGCAGATCCAGAGGGAGTATGAAGTCAAGGATGAACGCATGGTGCGATACTTCTCGAAAATGCAAGTCGACTTAGACAGACTAAGCGAGTGGGCTATCAAACAAATCCATCGGATAGAAAAAGTACAGACCGATGCCTTAGCAAGAATAACTACTACTCTCCCGATAAAGGAAGTTGTATTACTGTCCGTCTACTTCCAAGCCACATCATCGATAGCAACTTCCCCTGTATACAGCACCAACAAGACAAGCGTCAACTGGATGAATGAGATTGAGGCATATATCCGGACAAGGGAACTGCCTGAAGATAGCAAGTAAGCTCACAAGATACGGGTGCAATCTGCCCACTTTACTTTGATCGGGGACAGCCTTTATAGGCGATCTTTTGGGAGACCATACCTTAGATGCTTAAATGACGTGGAGGCATAGTACGTATTGGTTGAACTACATGAAGGTGTGTGTGGCAATCACATAAGGGGGCGTACCTTAACGCATCATGCTCATTCGCAAGGGTACTATTAGCCCACCATGAAACAAGACATTGAGAACTATGTCAAAAGGTGTGATCGATGCCAAAGGTACACCCCCATTCCTCGCATGCCCTCTGAAGTCCTCAATCCGATCACAAGCCCTTGGCCATTCGCACTTTGGGGAATGGACATAGTTGGCCCCCTACCCATCGCAGCCACACAGAAGAAGTTTTTGCTTGTAGCCACTGACTACTTTAGCAAATGGGTAAAAGCAGAGGTTTATGCTAGCATCAAGGATAAAGACGTCTCCAAATTCATTTGGAAAAACATCGTCTGTCAGTTCGGAATCCTGTAGGCAATTGTAGTTGATAATGTGCCACAATTTGATAATATTGCCTTCAGAACCTTTTTTTCGGAGCTAAAGATCAAAAATCTATACTCCACGCCACGTTACCCTCAAAGCAATGGGCAAGAAGAAGCAACGAACAAAACCCTACTCTTTACGCTAAAGAAAATGCTAGAAAAAGCCAAAGGAATGTGGGTTGATGAACTACCCGGAGTCCTGTGGGCCTATCGAACGACACCAAGACGACTAACAGGAACTACTCCCTTTGCTCTCACCTATGGGATGGATGCAGTTATCCCAACGGAAATAGGCATGCCCATAGCCCAAACAGTCGTCTAGGGCCAGAGAGATGAAATTCAAGAACTTGAAAAACATTTGGATTAGGCAAACGAGGCAAGAGAAAGTACAGCCATCCAGATGGCATCCTACCAACAAAGAGTTATTGCCTACTACAATCGGAAAGCCCAGCCATGTGCCTTTAAGATTAGGACTCTAGTCCTCAGAAGGGTCTTTGAAAACACAACCGAAAAGGGAATCAGGAAACTCCAGGCAAATTGGGAAGGACCCTACATTGTATCTAAGGTCGGAGATTCAAGGGCTTACCACCTGCAAATGCTAGATGGAACACCCCTGCTCTGCCCCTAGAATGTATCTAACTTGAAGCAATATTACCAGTAAATTCGACTTTAAAAAGATTCAATAGGAGACGCAAGTAAAAAGGAACAAATGTGCATTGATAGAATTTTTTTATTACAAGGACATGCCTAGGTACAAAAATAAAGAAACAAAGGGGAAAAAGAAAGTGCAAGAGTACAGTCACTACCCGTCGAAGGGCCCAACAGCATCTGAATCCTTATCTCCCTGGGCGAGGCCGCTAACAGTTGCATCTTCCTCATCATAAAGGTAGTTGGGGATATCATAAGTAATGTCGCTCTTCCTTATACAGCATTGGTAACCAAAGAAGAACATCTCATCTACTTGCTTTTGATAATCCTCCTTTAGCTCCTCTTTCTCAGCAACAAACCCCGCCCGGAGCTCCTCCAAATCTTTCCTCAAATGATCTTTTTCCTACTCCATGTCCTTGCACTTAGCTTCGGCGACCTCCTTTTCCTCTCCCATCCGGCGAGCCTTGGCCTTCGCCACCTCTCTTTCCTCCTCTATCTCCTTCAACAGCCTTCCCCCGTCTGAGATGGCTTTCTAAGCGCCATCCAGATCACTCTCTGTTCACTTAAGCTAGGCATGGAGGTCTTCGTTATTGTCCAATTGTTAGGTAAAAAATGCCCTCATGGACTCCGCAACCTCCAGTTGTTTGAAGAGTGAGCTTCGTTGCTGCATCAAGTTGCGGATAGCAGCCACCCCCTGAAACAACATTGAATCAGGTGTCAGAAGTCGGACAGCAAGTAAACTTGGGCAAAAAAGGAGCAAACCTTACCACTTCCGTCGTCTCAATGACAGTGTACTGCTGCATCGGATAAATACACTGAAGTACAGACTTCGGAGTGTCGTGGGAGAGGCGAGGCATGATAGTTATGGGAAGGTCGCCATGCAAGTCAACAAAGTATCGATGAGTGAGCGGAAAGAGGGCATCTATGCTTAGTGTAGGGGGCTCAAGTGCAGTAAAACAAGGAACTTGCCTCAATAATGCCGCTATCTCCTCCTAGCTAGGAGAGCTGATCGAGGCATCTTTGTCATTAAGGTCACCACTTGGAGTATGACCTACGAGGGTCCCGTCTTCCGTCGGGTAAGCGTCCTTCTCAATAGAAGAACTCACAACCAGTTCCTACCTGGACCTAACAGTATTAGAAGGGGCCACCTGTGCAGTAAGAGCATCCAAGATCGACTCCTCATGAGAAACCTCCCGGCGCGTCCTCTTAACAGGCGGAGGTGCAGTCAAAAGTGCTTCAAAAAGGCGTTTACACTGCCTCTCCTTAAAACCGGCCCTCAGGTTTGGAGTCATCTCTTCTTCTTCTTCTTCTTCTTCTTCTTCTTCTTCTTCTTCTTCTTCTTTTTCTTCTTCTTCTAGCTCAAGAATGATGCAAGGCACCACTAACTCAACCTCCTAGTCTAGACAGGTCCCTAGGTAGGGCGAGCTGGTCAAGCCTTAATTGGTACCAACCTCGGAGAAAGACGTAAGAGAAGAGGCAGATGAGAAAAGTCCAACGCCTTCTCGGAGGATCAAGATATGGACTTCCCCTTAGTTTGAGGGTGAGCAATAGAGCTAGTGGCTGGGCAACTCTTGCTCGGAGCTTGTCTCAACGTCCCCTCCTAGCGTTTCTTTTCTTTCTGATCAATCCAATCTTGCCATTCCTGTGCGTTTGCTGCCCACCCCTCTTCGTAAAAAGGCAGATCATTCAATGTGTGATGTTCATCGAGCTCCAAAACTTTGGGCGCAAGACTGGGAAGAATGTAAAGCTGTGACTCCCGAACCACGACCAACAAGTTCCAATCAATTAGCAGGGTCTGATGATGCCGCTCACTAGAAAAAATCACAAATAACTTGTTCAGACGGTCAAAAGAAGCCTTCTCCACCCACTCTACCAGTTGATCTCTATTCTTCTTTCCTGTAATACACCAAGTAATGTGCATCAGCAACAATCCCATAATTAAAACAGAGAGGACAAGAGAACTATGGTTTACTCTACCCAAAATGGGCAATGAACGACGTGGTTCGAATTTTTGACCCGGATGCTCATATGAGCCAACCCAAGGGCCCGAAATAACAATGTGTCCATTTATCGCACCCTTGGTAGAATCTGGAAGTCTGGTCACCAACTAAAGGAATGGAATATGAGCGGATAAGCTGAAAATCCCTTTCTTACTCATCTTAATAGTATAAACAAGTAGGACCTTTAGAAAAGAAAGGTCCAAGTAGAATAACATATCCAAAATGCTACAGCCCATTAGTACCCTAACTGCGTTCAGATGGAGGAAGGCTAGGGGAATCTTTGTAAAGTGAAGAAACTACTTAAAGAGTGAAGGAAGAGGAAACGGAGCCCGGCATTGAATTGCTCCTTACTAAAAATGGTGGCATTGAAGAGCTCCTTTTCGGTTGGCACAGGGCCACCATCCATCAAGCGAATAGAAACCCCATGCAGAATGTGGAAGCACTCCCTAAACTCCCATTCAGAAAGGAGTTCGATAGGCTCCTTCGAAGAAGTTCCGACATCACCTACTTTTGGTCGGCCACCTTTATCACCCTTACCAGCCACACTGGTGGAAGCCACACCCCCTCATGCTAACATGCTAAAGCAACGGGCTGAGTAAGACCTGGACGGCACAACGACCGATTATCAAAAAGCAGTCACCTGACCCTTCTGCCAATAGAAAGCTCCTCAGATGCACAACGGTCAACCAACACAGGCCTAAAGCCTATACTTGGGCGGAGACCTTAACTCGGCCTACAAGGCAAGCCCCAACCGAGGTTCTCCCCCTTAACCATACCCCACAGGGGTGTTAAACCTAATAGAAACCAAACCACAAAAGCCCTGGTTCTAATAGACCTTATCGAACTTGCCACCGACGGTTGTTCCCCTACCCACAAAAAGTACTAAAAAATCCTACGTTCTACACGCCGCAACACCCATATTGTGTTCTAGAAAAGCCACAAACAATCCTAAAAAGCAATTAAGCGCAGCATTGAAAGCAAAGAAACTAGTACGAGGGATTAATGGCTTACCTAAGACCAGGGAAGCACCACTGCCATAAACGAAAGTACACCCCAAAGCAGAACTGTAACAGTCAACGGGACCACCGGGAAGATAGACGGCCACCGGAGTTGCAGTGAGGCAGAATGCAAGTGTCGTCGGAGAAGGTAAATGGTGGGGACGATGGGAAGGCAGTAACTGGAATTGAAGGATGCAGAATGCAGAGGAGATAATGGCAGGAGAAAAGAAAACTTTAGGTGCAAGAAACGTCCAAATGAATCCTAAAAGGTCTAGGTCCCCTATTTATAGGGGACCAAAACCCTAGGGATCCCAAAAGACATGTCGTCAGGAAACACACCCCGAAGCGACACGCCGCCTAACAAAACGCCTTGGTGGAAGTAACCCCCCTTTAAACAATTGACACGTGTCTCACCCACACTGGGGAACTCCAAGGGACATTTTCAGCCCATCCACCTCTGCCCGGACACAAGTGCAAGTGCTGAAGAGGGCATTGTGGGGGCCTTCTCCCACGTGTCTTCCCACGTGTACCTCCACACGTCTATCCACATGGCATCGTCCTAACTGGACCACGTGTCACTCCTTTCATCACTATTCGGACAACCTTCAAGGCATCTAGAAACATCCTATCCGGACCATTTCTGCCACCAAGTGGGCCACACTTCCCTAACAGCCCCAAATCCTCTTGAGTGTGTAAGGATTTGGTTGTCTAACATTGGAATGATTGATGGGACCCTTCCCATCCTTAAGTCTATATCAACGGACTATCATGACTAGTCTCATACCTTCAACAAGTTGAAGGGACAACAAGTTGTATCATGATGTGTCATTTGACATAGCCCCCAACCGCCTTGCAGTTGTGATGATTGCCCTTTCACTACTGCATAGTCATCATTACAAATGCCAGCTCCACACTATTATGTCCTCCCCCTTTGAGCACTATAAAAACCCTACTGAAACATACCAAAGGAGGGGCAACATTGTGAGTTCTCTCACCTACTCTCTCTCTCTCTCTCTCTAAGGGTTTCTATTCATTCCAAAGTTTGACTTAGGCTTCGGAGGGTGTGTCCGAACAACCCGTCCGGACATCTTCGTGCAAGAAAGCAAAGAGCCCAGATTCCAGCATCTGAACAAGAGCTTTTGCTATCACTACCGAATGGAGGAATCCATCATCAGTTGACCCGGTATTAACAAAGGGGCTACATTAGGACCACCCTGACGTGCTTTGGTGGCATTATTCGGGCAGTCGCACATTGTACGTTCAGTATTGTCACCAACTTGGATCCTTAAGGGCGGGATGGCCCTCCACCATGACTGTTTTCATTTACAATTGGACCCAATTGGATTACGACTGTAAGCACCCGTCATTAGGCCAATTTCCCACAGTGAAATTACATGACGGCTGAGGCTGGATTTTGTTTAAATCGGATTCCCGGGCAGAATGTGATCCCCAACGTCTATCACGGTGGATATCGATGACCTTATCATCAAAGCTACTGCAACATTTGTTAACGCAAATTCCACGTCATGGTCAGCTCACTAAGCAAAGTGCCCCCCAAAAAAAAAGGGTTAATCATTTAAACACTTTGGTATATTCATTCAGTTGGTAATGTGTACATTTGGAATTTGCCTGCAATTGACTGCTTAGCTGGTGATCGCTTGGTGCGTACGCAACCTCTTTTCTTATGCTTTCATAGCATCTCATGCAAATAAACCATCTACATCCAATTTTGATAGCAACAATACACTCGCTTCTTTTAGGGGGATAAAAAAGGAGGATAGCAGTTAGCACAAGTTCCAGAGTTGGGGTGGAGTACACGGGAAACCATGTATATCTCAATGACCTAATGACGGTGCACTCCTGCTTGGAATGAAAATTGAGCTGCATTTGCTCTACCTGTTCCTGTTATGCATAATGGTGTTTAGGGCCTTGACTCAAAGATCTCGAGTAACCATGTGAGCTCCATGTGGTGGGGGGGTCCATCAAATGCCTTTTATGGCACAATCAAAGGAAAGGACCCAATCAAATTCCAAGGACTTCAAAACATGTTGGGCTCTCGCATGTGAAGCTGCCACCAGACTAGGTTAAAGGAAAAAGTCCCTACTTCTTAACAATTGGTGTGGGTTTTGCCAACACATTCTACGTTTACTTTAGAAGAGATGATTGGGCAGTAAAGGGAAGTGAAGAGTTGCTTTTTGTTAGTGCACCCCACCTCATGGCCTTTTCACGGAGGAATTTCTAAATTCATATGTAAGTGGGTGACCCCATATTGTTGTGTAGGCTGGATTCAATCGACCACAAAAGAAGGCCTTTTCCTTCTATTCCTTTACCCTTGTCCTCCTATCTATCTCTCTCTCTCTCTCTCTCTCTCTCACACACACACACACACCTCATGCTCACATGCACTTGAATTTGAAGATTTGGAAAAATAATTCTTACTTTGTCCATGTATCATAACATGTCAATGTCCTATAATTTAAAAATAATTAAAATAACTAAAACATTTCTAAATTGTACGTGTTCACTAGAATTTTATAAAACTCATTTTGAATGGGTATTTGATGATATTTTCTGTGAGTGAGCCCGTTGAGGGAACTCAGGGAAGAAGTGATGTGATGGTGAGTAAACAACTCCTTTCCCCTTTGCCCATGTCTCTGGGAGAGAAGTGTCCTTGAATAGTGGCTAGGCGCGATGCTTTATTGAAAAAAGAAGCAAAGCAGCATCATTAGCAGGACAGAAATGTGTGGTTAATGAAGGGCGACATCACGCCTGCCTTCAGCTTTCTTCCCCATGTGCTGTACCATTTGGGTGGTTGTCACTATTCTACCGTAGAAGGGACCATCTTGTGGGTCACGTGCTATCCTTGGGCCTTGAGGACAACAACGGCATTTACCAATCCTTAGTAATAAATAAGGGCACTGGCCTCTCAGTGTTCATCAGACTGTGAATCGGAGTTTAATTTGGACCCATCAGTACTCCAATTAATTAAACACGTAGTATTGGAAAATACTATTGCGTCCCTTAATATTGAAATTTTGAAAGGCCAAATGCAATTAATTAGCCAAAATAAACAAGACAAAGGATGATGATGCATTTGGCATATGTAATAATTTATGTTGGTGGAAAAGTGTTGGATCATGTGGGTGGGCGCCCGTGAACACATGCACACGTTCTCCGCCTTTATCATTAGTACTCCATGCCCCTCGGCTAATCATGGGGGACAAGGGAATTTAAGCTCTTTATTCATTTGATATGTTTGTCCAAAGTCCAAACAAAAGTTGCATCTACAGGGCTCCAATTGCACTAGCCAATTTACCTTTCCCTGCAACTTCTTTTGGGGAGGGTCCGAGGGAGCATGTAGCCTGTGGCCTGTAGCCACCAACCATTACAATAAAATCTAGATAGCCCATTTGGTCTCCAAGAAGAACCCTGAAAATTGGGTAAAGTTGCAACTATAGTACTGGTTGATCTCACCACTCGCACAAATTGTAACATGCATGCCACAAAGCAAGTTCCATATTTTTCTTAAAACAAGGGATTTGACTCAAAACTTTTCATGGGGTGTGTAATTGGTAATCGGTAATTGATTCATCCAAATCTTTTCATCATGTCACCAGTCTAATTGGAAAAGCCAGAATCTTCCAAAACTTTATTCAAAAATCTTCTTAATTTGCTTTCGCTTCCAAAGTTGCTTAAAAGAAAACCAACATCAGAGGCCAGAGAATCCTTATTGGGCAATCAATCATGTCAATCTTCAAGTGCCCGGCCCTCAACCGCTCTCCACTCTCCACAAAATCCAAAGACGAGAGGTGGTTGGACCTGGAAGTTTCATTGTTTGAATTTTCAATTCTAGTCTTTCTACTTTCTAGAGTAAAGCATCGCCTAGGTTAACTACCTATGGCAGTTAAAATCTTCAAAAAGGACACAGCAAATCTATCAACAAAGATTCTAACTTTCTCTTTTTTCTAGGCCACTCACTCTCTCCCATTCATGTGCAGGCCAGTCAAGAGTTAATATGACTTGAGAATTGAGATTTTTTTGCCGATTTCCGTGCAGAAATTTTGAATTTTGTTCTCCAAATGGTCAACCAAAGTCTATTTCTAGGGCTTGACCAAGGCATCAGCCCCATAAGCAAGTGGGGTTTTCGCACTTATGTGCCTTAATTAGCTATACTCTCCGATGTGAACCGGGGAGTTAGACAGGAAAGCATGGTGTGGCTCAGTAGTCAACCACACTCATGATTTACGTCTTTGACTCGTAGTTGCACACAACTCGACACAACTCTGCTTCCTCGATAACAGTTAACATAAAGCAAGCGGCTCAACTGCTTCCTCGATAACACTTATTATATTTTATTTTTTCAAATTACAGATATGTCCTTCGTCCTTCTTCCTTCTCTCTCATAATTTGTATTCGCAACTTTTTCTTTTTTTCTTTTTTTAATAACATTTCAAGGCCAAACATGACACTGAAATAGATTTTTCTTTTTTTTTTTTATCAAAATTTATTCTAAATATCATATCATAAATCTTTATATGCCATGCACATCAATATAAGATGGTTGATAATTTAAGATATTTTTTCCTTTGAATCTTAAGAAAGAGCTTTGTTTTTCCCACTCAAATATAAAATGATTTAAAAATAAACTTTATTTTATAAAAATGATAAATAAAAAAAATTAAAAGTTCCAAAATTTTAAAATTCATATCATAGTTTAATACTTTAATTTTTATTAAATTTAATGCTAAGCCATTAAAAATTATTTTATCCAATGCACTTAAAAAGTGACGTATTTGTTTTCCTTTAAATACATTTCTTTTTTTTTTTTTTTAAATTAAAAACTTCTATATAAAAATAAAAGTTATTGATTTATTTTATATTTTTAAAAATCACTTTTCGGACATTTTAAAATTTAAGATAGTATCTTAATTTTTTTTAAGGGTTTTTAAAACCATTACTTTTTCATTTCTAAGAATTCTTCTATTTTATATAAAAATTACTAATATTTTCTAATACCTTTTTTGCTTTTAAAATAAAAAAATAACTATATGTTTATCTTATATCTTTAAAAATGGCTTTTAAAATTTTTAAATTTGAGGTAAAAAAAAAATTTTACACCTTAAATTTTTAAAATCATTACCTTTTCGAGGAAAGTCTTGTTTGTTTTGATTTTAAAAATTGAAAGCAAAAAATGTATAAATGTGTAATTAGTTTTCTATTTTTTAATAATTAGTTCCTCTAAAACTTATACAAAGTATTATTAAATTTGAAAAAGAGTTTTTAGAGTTATATTTTAAGTCAAATTTGACAAAAATTCAATATTTAGTCTTATATAAGGGTCACAATTCGTGTTGGTGAGTCATATTCATGTCGTATCAAAACTTAAGTATTTTCCTATTTAATAATAAGAATGAAATAAATTTTATATATATGATTAATGTCTCAATTAGAAACTTTATGACTCAAATCACTTATTTATTTAAAAATAAATTTTAAACAAGTTAAATAATTTAATGTTATAATCAAATTAATCAACATAATTATTAAATAAGTTAATTCGAATCAAATTTGTGTTATACAAGTTATTCAAAAACTACATATTTATTAAATAATTTATTTAAATGATTTGATCCAAGAAAATTATACTTAACTTCAAACTCACAAAAAACATATTGCGTTAAAGTCATCGAATCAGATTTTGTCATTATGAAATTAGGTTATTTGGCAGTTGGCACACCTCTAAAATGGAATTCGGGTGGAGCACGCTAGAGTGGATGTAACCATAAACCAATATTATTAAAAAAAAAAAAGAAAAAAAAAAGTTTGGATCTTTTAGGAATCTAACTTTTATATTTCACAAAACATAAAATTGTTGTCTTCTCTTGCACATGAATACTACTCTTTTAAACTTTAACATGTCACGAGGGCTTTACCTTTTTCTTTTAAGCTTTAAGATAACTTATCATGAAAATCTCACCTCCCACCCTCTCTCTCTCTCTCTCTCTCTCTCTCTCTCTCTCTCCCCCTCTCCCGCTTTCTCCACTCCTCCTTTCACACTTTTTCTTTATTTTTATTTATTTTTAATCAAAATTATACTAGTAGTTTCAGGTTTTTGCTTAAAACTAGTCATTGAATATGGTTCCAGCTCCACCATAGTTTTAGATTTTTGCTTAGTTAAAATTTTTAATTTTTTGATAATATAAAATAAAATAGAAAATATATTTTTCCATAAACAAAATTATGTTGAATATTTTATATTATTTTTCTCTTAATTTAAAAGTATTTTTACATTTTTTTTTACTTTTAAAAGATACAAATAAAAGATTTAGTAACACAATTTTGTTTCACCAATACTTGAAAAAAAATATATATTTCATCAAATAATTGATTGAGTTATTGTTAAGAAAAAAGGTCAGCCATTAAGATTTAATGCTTATAATACGAAAACCATTATAAAATAATGAAATTAATTTTAAAAAAAATACAACAAATATGCACTTCTAATTTGTAGATAAGTTTTTTTAACTAGCTTCCTCTTCAAACTTTTTTTTATTAATTTAATATTCTAAAAAATTATATATATATATATATATATATATAATATTAGGATAAATTGTCACACACACAATTCCAAGTCTCAAGTTTTTGCGTATGTGTGGCGCCTAAACACACTGCGTATGTGTGGCGCCTAAACACACTCTAGGCCAGCCTTTCTCTAAGCCATAAGGTACACACAAAGGTTACGAGGTTCTCTCCAACCCATATTTTATTGATCACACAACAGAATACAAGAGGTTCTTTGGTAAGGACTCCGATAATAAGCACCAAGTAGTTCACTTACTTTCTAAAGGCATGTAGACCCTCTTTTACACAAGTTACACTAAGCAATCCAATCCTACTAGGGAAATAGTGTTTGAGTCCAAGTCCGACTTTGACTCAAGCTCAACATATGCCACATTAAGTAAGACTCTGGGTCCTACCCAATCTCAAATCCTCGTGCCATGGGTGAAGGGAATTAAGTCGAATTCCCAACTTGTGATAAACAAAAAAAAATAGAGAAAACACACGTCAAAGAAAAACAATCACATGCACAAGACAGTATTTACGTGGTTCGGCAATTTGCCTACGTCCACAGAGTTGCAGGGATATCACTATTATCAAGGAAGAATACAGAGTACTACAATCGGCTACAATATTTTCTCTCTCTATAAAACACAACGACCACACCACACTAAAAAAACCCTAATTACAAAAGGCGATTCCACAATGGGCTAAACAGGCCTATCGGCCCAAGCCTTTACTCCATGGACTAAGCCTCAGTAAGTCTCCCATTAAAAAACCATGCAATATTATTCAAGTCGGGTCGTCAAACTGGATCAAACAAAACTATGCTCCACAAAGCCCAACAAATCTCCCACTTGGAGACTAGTTCAATCACCAATATCAAATCGCTATCCTCCAAGAAACAATCCCTCATCCCTGCAACTAATCCTCCTGTCCTCAAGCTAGAAGACCAATTGAAGTTGCGTACAACTTCAACTTCTCAATAGTGACACCCTTAGTCAACATGTTTGCCGGGTTCTTAGATCCATAAATCTTCTCAAGTATTACCAGTTTATCTTCAACAAGGTAACGGATAAAGTGGTATTTTGTTTGTATATGCTTCGACTTTGAATGAAAAGTCGAATTTTTGGCAAGAAAAATTGCACTATGACTGTCACTGTTTAGAATGCCCATCTCCCACTTCTTACCCAATTCATCTAAAAAAACCATGTAGCCAAATCATCTCCTTTCCAACTTCAGTTGCTGCAACATACTCAACTTCTGTAGTAAACAAAGCAACAATCTTCTGTAGATTTGAAGCCCATGATATAGTTGTACCACCTAGAGAAAAACAAACCTAGTAGTACTCTTTCTACTATCAATATCACCAGCAAAATCAGCATCTACATAACCCTACAGTTTCAAACTTGCACTTGTGAAGCAAAGACATGTATCTAATAAACCCTTCAGATATCTTAGAATCCACTTGACTGCCTCCCAATGCTGCTTTCCAGGCCTACTCATGAATCTACTCACAACTCCCACTACATGTGCAATGTCTGGCCTTGTACACACCATAGCATACATTAAGCTGCCAATAGCTGAGGCATAGGGCACCTTGCTCATATGGTCTCTTTCTTCTTCTGTCTTTGATGACTGTACTTTCCTTAGTTTGAAATGACTACCCAAAAGTGTGTTCATTGGTTTAGCTTCATTCATGTTGAACCTGTTGAGAACTTTCTTCACATACTCTGACTGTGAAAGCTTCAATGTACCATTAGCCTTGTCTCTAATGATTTTCGTACCAAGGATTTGCTTTGCAGCTCCCAAATCCTTCATTGCAAACTGTTTGGACAATTGCTTCTTCAGATTATTAATCTTCTCAATGCCAGACCCTGCAATAAGCATATCATCCACATACAACAATAATATGATGTAAGAATTGTCAAAAGACTTAACATAGTAACAATGATCAGCTTCACATCTCTTGAACCCAATTCTATGCATAAAACTGTCAAACTTTTTGTACCACTATCTAGGAGCTTGTTTAAGTCCATACAAGCTCTTTCTCAGTTTGCAGACTAGGTTCTCGTCCCTTAACAATGAACCCTTCTGACTGAATCATGTAAAGGTCTTCCTCCAAGTCACCATGAAGGAATGTTGTCTTCACATCTAACTGCTCAAGATGTAAGTTTTCTACAGCCACCATTCCCAGTACAAGTCTGATTGTTGACATCTTCACAACTAGAGAAAATATCTCTGTGTAGTCAATGCCCTCCTTTTGTTGGAACCCTTTAACAACTAATACAAAATAAATAAATATTTTATTTAACATTAATAGAAAAGGATTTATGTCATAAACCTCTAAATTATAAAACCCTAAATTATCAAATATATTATAATTAATATTTTAAATTATCAAGTATATTATTTATGAGATGATATTTTTATTTTTGTCTATTATATATTTATATTTGTATTTAAGTTGTTATCATTATCTATTTATTATATATTTTTATTATGTGTTAATGCATCCAACAAATCATTAAAATGAATAAATATGGAAAGATGGGAGTGTGAAGAAAAGGTTATTTTTATTTAATTTATCAGCATTAATTATTTATTATATATTTTTATCGTGTGTTAATGGGTCTAAAAAAATCATTAAAATGAATAAATATGAAAAGAAAGGAAAAAATAAAAAAATAAAAGAAACGTGGCAGGTCACATTGAAAAAGTGTGAGAAATTAATTAGATAAATTAATAAGATGGCATGTGGCATGTGGGTTTGCCTTTAAAGGTTTAAGCCAACCCTAAGTCATTCAGGTGTTGATATGAAGGAAGGGTGAAGGGACGCCACAAGTCAACAGCCGCATCACCCGGAATTTATCGGGTCAAATTAGTAATTTGAGATGAGAAATGAGAATACGCTCAAGGGCTACAAAATCCAGGTGGGGCCCAGATGAAAATTACGGATCAACAGGATGCGTTTGGATATGTCTGCAAAGAAAATTCAAAAGGAAAGTGGGAGAGGAAAAGCCAAAGAGAGTGAATGTGCAGAGGCGAAGTTATTGCCCTGAAACGCTTCAAATCGTTATCAACAGAAAATAAAAATTGGCACAAGCCATCAAGAAAAAAAAATTAAAAATTAAATCATGTCCTTGTGAAATTGTTTATTATTGTAATAGAAAAAAGACAAACGGGACCTTAAAACTCTGCAATCAAAGTGTTTTGAGTCTTTAGAAAATTTCACAAGTTTAAAATAAATTATAAAATGGAAAATGAGGGTACGTCCATTTGTGATTCACATGAATTATAGTTAGCCAAGCAACAAAGCATCCCCAAAGCCTCCAACTCTCGACATAAGTATAATTCCTTTCTTGTGTCCCACCACAACCTCAGAGGAAGATGCACGTGTCGAGGCGTCGAGGGATTGTTAAAAACTAATACTATCTCGCCCGAGAATCCCGGTCCTGTTATTTCGCCAATCAATTTTAGAATCCAAATCTCCTTTTCCATGCAGATCTTTTGTATACATGTAATTACAAAACCTAACTAACAACCCCTCTTAAGCCTTAAGTGGTGTAAAATAAATGGACTATTATTTACTATCATCTCAGCTGGCTTTTAGGATTTCCCACTACGACCACTGACGACCCACTTGAATCTCGATGGGATGGAGAAAAAGAAGATAGTGGGAATTGAATGAGAATGTGCTCTTCTTCAACTGCAAGGCAGCAGCTGACAATGCCAGGCCCCAGGCCCCAGGTCCCATGTGCTGCAACCCTCTACTTTCTTTTGTTTATGTCAGGGAGTTGTCAATCCTTGTATTAAATTCCTTTCTCCATTTGAAATCCATGGGTCTCAATAAACGGCTCAAGAACCGCAACTAGAAATGTCAAACGTGAAATGTGTGAGGCCGACAGTGTCATTTAATTTACATCCACAACAACCTAATATTTGATGCTTGAGTAAATTCACAGTTGGTAAAAGGGATAGTTGCGGCTAATGGGAGAAGCTTTGCATGTGCGTGCAGAGGCATTATAACCGTCCGATGAGAACATGTATACCCCACTTGGATTTTGGGGATTTTGGATTGGGAAACCTCCAAAACTACGCGCTTTGAACCCACAGATATACTGTTAATTAGAGGCCAAAAGTGGCACTGTCCTCCCTCACAATGTCCACCACTCCCTGAAGTCCTATATATTCCCCCTCACCCCCTTCCCATTTTCTTCACTCCTCTGCATCTCACTCCCTCTCTCTCCTGACTCCTGCTCTTGCTTGGAATTAAGCTTCATCCTTTGTGTAATCATCCCTCTACCTTTTCCTTTTTTATAAGGGAAAATGCTGCAAGCTTAGCTACTCTTTTCTTTTATCGTGAAACCAAAAATAGGCTGAAAATATTCACCTCTGTGTATGCAGGAAAATGACACTAGTTGGTCTTTTCTTGGTGGGTTTTCTTTCAATGGTGTCAAGTGTTCATGGTCAAGGATGGATCAATGCTCATGCCACCTTCTATGGCGGGGGTGATGCTTCGGGGACAATGGGTATGCAGTAGTGAAAAGGCTTTCTTCCTTTTTGTTTCTCCTATGGCTCATCTTAAAAAGAGCCGATTGACTGGTTTTTTCTTTGTTTCACTTTCTTTGGTGATTTTGTAGGCGGTGCTTGTGGGTATGGAAACTTGTACAGCGAGGGGTATGGGACGAACACAGCAGCTTTGAGCACAGCTCTGTTCAACAATGGGTTGAGCTGTGGCTCTTGCTATGAGATTAAGTGCGTAAATGACGGAAAATGGTGCCTGCCTGGCTCCATTGTGATCACAGCCACCAATTTCTGCCCACCAAACAATGCCCTTCCAAACAATGCAGGAGGGTGGTGCAACCCTCCTCTGCATCACTTTGATCTCTCTCAGCCTGTCTTCCAACACATTGCCCAATACAGAGCTGGGATTGTCCCTGTCTCTTACAGAAGGTATGCTTGCTACTGCTTCTTTGACGCCATCAGGTCAATACTTGAGCTATTTTGTTGGCATTTTTTCTTTTCTTTTCTATTCTTTCACAAGCGGTGGCGGAACTCCTTTTTCATTTTGGGTAAAGGGGTACTAAGCTACCCACTAAGCTACCCTTGAGAAAATTGAATCCAATAATACAAACATTGGTCCTTGTGTTAACATCTTGCCCTTTGTGAGGGTAACTTTTCTTTTTGCCGCTGATTTAATGCATGGGTATCGATTAATTTTCCCTTGTCAGGGCAAACCGAGCTGATGTATTTATTTTGTTTTATATAGTGAAGGGGGTGGGTGGAGTAATCTCATTTGTTGTTGGGGTTTTGCAGGGTACCCTGCAGGAGGAGGGGAGGCATCAGGTTTACCATCAATGGCCACTCCTACTTCAACCTAGTCCTCATCACAAACGTTGGTGGAGCTGGTGATGTTCATGCTGTGGCCATCAAAGGGTCAAGGACTGGCTGGCAGTCTATGTCCAGGAACTGGGGCCAAAACTGGCAGAGCAACACCTATCTTAATGGACAGAGCCTCTCATTCAAGGTCACCACCAGTAATGGCCACACTATTGTCTCCTACAATTGTGTCCCTGCTCACTGGTCCTTTGGCCAGACCTTCAGTGGAGCACAGTTTCGCTAAACGCTTTGGAGCTCCTACTCCTATAATACCTATAGTTTGCTAGGTGATAAATCATATATATATACTAAGTTTAGGAATTAGTATGGCCAATTTAGCTTGTTAGAGGATATACTGTTGTCCTTGGGGGTCAGTCTTGCCCTTTTCTTGGGTAAAGAAAAGAAAAGGGAGGAAGGGCTTTTTTTGAAATAGCCCTGATCATTTAAATTTGCATTTGTCAATGTGGCCTTGTAGGGGTAGGGGTACCCTATTCAGAGACCCTTATTCTTGAGGCCCTTTTTCATGGCAGAGGTGGTCTTTTACCACCCGCCACTAGTATCTGAGTTGTAATTTGCTTTATTTTGAAAATTTTGCTTGTAAGGTCATTGTAATCGGCTCTGGCTGAATATGCCCTTAGATGGTGTTTTCTTCAAGTGTATGAGACTTGAGTGTAAATTCTGAGTTTTATTAGTAATGAAAAGAGAGTGCTAATCTATTTTAAGCATTTATGGCTCCTACTTCAGGCTTACGTCCGTTTCTTGATTTACTCATTTTGTAGGCCAAGCCTAGTTTTTGGGAGGCACACCCCCCAATTTTGACTGACCCTTTTCAGTCGAATGTCCGCATAAAAAACTAGAACTTGGTTCAATTTTAAATTGAATGGCACTATGGATGTTGTATGCAATTATGCCCTGGTTGAAATCTGAACCACTAGCGCACCCTGCTTAGAAACTTTCTACTTTTTCCCACTCAACATAAAATCCACGGAAGGGGGAACGTGGACATTAAGTGGAAAATATGTGAAGCGCCAAATACTATTTACCATCCTTGTGTGTTACATATTATTGACTTTGTTTTGAGTGACCGGTAAAATATGCAAAAGGAAGTGTGTGTAGGGCCACGCTGTTTGCCCGCTTTAAGCTAACTTCAAACCCAGCACAACAGACCCGTGACTTGGGAACGAATGACTTCCAAATTCTTGTTAGAAGGCATTCCGTGAGACATAGTAAAATATTCACGTATTTTGATTTTATGGATGTATGGATATTTGATACAAAATATCGATAAAATTAATAAGAACTTATAGAACGTAAAAAAAAATTCTTAAAAATAAAATTAGAAATATTATAAATATTTTAAAATTGTTTTGTTGAAGTTGTATGATATAATTTATTATATTTTATAATAATATTGTATGTTATAATAAAAAATATAAATTTCATAAATATATATTTATTATTAAATTATATCAAATATTATTCGATTATGATATTTGACTATAATATGTCTAATTTAAAAATATAATTAATATTAAAATTATAATTCATTTAATTCAATGGTATGAAATGATATAAAATAAATAATGATATATATATATATATATATATATATATATATATATATATATATATATATATATATATATATATGTATATATTTAATTAATATATTATTGATATTAAAAATATTATAAAGAAAATTATTCTCATAGTTTTTATATTTTTGGTAATCAAAAAAAAATTTCATTTAATTATAAAATAATAATTATTAATTTGTTAATTAAAATATTATTTTAATATTATGTTTATATTATGAATTTTAGATTATATATATTTGGTGCTCTAGGGCAAGTTTGCTCCGGTGGTTGGCCGGCAGCATGTTGAATCTTTTGGTCCCTTCAGTGGTAAAAAAATCAACACATTTTGGAACTTTGATCGTCTAACTTGTGTTGACCGTCCCATAATATTGCTTGCCCTGCATTGAGTGGCCCAAAATATCTTGAAATATCGATGATAAATCAATAAATTCCGAAAAATCGACTAAATTACTAATATATTGCCGAAATATCGGGATACCAATATTTTTATCCCATATATTGTGTCGAGGTCGGCCAAAATACTGCGATATTTTAATCCCTAGTCATGAAGATATATTCTGACAAGTCATACTCATACCTGAAAATCGAACAGTAGAGAATATTTGGACCCTCTTCATCTAAGAAGTAGCTCCTGTCATCCTTCCCAGTCTCGGTGTTGCACTTGCACTTGAATTTTAAGATCCTCCCACCTAAGAAAATTGCCTTTTCCTTCACTTGATTTTTGATTACTTGGGTGTCAAAATGCCAAATCAAATCATAATGTTGAGTGTAGCAACTTAGGGCAACAAAGTAGAGAAACAGTAGTTGGGGACCTAGCCCCCATCTCCTGCTGCCAAATCTTCAAATTGAAAACATACCTCGTCCTCTACTCAGCCCCATTAAATTTTAATTTTGTTGGTGTTCCCTTAGATTGCGACGTGCATTTAATTCTCTTCAACCCCACAGGCCACAACCCTAGCTGTTTTCTTCGGTATTCACTCGGGAGTCTGGACTAATTCACCAAATGGTTTGACAGTGTCTGGTGATTTGGCTTCAACAAATATCATTTGAATGTTCCTCTGCTTCTACCTTGCCCTTCTTGTCTCTTTCAAAATATGTTAATAGCATAAATTTTGTCAGAGATTCCATCAAGGCAATATCTCATGTCCCGCATCCCTTCTTGGGTGGTTCGCACATTGAACAAAAATCCCAATTCCTGTTGGTAATTGCATGGCTGTGATATTCGGGCAATATGTACAATTGGAAATTTATGTCCTTTCATCCCATAAAAAACCAAGTGTTCGTTCGACAAGTATGTAAACATGCGCTTGTCTCATTCCAACCTTAATTTCAACCCACAATTCTCACAAGATTCAAGTGTATACAGCAACGCAGACCTCACACTACCTATCCCATAAAATCTCCAACTCACTTGAGATTTTGAATTGATAACATAAGTACAAGAAAATGATCAATCAACCCCTACCTTGCAAGGTTTTCATGTCCTGTATGTGATCCAGAATCATAATCTCTTGATACCGGGGCCTTCTTTGTCTTGCTCCCTGCTTAATTGATCATTCACTCATGAGCTGCGAAGAATTTGACCCGCTTTTCTTCAACTTCCCGCTTGAATTTCCCTCCAAAGAAAGGTTCTTCTTAATGCGATTCCGGTTAAGTAACAACATAGCGTTCCGACGGGGTGCATTCGAAGCCCCTTCAACATAATCTCTTGCCTGAGCACAGCTCCACGTCCTTGACACCCCTTCTTCACAACATGGTTTAAGCTTTAGGAAACCATTCCTCAACTTGGAAACAATCGATGCTCTGGAGGATTTCCCTCCTCTGATCTAACACATATAGGGCAAGGAGGATCATTTTTTTAGCGTCTTGGGGTTGTCAGCTCCAAGACTAATGTTCTTGATATCCATTTACCATTTCTCACAATCAAGATGAATGGACAAAAGTACTTTGATGGATTTGAGCATGGTTATCTTGATGACAACATCTATATGGTGCAATCAGGCATTTTCATAGCAAAGGGTCAAAACCATCTAGTATTCAAGTTACATGATTTGGAATAATGCTAACATCTTGTTCGCAGGACAAGTGTTTTGATCAAGTAATCAAGACTCTTGATTTTGATCAAGTAATCAAGACTCTTGATTTTGATCAAAACTAGGATAAATATTATGTGTACAAGAAAACATAACAAAACATGGTGGTGTTTTAGATCTTAAATGAAGATGATAATCTACTCATTGAGAATGATATAGGTTATATAGGGAAATCTTGGATTACTCAATTCTTGTCCCTGGACCAATTAGGGTGCATTATGTTCTTCCCAGGCCTCTAGATTCTAACAACAAAAGCAATAGAGAAATAAAAAGCTTTTAGGATCTAGTGTTTAATGTCATACATTAAACCTGGATGTTCCCATATTAGATCATGTTAGGTGAAGAGTTTCTCAAAGACATTGTAGATGGTGTAGATCTCATAGACCAAATGATCTTCTACCGTGGTGACTCTTCCTCAAATCTAAGCACAAAGATGGTGGAAATCTCATAAGGGTGGTGATTAGAGTTCTCTTTCTCTAAGGTAAATAGGAAGCAAGACTAAAGCCCTAACCCTTAAGGAGGATATTTATAAGCTTCTAGTGGGCTTAAGTGACTTAAGCCCATCTTTGAGCTGGGGTCACTTAAATTAGCTTACCTGGGTCCAAATTGATTAATAAACCTAATTAAACTCAAATTAGTCAATTAACCCAGCTTAGAGAGACCATTCACAAGCTCCTATGTAACCTTACGTATTTAGCAAAACACCCTTATACACACAAGTGAATAAAGAGTCAAACAACCCTCACAAACCATACTATCAAAAAGTATAAGCTCAAGTGGGGACTATTGGGACCCATAGGAAAATCTTGGCTCTGTCATAACCTAATTTTGAAGTTAACTCAACATCTCACTATAGAAAGTCAACTATAATCTAGTATCCCATGTATATTACAACAAGACACAAGTGCTCGACTCTGTGACCTACTATTTATTGTATGCAGACTCCTTATGAACTAATGTTTGTAATCCAATAAAAATGAATGTTATCAACCTTTCAAGATTATTTATATAATCCTTAAGTCTCAAATTCTCTTATTATGTGATCAATTGACATACTTTATCTCAAAAAGAGCAAATGCCAAGTTCCAGTTAAGGAACCACTATGACCATATATTACTTAAACACACTTTCTTAGGATCACCCTAGGGGACACATTTTCTCAATCTCTATGAGATATCATGGTGCCTCTATTAAGAAGACTTGTTGCTATTGACCTCTATTAATAGTGACTCAATTTATAAAGAATATATGGCCACCTCAAGGTCTTAGTCATAGGTCAAAACCATTGTAAACTTTAGCATAAACTCAGTATTCTCTCAAGGTTGACAAATCATATAGTATAATAACTTGGTGATGTCATGACTACCAAATAGCCAAATGTCATGACTCACAGTAGGTCTTGTCTAATGTGTGATTATATACACATTAGTATACTCACCATAGGAAACCTATCCCGATGACCAAGACCAGTTATCCTTCTAATAAGGAGGTAATGGACTATAACTTCAAATGGATTACCTAAGTCCATTTGAACCAACTATGAACTAATCATCTACTTGCAAGGAAATCATAACTTGGTTCTTTCATGCAACTCTTGATGCACTAAAGTCATGTACAATATAAAAAATTCTAGGCCAAAATGCTAATAAGGTATAATTCATGAAACAAATAAATAGAAAGGAAAACCAAAATCTTTACTAAATAAATAATAAATCCATAAAATGCTATATCATATCATGCTTTTAGAGTTATATCCTAACAATCTCCCACCAGCCCTCAAAGCATATCACCATCAAAGCATGCTAGAAACACATTTGACACCTATGTTATTCCTATGGCCATCAAATGTTTTGCTTGACAAAGTCTTAGTGAAGGGATTTATCAAGTTCACTACAGAAGGTAGTATATCACTCCAATACACTATCTCATGAATCAAATGGTACTTTCCCACATTATGTTCACCCTTTTGATGTTTTCTTAGTTCTTTAGACTATGCCACTATTCCACTATTGTCATAAAACAATGTTATGGGCGATAAAACCAAGTATACTACCTTAAGTCCTATGAGGAGCTTCATAAGTCAAACGACTTCCTTTGCTACTTTAGAAGTTGCAACGTACTCAACTTCCATAGTAGAGTCAATAATGCAAGATTGTTTCACACTCCTCTAACTAATAGTCACACCACCTAAAGTAAATATAAAACCAGAGGTAGACTAATGAGAATCCTTATTAGTTTGAAAGTCTGAATTTGTGTACCTAATGGATACTAACTCGTCACTTTGGAACCCATGCATATAATATCTAGTTTTCCTAAGATACTTGAGTATATTCTTGACAACCATCCAATTTTCTAAGCCTAAACTAGATCAATATCTACTCACCATACCTACCACAAAGAAAATGTCCAGTCTAGTATATAACATCGCATAATGAGGCTACCCACTACTAATACATAAGGTACTAATTGCATGCGCTCTTTCTTCTCATGTGCCTAATCTTAAGAAAGAGGAACTCCATGTTGGAAGGATAGGAAACCCTTCTTAGAATCCTAAATCACATGCTTAACCAAAAGCTAGTCAACGTAGGTAGCTTGAAATAGTACAATTTTCCTATTCTTGTGGTCCCTTAAGACCTTAATCCCAAGAATATATTGCATTTCTCCCAAATCTTTCATTTGGAATTGAGTAGAAAATCATATCTTGACTAATAACAATAACTTTACATCATTCACAGTCAATAGAATGTCATCAACATATAAGACCATGAAGACCACCATGTTTCGCTACTCTTTCTTGTACACAATGTTCATCCTCGATTTTAATTAAATTCAAAGATCTTGACTACATGATCAAAACATCTATTCCATGAGCGAGATACTTGCTTTAATCTATAAATGGATTTATGCAATTTTCATACCAAATGTTATTAGCCTTTTATTATGAAACCATCCAATTACATCATGTGGATGCTCTCGTCAAAATTGGCATTCAAGAATATTATCTTGATATCCATTTACCATATCTCATAATCGAGATGTATCATAATGGATAGGAGCATAGCTATGGGTAAGGTCTCCTCATAGTCAAAGCCAAGTTTTTTACTATAACCCTTCACTACAACCTAGCCTTCTATGTCTCAACCTTTCTATTTGTTCCACTCTTCCTCTTCTATACTCACTTGCACCCTATGGATTTGATCCTTTTAGGTACTTCTACAAGCTCCCAAACTTTGTTGGAATGCATAGATTCTAACTCTACCTCTATAACTTCTTGTTGAAGATGTGCATTGACATTGCTCATTGCTTCATCGAAATACATGAGATTGATCTTATTTTCCTATGGAATTGTCTTTTTTTTTTTTTTAAAAAAAAAAAAAAAACTCTTCCAAATACATGAACCAGTTTAGTTACACAATCTTCCCATTACAACGAGGCATTTATGTACTAGAATAGTTAAGAATGGTTAGTATTGGACCCATAGTATCATATGCTATGATGAGAGTGTCAATTAGTATGTTTCAATCGATATTACCCCTAACCTTATTACTTATCATATAGTTATCTTTCACAAATATGACATTTGTATTGATAAACACCTTTTACATCTGATTATAAAACTGGTAACCCCTTGTTCCTTTTAGATAACCTACAAAATCTTTTGACCTCGATTCCTGAAAAAGCGAAAGTCCAATAAAGAACACTTGGAAGGGGATGGGGATGGGGAGGGGTGGTTAATGGGTGATTTAAAAATTTCAATAAAAATTTATATGTTATAACCAATTCTTTTACCCTACGAGATGTTAGAGATAATTTGTTCAATTAATTATAGGCAATTCAAACATAATATCAAACATAAAAGATATAGACAATGAGGCACAAGATTTTTTACATGGAAAACCCCCACACTAACCATGGAGATAAAAAACCATGAGGTCTAAGACGTACTAATCTAAATCCACTATTCGAAATCAAGTTACATAGATTTACCCTAGCGTTGTTTTTATTTAAAGACTTACTCTCCAATACCTACAACTTGATTCACGTTCGCAATGCAACTGTTAGCATATTAGATCTAAGCAATGGAAACAACACCATTTTTAAAAAAAATGATCTTTTATGGTTAAAGTAGTAACCTTTAGGTTTGGATGTTCCCAAACCTTAAATTCCAAGTGTTGAAGACAACCTTGAAGTTGTTGGAAGTCTCGTAAACCTACAATCTTCCGCCTAATGACTCAATCTTGTTCTTAGCACACTTCCGATGGGAAGGAAAAAAAGGTGGACGTTATGATTCTCTTTCTCTCTAGATGGCAGAAGACAAAAGTTAAAAAAACCCTAACTGAGCTTAAGTGACTTGAGCCCATATGGGCTTAGGTCACTTAATCTACCTTAAAATGGGTCATAATTGATTAATTAATATAATATGGTATACTAATTAATCAATTAGCCCAATCTAAAGACTTTGTTCACTTACCCCTATGCAACCTTGCATAATTATCAAAATGCCCTTATGCACAAAAGTAAACGTAGAGCTAATCCAACCCTCATAATTCATGCTAACAAGGTATATGAGCTTAGAGTGGAGATCATTGGGACCCATTGGAGTATTGGCTTCCTCATAATCCAATTTTGAAGTTGATTCAACATCTCACTACAAAGAATCAATAGAACTCCAGTATCTTATATAAATAACAACGAGACACTAAGTAGTTTAGTTCGTGACCTACTATCCACTGCATGTAAACCCCCTATGAATTGGTGTCTGTAATCTAACAAGGTAGTACTATCACCTATCAAAATTACCTCCCAAATCATTGAGTTATAGATCTCACCTATGTCAAGTTCCATTAAAGGAATTACTGTGGCCACAAATTTCATGATCACATGTCCTTTGGATCACCCAAAGGGACACACTATCTCAATCCTATGAGATATCATGGTACCTATATTGAGAATATCTATTGTCACTAGTCTCCATGAATAGTGACCCAATTCATAAGAATATATGACCACTTTAAGGTCTCACCCAAAGGTTAAAGTCTTCTATTGATTTTGACACACGTTCAATATTCTCTCAAGGTTGAGAGTCCATGCAATATAGTAGCTTGGTGAATCATGACAATTGATAGCCTTGTGGCATGATTCACCATAGCTCTTGTCCAGTGTGCATCACATACACTAGTGCACCCACCATGGGAAACCCATCTCGACGACCAAGACAAGTCATCCCTCCAATTAGGAGGTGGTGCACTACAATCTCTACTGGATTGCCCAAATCCATGAACTAACTGTTGACAACTTATCAATTATAAGGAACTCATGACTTGTATCATTTGTGTAACTCCTAATGCACCCAAGTCATGTACAATGTAAAAGACATGGACTGGATGCTCAAATCAATGTCAATACACCAAAATGATAGTAGGGGGATAGTTTAGTCTAACTTTGTTACATCATGTCTTGCTTTTAAGGGTTCAATCCCAATAATAACAACCTCTTGTTGCTCTCAAGTAAATCCTTCAGCCACTCTAAAGGGGCGATGGTCTTCAACCTAAGATTCAAAGAATAATCCTTGAATGAGAGATCAAGAATGGTGTGACACTTTTGGTTTTCTCTCTAGGAGACCTTCTATAAAGAAGGAAAGGTCTCTCAACAATCTATCTCCAATCACATTAAGATCTCTGACCCTCTAAGGGTAATTAGGGAGGTATTTATAAGCAAAAACCTAAAGAGTTTTGGTTTTGGAAGGTTTCTCAATTGAGATTGTGAAAAACTTGGTAGAAATTGCATGATCACTTGAGCCAACTCATGGATTGCTTGAGCACATCGGGTGCTTGAGCGACATGGCTTGCTTAAGTGATCCTAAGCTCTTGAGAGCTTTAGGATGATTAAGTGGTCCTGCTATTTTTTAAAAACCAAATTTAAATCATTTTAAGTTCAAAACAAAAATTGTCCTTTTAATACCTCAACATAGCCCAATTTTCCACAAGCCAAACCTCTTTAGACGTAATTGTGACTTCCCAATTGGATGAACAACAACCTTTGATCTTCAACGGAAAGCAAGCCACTATCTAAAAAGACTTATATGATCAAATATAAGAAGGAACAAAATTGCTAACAACTATATAAGACTTACTGTCCCAATAATATCTTATTTTGGCAATTTTGTGACAAAACATCGTTACATAAACCCACCCGAACTCTCATATGGGCCAAGTGTGTCTAAATAGGCCATATGTCCCTAGATGGGTCGAGGTGTGTCTAAATGGGCCAAATGTGTTTACATGGGCTAACATATGTCTAAATGGGCCAAATGTGCCTAGAAGTATACCTAAATGAACTATCCTAAAAAGAAAAAAGGAAAATTCTAGATCTAACTCAGAGTTGCCAAGGGTCATAATAAGGGGCCAGATAAATCTCTCAACCATAGTCTCCAAGGTGGCTCAAAAAAACCACTAAAAAAGGACATTAGCAATGTACCACCAGGGAACTATTATGGAGCACTAAAAAAGCACTCAATAGGACATGTGCCGAGGGGAAAAAAAGGAGGGTCTACATCTATATGATGCAACTAGACGAATTCATAGCAAAAGGCCAAGAGCAACCAAGGACAAAAAATATATAGATATATTGGCGATATATCGACGATGTATCACTGATATATTGTGTATTGAAGAATATGAATATGATATATATGTAAGATATATCGACTAATGGAAATATAAAAAAATATCGACTATATATCAATGATATACCAATGCTTTCTAATATATCGATGATATAAGAAAAAAAATCACCCTTGAATGGAAAAAAATTGTATAAATTTTTTATGATATATCAGAGATATATCAATGAAAAAATGGTGATGTCTAATGCCCAAACTTTTTAATTTTATCCAATGGGTTAATGTTGGATCAACCCAACTAGTCTGTATATGATGACTTTTTAATATTCTCTAATGGGCCAAAAGATGGATGAGATCTAACGACTTAATATATGTAAATTTTTAACTTTAGTATTGGCCAAATGCAGACTTAGGCCTAACCTACCTGTCTATTGTGGCCAACTGTTGTATAAGGCAACATCTTATGCTCTTATTTACACAAAATGAAAAAATCACATATAAGATAAGGTTTAAAATAGATGGGTTATGTCATTAAGCCAAACTTATTTTTTAGTATATATGTGCTTAGAATTGTTTATATATATGATTATTATACGTATATTTTTATATATTATAATATATTTTATAAATTAATTAAAATAAAATTATTATAAATAATTTAATTTTAATTATCTTATAATCTATTTTGTATACTAATTAAATATAGGACAAATATAAAATCATAAATAAAATTATCAATATTTTTAAATAAAAATATTTTGTTTCAAAATGTACCAATATTTTTAAATAAAAATCATAAATACATTTGAATCACATAATTAGTACATTTGCAATAATTTAGTTTTAAATTAATGATTTAATTTTATTTTGATATTCAAGTGTAATAATAGCCTATTGAGAATAAATGAACTTAGTACATTTTTAAATTGAATTTAAATTATTACATTTTTATAATTAATTAATATATTTTCAATAGATGTAAGGAAATTAACTTAGCATTAGTAATACATTTGAATCACATAATTAGTACATTTGTAATAATTTAGCTTTATAATGAGTGTACACTTACAAAATTCATATTTCTTATCAACCGATATGATATAATTAAATTTAATATCACAAATCATATCATACACATATCAATTTCGTCAACAAAACAATTTTAAAATATCTGTTATACTTCTAATTTCATTTTTAAGAGTATTTTCTTACATTTCCATGAGTTTTGATTAATTTTTTGTCCACCAATATTTTATGTCAAAATATTCGTCAACATATCTCCCATATATTCGTAAAATTCAAGTATTGATATATCCGTGATTACCGATATTTTCATCATTGAGAGCAACTTGTGTGCAAGTTGCTTAAATTCATTTATGGATTAAAGCAAGCATTTCGCTCATAGAATAGAGGTTTTGATCAAGTTATCAAGACTCTTGGTTTTGACCAAAACAAGGATGAGCCTTGTGTATACAAGAAAACGCAAAGAAGCATGGTTGTGTTTTTGGTCTTATACATTAATGGCATTCTACTCATTGGGAATGATGTAGGGTTATTGTCATTAGTCATGATCTGGCTATCTACTCAGTTCCAAATGAAAAATTGGGGTAAGACGCAATGCATTTTTGGGATTAAAGTCCTTCAGGATCACAAGAATAGGAAGATTGTGTTGACATAAGCTACCTACATTAACAAGCTTTTAGTCAACTATGTGATGCAGAACTCTAAGAAGAGTCTACTACCCTTCAAGCATGGAGTGTCTCTTCTCAGTATTAGTGTCCTAAGACAGTTAAGGAAAAAGATCGTATAAAGGTAGTACTCTATGCTGCAATAGTGGGTAGCCTTATGTATATGATGTTATGCACTAGATTGGATATTTGCTTTACTATAGGGATTGTGAGTAAATATTAGTCCAATATAAGCATGGAACATTGAATGATTGTCAAGCATACACTCAAGTGTCTTCAGAGAATGAGATATTATATGTTGATGTATCATTGTAATGAGTTGTTACCCCTTGGGTACATGGATTAAGACTTTTAGTCTGATAGAGACTCTTACAAATCTATCTTTGAATTTGCATTTACTCTAGGTGGTGAGGCTATTAGTTGGAGGAGTGTGAAGCAATTCTATATTGTTAACTCAACTACAAAAGTTGAATATGGTGTTGCTTCTGAAGTAGCAAAGGAAGTCATTTGACTTTGGAAGTTCCTGATGGAACTTGAGGTAGTACCCTTGGATGTATCACCCTTGGTACATTTTTGTGACAACCATAAGGCAGTGGCATAGTCTAAAAAACAAAGAAACCATCAGAAGGGTAAACACATTGAGAGGAAGTATCACTTGATACGTGAGATAGTATTTAGATGAGCTATGGTTGTGGAAAATATCGATTTTGTGGAGAACTTGGTAGATCTCATCATGAAGACTTTGTCTTCTAGTGTCTTTAATGGTTATAGGGATAACTTAGGTGTCAAATATGTTCTAAGCATGTTTTAGGGCTAATGGGAATTTGTTGGGATTAAACATTTGAAGGCATAACATGATGTAACAGATTAAGATTCAATTATCAATTATTTTTTTTCTATATTTCTTAGTTTCCCATTTATTATCCTATTTGCATTAATTGGTTGTCTAAGTATGCATGCCCTTATTGCTTACATTATACATCACTTAGGGGCATTATGAGTTATACATAGGATATAAGTCATAGGTTCCTTGTAAGAAGATAAGTTGTCCATAGTCATTCATGGATTTATGCAATGTAGTAAAGACTGTAGTGCACTACTTTCTAATTAGAGAGATAGCTTATCTTGGGCGTCGGGATGGTTTTCTCGTGGTGAGTGCACTAGCATATGTGATGTATACTGAATAAGACCTTCGGTGAATCATGACGTAAGGCTATCGATTGTCATGATTCACTAGGCTACTATATTGCATAAACTCTCAACCTTGAGAAGATATTAAGCTTATGTCAAATTAAAAAACAAGAGACTTTGACTTATGGGTGAGACCCTAAGGTGGTCACATATCCTTAAAGATTGGGTCACTATTGATGGAGGCTGGTGATGATAGGTATTCTCAATAAAGGCACCTATCTTATGTGATTGAGACAATGTGTCTCCTTGGGTGATCCAAAGGACATGCGATTTAGAAGACTATGGCTATAGCCTTTGCTTTAATGGAAACTTGACATATGCTCCTTAGAGCTAGGGTATGTTAATTGATCATATAATAAGTGGCATATGTAAATTAAGGATTGGAGAGGTAATCTTGAAAGGTGATAACATTACCTTATTATATTATAGACACCAGTTCATGGGAAGTTTGCATCATGACATTGGCTTATTGAGTAGTCATGACTTTACCAACTTACTATGTTTCATGAGCTCTCAAACTTGAGTGAATATTGAGTTAGTGCTCAGGTTTTCAATGGCTTTGACCTATAAGTGAGATCCTAAAGTGATTATATATTCCCTAAGGATTGGGTCACTATTAATCAGGGTATATAGCAACAGGTATTCTCAAGATAGGTACTATGATATCTCATGAGTTTGAGATAGTGTCTCCCCTTAAGTGATTATAAGGATATGTGATTATGAAATCTATGGTCGTAGTGATTCTTTTAGTAGAATTTGGCGTAGATATGCTCTTAGAGAAATAAAGTATGTCAATTGATCACATCATAGGAGAATCTAAGACTCAAAGATTGTAGTAGTAATCTTGAGAGGTTGATGGCATTCACCTTGTTAGATTACAAATACTAGTTCATAGGAAACTTGCATGCAATCATTAGTAGGTCACAAACTCAAGTTTTCTATCTCAATCTAATATTATAGGATATTGAAGTGCAATTGACTCTGTATAGTAGAATATTGATTTAACTTCAAAATAAATTTTTGAGGGAACCAATGTTTTCTTATGAGTCCCAATGGTTTCCATTTGAGCTTATATTTCTTGGTGGCACATTATTTGAGGGATAGTTGGGTTCTTTATTCATATAAGTATTTTGGTAAATATGAAAGATTGCATAAGAGCTTATGAATGGTTTTTTTATATTGGACCAATTAATTCATTTGAGTTTAATGAAGTTAATTAATTAATTAGAACCCAATGAGTTAGATTAAGTGACTTAAATCAAAGATGGGTTCAAGTCACTTAAGCCCACAACTAAGCTTATATAAACCCCTTTAAGGGTTTAGGGCTTGTTGTTTTTGTCATTTACTCTTCTAAAGAGAGGAAGCCTACCCTCCATCATTTTAGAGAGAAGTTCACCCTTCTCAATTGTCAAGATCCAAGGAAGAAATATTAGACAAAAGATCTCTAGGTCTTCAAGGTCATCTTCAATACTTGGAACTTAATTGGGAACATCAAAATCTAAAAGTTAGCATTTTAACTCTGAATAATCAATTTTTAAAATTGGAATTGTTTCCTTTATACATAGATCTAAGATGTCAACATAGACTTGATGAGAGTCTCATAAGGGATGAGATAGTTATGAAAAATTTACATTTCTAATAATTATCTCATGTGATAATAAGGTAATTAGACTTATCAAAGTATAATCACTTATCCCATTGGTTCTATAACTAGAATTCACCCTTCATCTCTCAATGTATCAATAGATTCGGAGTGGTTAATAGTATTTATATGAAGGTGTCTTTCTCTCCCTTTCTTTTATATTAGTCTTTAGAGTTTTACAGGTTCTAGGATGTGGAATTGGGTGGTTGCTCTCATAGCACTACTCTCTTGAATATCAACATCTTAAGAAGGAAACACACAAAGGATCCACTTTTCACTTCCATTTATGCACATCAAATATTTATGTTTGATTCAAATTTATGTTGTTGTAACCTAATATCCTAAAATTTAGTTAAATTTACATAAGCTATGAATTTGAGTCACGTTAAAATTTGGGTTATAGAATAAAATTATAAACATATGGAGTGGGCTATAAACAAATGAATCAAGGTATAAGCAAATCACATCAAGAGACAAATAAATGAATATTAATGAATAATGAGATGGGATAAAAGTATAAAGAAGAATGAGACAGGTAAACGGACCTTAGTAACGGCACGGTCCACTTGGGTAGTGTAGCTGGACCCCAAGGCAAGGCAGCAGTATTCCAGCCAGCGAGCGAAAAGGGTGCGAGGTGGTCATCGGAAGGAAAAGGCGCTTGTCTGCATGTACTAAAAAAGTAATTTTCTGGCATTTTAGTTCCATTCAAACCCACCACCCAATTCCCAAAATGCACACTAACCCACCACTCTCCGCTTCTCTAAAACCCTCCATCACCAACACCACCCCACCGATCTCTGCCTCTTTGAAATCCTCCTCCGCCCCTGCCAGCTCCACCACTCCATGGGAGTTGTTTGACGCTTGAGCCAACACCACCCACCACCCATAAGGCCATAACCCACCCCCACCACTACTTCGACCGCCCATCAAACCACCACCCACTAAGGCCACCGCCACTTGAGATTAGACTCCACCACCACCACCACCCGTCACCCATCTCCACCACCACAGCGCATCGATCATCTCTACCATCGCCAGCCTTCACCACATTTTCTTCTACTCTCCCATTCAGCCTGCTGGTCTTCTCTTCTCTTCTCTGCTTCTTCATTCTCAAGGTGATCCTTTGTTTAAACTACTAGTATTCATTATTATGATTTTCTGCTTGCTCGATCTCATGCATGTAGAAAACTGTGGCCAGATATGTACATGTAAATTGACCCCACCGCCCCCCTTTATTTTGTTTTCTTTCTTTCTTTCTTGTATGTGTTTTGCTGCCTGTCGAAACATTTTGCTTCTTGTTTGCTCTCTTGCTTTTACCTTAGATCGTGAAGAGTGTATAGCTGGGGTAATCCCAAAAGAGGGTTTCTTCTTGTGGGTCATTTCCTTTTTGTCTACTGTTTAAATTTAAATTAAATATAGATGATTTTTTTTTCTCCTGTCCTAGGCATTTGGGGACAAGGACAATTACTGAAAATTGCTTGAGAAATGAACTAAGTTTTAGTATGCCATTTTGATGTAGCAAAGGAAAAAGGGAAAGGACAGAAAAGGAAATGAAAATAAAAGACGAAGTGTGAGCTAATTAAATCTTTTAAATAAGGAATGAAGAGTTTGAAAACGTTATAAATTTTTATGCTTGTTAGATTCCATTTATGTTATATTTTCCATCTCAACCAAACAAGAGAACATGAAAGTCCTTATGATTTTTTTGCTTTTGCCTATTTGTTTCTGAAATCCAAATGGAGTATGAATAAACTTTCATTACGTCACATTTTATTTTGCATTCTAAACATTCTTTGCTTGATCCATAGAAAGCTTTGCACTTACTGGTTTTACAGTGGAAAAAGAAACACCAAACATGAAGTTCTTGATTTATGGATATAAAAAGAAACATTAACTTATAATGCCTTTTTATTTAAAATGGCCACATTGAGGAAATAGGATAAGGCAGTTCTATCCATTGCAACATCAGCACACCACTGACTACCGTTTATTTGTGATGTTTAATCTAATTCCTTACTTGGAAAAAATCGAAATTATCACTCAAGATTTCAATAAATGGTATGATGGTTTCAAAAATATCAGATTATTCCTTTGGATTATGCCAACCATCAAGACATAGATTGATTGGACCTCCCAAGCTCTGATGTCACCATTGGGGTTGTAATAGTGGTATCTTGGATTGTATTGATAAGTGAAAAGGAATTAGAACAAAAAACTGAATGCAATAGGAAACAGGGTAATATACTAGAATTTTTGTATGGTTCATCCCACAAAAAGGCTGTCTACAAGCAAAGATGCTCTAGCAAGCTTCCCTAAATCAATAGACACTGCAAAAATATGAAGTTTCTTCAGGAAAAATAAAGAAGGAAAGGAAAAATTGGAAAGAATAAAGAACCACCAAAGAGGATCATTAGAACTTCATGATAGGGAGTTGGAAATGGTGGATTCTTTCATGGAGAGCAACCTTAGCAAAGGCTAGAGAGAATGAGGAGGATGAAACTGATTTAGAGACTAGGGGTATGGGGGCTGTTTTCATTTTTCTCTTAAATCCTATTGCAAGGCACTTTCTAGAAGTGTAATTACCCTTTTTTTAGCAGTGGAAGTTTGGGGTTATAATGTACCCTCGAAAGTTTATTTCTTCATTTTCACAGCTATGGGGAGAAACACCTTAACCATAGCAGGGAAAGAAATGAGTGAATTGATGTTGCATGTGTAAAATGAGAACAGAGATATCCAACTGCCTGCTTATCCATTTTGTGCTCTTCAATGTTTGCCTTGTTTGGGGTTGTTTTGCTTTTGCTTTAGTATGCAAACATTGGCTGATTCGAATGGGAATTTTATAAAGGAAAGAAGGAAAGTATGGATGATGGCCGCTGTTTCTCTATCTGGATAACTAAGGAGTGAGGGATTGCCAAATCCCATGCCATTTAGTGATGAGATTAAAGTATGTCTTCTAAATCATTTTATATATTTGGTCATTGGATTCTTTGGTGTGCATCTGGGTGGAGTGGGTGAGGGAGGAAGATTGTCCTTTATGGAACTCATAGGTAGTTTTGGGGAGGTTTAGTGCCATTTATTCAAGTTTTTTTTTTTCTCTTTTTCTTTTTCCTCTTGACTGTTGCTTGTATATCCCCATGTAAATAGGGTGGCATTGCTTTTTGAGTTCCTTTTGATCATCTTATTTCAATCACTAATGCATTTTGTTTTTAGCTCTTTAATTGGATTGCAACTACAAATTGTACATTCTGTGAGCCCATGATGAGTACAACTCATGTGACATTTTAGCTGTGTTTTAACCATAAAGGCATCATAAAATTTAATTTAGTTATACCTCTTCTTTTTGTGTGTACTATTCACAGTTTTTTAGTTAAATGTGGTATTACCCCATCAGATGTATACTGGCTGTACTGGATTGACAAATCCAATCATTCAAACTGTCACACAGTTTATTCTATAACCATGGTAAAATTTTATGCTTATTTATTATAATTGAATTTTTTACCCTTTTCCAAGAAATGTCCTGAGCTTATTGTTGTGGATTTGCAGGTCAAAATGAATGCAAATGAAGTTTCTGCTAATGTTCATGATCATGGTAAGGTTGTCGATCAACAAAAGAATAGAGTTCAATGTAACTACTGTGCTAAATTGATGAGTGGGTTCAGCCGGCTTAGATACCACTTAGGATGTGTAAAAGGGGATGTAACCCCTTGTGGAGAAGTACCTGAAAATGTGAAGGAACTGATGAAAACCAAGTTGCTTGAACTGAAAAGAGGCAGTCTCGGCAAGGAAGTGGGGACCTTGGAATACCCAGATCTTCCTTGGAAGAGGAAATGGTATCCTAGCCCAAGTGCCATTGAGCATAGAAAGCTCCAAACCACCCAAAAAGCTGGTTCAGATAGCAGAAAGGATGTACAGAAGGACACAGTGTCAGAAAATGGAGTGACCAAAGAGGTTTCATTACCCAATGGAAGAAGAGGTTCACAAAAAGTTGAAGATCATAAAGAAAGAGAGGATTCATCATCAAGGCAAGCCAAGAAATGCATTGGTAGATTTTTTTATGAATTGGGTACTGATCTCAGTGCTGCAACATCTCCTAGCTTCCAAAGAATGATAACTGCTGCTCTCGGTTGTGGTCAGATTGGGTATAAGCTTCCTAGCTGTCAGGAATTAAAAGGCTGGATCCTAAAAGAGGAAGTGAAAGAGATGCAACAGTATGTGAAGGATGTTAGAAACTCATGGGCAAACACAGGGTGTAGTATCTTATTGGATGGGTGGATGGATGAAAAGGGCAGGAACCTTATTAATGTTCTAGCAGATTGCCCAAAGGGCACAATTTATATCCGGTCATGTGATATTTCAGCCTTTATTGCTGATGTTGATGCCTTACAGTTTTTTATTGAACAAATTATTGAGGAGGTTGGGGTTGAAAATGTTGTTCAAATTATCACATATTCAATCTCAGACTGTATGGCAGCTGCAGGCCAGAGATTAATGGAGAAGTTCCGGACAGTGTTTTGGACAGTTAGTGCATCTTATTGCATAGAGCTCATGTTAGAAAAGATTGGGATGATGGATCCCATTAGAGGAATATTGGATAAGGCCAAGGCCATTACAAAGTTCATTCACAGTCATGCAACAGTTTTGAAGCTCATGAGAAATTATACTTCTGCTAATACCCTGGTAAAACCATCAAAAATTAAATTGGCAAAACCCTTCTTGACTTTAGAGAATATAGTCTCAGAGAAAGACAACCTGCAAAATATGTTTGTCTCATCTGGGTGGAACTCCTTGATCTGGGCATCTAGGGAAGAGGGGAAGAGGGTAGCTGACTTAGTGGTGGATCCCGCTTTCTGGACTGGGGCCATAATGGTCTTAAAGGCAACTATTCCTCTGGTGCGAGTTTTGAGTTGGATCAATGGGAGTGATAAACCCCAAATGGGTTACATATACGACACGATGGACCAAGCAAAAGAAGCTATTGCAAAGGAATTTAAAGATAAGAAATCTCAGTACATGCCATTCTGGGAAGTGATTGATGAGATTTGGAACAAACATCTATATAGCCCTCTCCATTCTACAGGTTACTATTTAAACCCGCATTTCTTCTATTCAAGTGACTTCCATTGTGATGCAGAGGTTGCCAGTGGTATCCTGTGTTGTATCGTCCGTATGGTACCAGATCTGCATGTTCAAGACGTGATAGGTCTACAGCTTGATAAGTACTTATGGACTGAAGGTGCTTTTGCCCAAGGAAGTGCCTTTGACCAAAGAACTAATATTCCTCCAGGTTAGAAAAATGCATTTCCTTCTGATTCTTTGCATATTCCATTAGTTTGATTTAACTACAAACCGATTCTTATGATTTGTATTTGCTATCAATTTAATTATAGTCTTATGGTGGTCTCATTATGGCCGACAACATCCTGAGTTCCAAAGATTTGCCACTCGGATTCTAAGCCAGACATGCGATGGTGCCTCGAGATATGAGCTGAAAAAGAGTTTGGCTGAGAAGCTGCTGATGAAAGGAAGGAATCCTATAGAGCAACAACGATTGAGTGATCTGATATTTCTTCACTATAATCTGCACTTGCAGGGTTTTAAGTCAAGATTAAACGCAGACATTGTGCTTGAAGAGATTGACCCAATGGATGATTGGATTGTTGAAGAAGCAAAAGAGAGTTCGTCTCAAAATGGTGACACAGCATGGATGGACTTGGATTGTGAAGATAGAACCATCATTGAAGATTTAGTTAATGGAAGGGGACCTTCTAGCATTCAACCAAAGGTGGAGACTCGGTAAGATTAAACAGATGAGTTTTGTTTTGAAGCATGATGTTTTCTCATATATAACAGTATTCTCTTTTTTGATATGTATACGTGTATTTGTGAAGTTACCTACATGCATTGCTAAATTTTTTAATTCCAAGAACATAGATTTTAGTAAGCCATGCTTGTTAGGGATTAAAGTTAATCTCCTCCCTTGCACAATCACTTTCACAACTAAAGGGAACAGAATTTCTTGAACCTAAGTTCTTTGACCTACATAAAATCTGATATGTTTTGCATGTTGCTTGCAGCGAGAAATGATTTCATGGAAGAGATCTACATGGAATTTCCACATACCCATCCTAGAATTTCCACTTCCAGAATGATTTATTATAACCAAAAATCAATTACCTCTCCTCGCTCCTACTATCTCAGCTTCATGTATATATTTTGCCTTTCTTTCCCAATATGAGGGTTTTATCCATACCTATTTCAAGTTCTAACTCATCAATAACCTTCTAAAAAATCTTTGACTAAATGTGATTTCCAATTAGTTTCCTTCTGACTACTCCTATCTAGAAATCTAAAGCTCCACCTAAGGGCCTTGGCTTGACTAGTGGCCAATAAAAAGGTAAATATTAATGACAACTTGAGAGGATAAGGCCTTTCAAGGCCCTTTACCCCATGCCATATAATATGTTTAGATAGCATGGAGACCATGGATCACTTCTCTCTTCATTGTTCAATTGCAATGAGGATTATGGCCCAACTTATTTGGGTTAGCTGGTATTGCTTAGGTTCATCAAAACAGATATCTTAAGCCTACAAATCATGCTTTTAAGGGGATTTGTGGGTCAGAGGTAGGGTGCATTTTGGAAAGAGAGGTGTATGGCACTATGCCTGCCATTGTTCAGGTGATTTGTTTGGAAAGGGATGTCAGGAACATTAAGGACTAGTGGAGCTTTTCAGTCTTTGTGAAACCCTATCCGCTATCTCACCTTTGATGGTTGTGCCTAGGTAATCTACAACAACTAGGAATTAGGAGTGTAATTAGAGATTGTTGTGGCAGTGTACTGAGAGCCTTCTCCAAGTTAGTGGAATTCGACTAACCTAGCCATTGAGATCAAGAGTTCAGCAGTGTTAGAAGGCTTGAAAAATGCATGTTCTTTAGGGCCTAGCAATCTTGAAGTGGAAGGGACTTGGTCATTGTTATCTACAAGGTGTCTGAAGGAAAGAGATCCTTTTAGAAACTGAACAGTCACATCCAAAAAATTGTTGACATTTTGAGAGGATTGGACTCTTTCTTGCACTCTTTGCATTGGGATATTAGCTTCCCCCACAATCTTCAAGAGACCTTACCTAGTTCTACCCCCTTATCATTGCCCAATAGTTTTAGATACCAAGCCATTCAAGTGGGAACTGGCCTCATTTAGTTTGGAAAATATGTGTTTCCTTCACCCTTATTTCAAGGAGTGTATTGGTACATGGTGGAGGTCCAAGTTGTAGGATGGGAAGGTTATAAATTCATGAAAGAATCACAAGGCATCAAAGGAATTTAATGAGAAGACCTTTGACCAGTTTAATCATTTGATACGTTGGAATCAGCTTTATGAACTGAAGGCTGGAGTTGGTCTGAGAATTAGTAGAAGTTCCATTGAAGGATAAAGCTTGCTTGGTCTTGGAACAGTGTTATAAAAGCATGTATGGGGCACAGTTTAATGGAGAGGACTCCAACTTCTAGGTTAGACATCTATGCTACCTTGTAACTATATTCAATATCATCTAGTGTTGGAGTCTTGAAATTCCACCAAGCACCAATAGAAGGAAATGAGGATGAGAGAAACAAAATTGACAGTATGAAGAGTGAAGCCACAACAGAGAGAATGAACGAGTAGGATTGCTCAAAAATAAATAAATAAGGCTCAAAAGACATGTATTGAAGTATGAACAGATTGTTCACGCTTTTAATACTTTCGCACCATCACTGTTATCATCACATAATCCTTTGGGAGAAAGAAAAAGAAAAGAGAGATACTTGACAACCATTCCATGTAGAATGTTCAGCATGTATAAAGGATCTGTTTATTACCTCAAGTAAGAACTGTTCTCTGCTTCCAGAAAGTAGTAAGTAGCTGGAACAAGGAAGTGTTTTACGTTGCCGCTTGGTAGCATAGTCATATAATGAGCAGGGTCTTGACCTTGGTCTTTTTCATTTTTAGATGACTGTTTGCTCTGGCTATGGTTTTCGTCCCCTTAGTTGTTTACATGGAATTAGTATGTAATTCAATTCCTGTCTTCATGTGTTAATCTGCTCCTCTGATACCAGGTCTTGACTTTTTGAGGGCTGGGTTTTGTGCTCTGTGGAGTAGCATCCGGCTTTTTTTTATGGAGGACGACTTGGTAATGGGGGGGTTGAAGTTTTTTGGTATGTAATCATATCATCACAAGCTCTTCGGGCGTTATTCGCATTTCTATCCATAAGATTTTTTTGAACCCTTGATAGTAAATACTAACTTGGGATCAGCTTTTATTCAACAGATTATGATGACTATTATAGAATTTTACTGTTTTTACTTTTACCACCTTTATCAAAATATTATTAGAAAAAGAAAGTAGTAAAAAAACAAGCCATTTTGAACTTCATAGGAAGAAATATAATTGGACGCACTCTCAGTAATATAAAAATTTATTAAGAGGATTTTATTTGAATTTCACCTTTCTGTCTTCTAACCCCGAAATTCCCAAAAGGGAAATGCAAAATATCTTATAAAAATCAAGGATAAACAAGATGTATAAAATATAAGAGAGAGAGAGAGACAGAGAGAGAGAGAGAGAGATTAGGGGATAAGCTAATATAAAAATACTAAAAGCTCTATTAAACTTATAATCCAAACTAAGGTGTTATTTATCCACTCGTTTGTCAATAATTTAAACTTCAGACAAACAAAGAATTCATAGGATGCCTCGTATATTTAAAATCTCTGAAGCAACACTAAAGGAAGGAAAAATTCAAAACACCCAAGGCATTACTCCCTATCATGTAATGGCATTGAATGCTCATAATATACCTTTCATCGGTACTCATATAGTGATAAAAAATATCCAAATCAGCTTTATTGTAAAGAATATAGATCGCTTGGTATAACAAATAGTTTTGGAGACCATAGTTCTTTTGGTTGTATCAGATGTATAGCTTAGAATGCAGAACCAGTTCCCTTAGCTCTCCCCATTAAGACATCCTTGGCTTCATTTATCTTGGAAGCCAGATAATGGCTTCCACCGCTATCAGGGTGGTTTGCCACCATCACTCTCCTGTGAGCCTCCTTGATCTTCTCCACCACAGCATGTTCTCTGATAAGTAATAAAATTAAAGGGTTTTCCACAACTCAGTATACATGTGCAAAAAGAAGAGGATAATCAAAGAGTTGATGACTTTCTACTGCAGGTTTTTAATCAGAACAAAGATTTCATTGCATCATAACTCAAAAAAAGTATAAAAGCAACCCCAAAGGAAAAATTCACTATAATAAACATGGTTGAGGTCAGAGACTAGGTCCATTAGGAGCGGACAGATTTAATGTGTGAAGCCACTGAATGAAAACAGTAAACGGCATGAATAAACAAGAAAAATGAGCTTTTCATTTAAACAATTTAGCATGTATACCAAAATAAGTGTTGGGATCACCCAACTGGTCAATTTGGACTGGCAGATTGATCCCAACCTAAGGCAAGGAATGCAAAGTGCAATGACTTGTTACAATTATCTGACCCCGATGCAAGTAACCCAGAAAAGACTTAAGGAGTAAACTGAGCAAATACCTGACACCGAGAATTAATGCTGCCTCACGCCTCGTCATGGAATGCTGAAAACCACCCTCATAAAATCTTCGAATATGAGGAACTGAAGGGCGAGCTTTGAATGCTTGCCACGCTCTAATCATATATCTACCTCCCAAGGCAGCAGTTGCCACAGTAACACCTAGAACTAAAGGAGACTCCTGGCCAGGGAAAGATGAACAATTGAAGATAAGACTTCAATAAAATTGAAATACACCCTAAACCGATTATCCTCTTGACTGCATGCAAGACTTAAAAGATTTGCAAAATCATTCTGCTGTCATAGATTATTGAATTCAACTCCAAGCCAACCATCTAAGAAATGCTTTCTTTTATCTTTTTTTCTTTTTTTTTTTTGATTTGTGACTGTCTGCCATGGGTTATACAGCTTTTTTAAATGGTTAGGAGAAACATTGAAATCAATACAACAATAAGTCAAAAACAACAATGAAGCCTTACATTTATACAATTTAGATTTTCCAACATAAGTTAAACGTCTGTCGTACTTGAGCTCTTTCATGGTCATGTCATCCTCTTTAAAAGTTGCTGTCTTTTCTTACACATGACACCTGCATCCTAGTTCTTATTAGTCTTTTTCTCACCTTAGATCCAAATCAAATCTCATGCAACCTGAATTCTTTTAAAGCCCTACATTTCCATCCTCACACAGGTTCTCCCCATGAGTATATTGTCAACTCTGCCTAATAATGTAAAAACCCTTTGCTGCAAAGGAATCCAATGCTAGGCAGACCCCACTTGGCATCTATATTTTGAAAACTATTATAATGTTGCTTTAAATGTATCTAATACATCTTGCTTCTAGGATAGGATGAAAGATGAGATAAACTTATAGAGAAAATTAGCACCTTAGTTCTCATAACAATCCAATGTGAGGCACAAGCTTGTATTTTCCAACCATGCAAAACTTGGAAAATGACAGCACCTCATCAAAGTTCTCATAACTCACTGGATTATTGTGGCAAATACAGAGCTAAATCAAAGTTTTCCCCGTGCGCACCAAAGGCCAACAGTATATGAAAGACATTTTTACTTGGGGTCATTTTTTAAAAGTTTATCTTTGGGAATCCAAACATAATGTTTATCTGAACATACATTTTATATTACACAACTTTATATTGGGAATTACAACTGTGGCTTCAAGGTATGAATCTGGTAATTAAGAGAAAAGGGCAACCCCCCTCTTCATTGATTTTACATTTTAAAAATTACAAGCACAGAGAGAGAAAGAGGCCTAGGATGAAGGAGAAAAGAAGAGAGGATAGAAGACGACAAGAGAAAAGGTGGTACTACTTGCACCCATCACTTCAGACTGAATATTTAGTACTCAACAAGCCTCAAAAGCCTGATTATTTTTTCCAAAAAGGAATATTAAAAAGAAACTGTTCTTTAAAAACATCTTCTCTAAAATTTTGCTTTGTTATTTGGCTTTAATCAGAGTCTACTAAAATCAAAACACTTCAAATATCCCTCACTAAACAACTAGTAAAGAGTAAATATGTCTAGCTACTAATCAATTAAAAAAGACAAGATAACCTAAATATCTGTAAATTCCAAGGTGCCTCACTAAATTCTAAATATTAAATATTTAAATATATTCTTAAAATAATATATAAAAAAAAAAAAACCGAAGCCACATGCACCTTGGTGACAAGAACCTGAAGAAATTTTCCATGAACCTTCAAACTAAGTCCACAGCGTCTTTGATGATTATTGCATTTAAAGGTTTGGGAAATTCAATTAGAGGCAAGACACTTTGGCAAATCGCTTGCCTAACTTTAGTATGGATGGTGTGGCAAGATTAGGATTTTTGAGGATCAGGGGAGAATGGAAGAGATGTTATGGGATTTACTTCATTTCTATTCCTCTCTTTGGGCCTCTTGTACTGCAGCTTTTAGAGGAGTTCCTCTTAGCGTTTTACAACTCAACTGGACTGAAGTTTGTGATTCAAAAGTTTGAGATAGTTGGGGTTTTTTCTTTGTATATAGTTTTCTAAAGTTGGGTGTTTTCTCTTTTGATCAAATTTTCTTTTTGTGGGAAGTACCTCTCATCCTTCTCTTGTATCTTTTGTTCTATTAATACTTTTCTCTTCGTTTCTGATCAAAAAAAATTATACTCCCTTAATTTTGCCCTGCTCATCCTCAAGATATATGTCCTCACACTTTCTGGGGACCTCTATAGAATGGCTGAATAATCACTACTATAATGAGAATTTGTTATCTTAATAATGCACCTTAACACTAATAATCGAGCTAACTCCCAAATCAAATGAGTCCTGAAACAATATCCTTTAGCATTACATTTTGGAAACCTTACTAAATTTTCAAAACACCCAAGGACTGAACAGGGTAGTTCTTCCATCTTAGTCTCCTTTAATGTGGCATAACAAGTTATCTCATCCATTTCAAACCCTTTTTCCTTGTAGGAGCAAAATTCATTTTTCCTTGGGATTGACCACAGTAATTGCAGTTGCACTGACCAATCATTGAAAGTTCTTGCTAAAAATCTTTTTCTAATTAGCATAGGATTCATTAGAGATTTGGCATCACAGTTTTTTATTTTATTGATGGTTGGAGACGATGTTAGTATGGACAGGCCTTTGTTAGATGGTGCATCTGAAGGGTATTAGCATGGCCTTACCTCGCAAAGAACCCAATGTAAAGTTTCACCACAAAGTCATCCTGCAACTGTCACAATCAAATTTGTTTGTGCTTCAGCCTTAAAGTGGAAAATTTTGAGCTACCTTGTAGATAAGTTGGGCCACAAGATTGACAGCTTTCAATTTACAGTCTTGCACAGCTGTAGCCCAAGGAACTCTGCCTAGCACCCTTTACATAGTTATATGGTGCTAGCATCTATCATAGCAGGGGTCACCTTTAAAAATTAGCAAATCCACATATATTAGGCACTGCAGAAGATCCTTGGTTTCTTCAACTTACCTTTCACCACCCGCCAAGCATATGTAAAGCACCCATCCAATTCAGATCTTCATCCTCTTCTGCAACTAATTCAATCCAAATCTAATAGTGTAGCTAAGGCATTGTGGGCTGCCTTGGCAGTCAACTACACACTAGCATGTGACCTGCTGTAAAGCAAGGAGACCAATTGCTTGTCACAAATCATGGAAGTTCAATCTTTTGATTATGATAATTCTCACATTTCCCTTGTCTATCCTTTTGCCACATGCATTCCCATGGTTGTCATTGACAGGGTGGTAAATAGACTTCACACCACCATCTAATCGAATTTCATATTCCACCCCCAACCTGTGTAAGGCTCATTGTCACGGACATAGTCGTTCACTAAGCTCGTGCGGCACTTAGACAAGCCAAGACGCTTGATCTTGCTAAGTCAGCCTTGCTCCCCAATGCTTAACTTGCTCGGGCTAAGATACTCACGACTCAAAAGCTTAAGAAGCTTGGTAGGCAACTCTTGAAAGAATGGAAACTTTCACTAACTCAAGGAAACTTTTACAAGTGCTTGGATGCTCACTTGCTTGGTTAAGAAGTGATTTGGGTGGTGCCTTGGCCAAATGAGGCCCTCACCTATTTATAGGCACCAAGGGAACTCTCTGGAACCTTGGAGGGTTCCTTACAAATCAAGAATATTCTAGAACATCCTACCCTATTCTATGTACAACCCTATGTACAAGAATATACAAGAGATTCCTAGAAGTCTCTAGAAAGCCTTGGACTCCTCCCATGCCTTCCACCATAGTGTAGAGATGTGTGGACATCTCTAGGCATTTCTAGAACCTTCCACACTCTTCCCACCAATGGCTTAGTGTAGATGGTTCCAGGAGCCTCCAGAAGCTTCCCTCTTCCTATATAAGCCCATGGGGAGGGTCATTTGAAGCATCCTCTAACATCATGCTCAAGCAAGGTTGACTTCAGCCTATGACTTCCAGCCCTCCACAAACATGATAGATCTCATATGCTAATATAGGAGTGCAGAATTGTTTCATATATTCTCTCACTGATACAGAACTTCCTCAAGAAAGAATTGGGCTGTAATTTTCCTGCATAATATCCTTCCGGGTGGTAATTGCACAATAATTTTCCAAGATATTCACTTACTTTGTGTACCACAATTTAGCATACTAAAAGTACTGCAATGATTATTAGAGAACTTGGTCCCAGGTTTGATTTAACACTGCAAAAAAAGATACTGCATCATATTGTGCTGAAATGTCCCCTTTGCATCATGTGTACCACCTTAAGTTCATGCCTTGGACCTTTTGCCCTTTTTTGGTAAGCTCATGGACCCAAAGCTGCTGGCCACACCTACAGTGAGCACATTCAATTACCTGAATTTATCTCCTCAAGGCTTGAACCCATAGCACAAATGTCTTCTCCAAGCCTCTAGAAGGTGCTACTAATGTTCTCCAACTCAAACTATTTCCATCCCATCATACAGTGTGGAAATGCCCTGAATGTTGCTATTCAGTTGAGAAGTTGCAAACACTAGGTCTTGGAGGTGTTCCTTGTTGGTGAGTTTGCATGGAGGCACAGCTTCCCACCACTTTTAAGATCAAGTATTTTCCAGTTAGATACAATCACAGCCCAACCAATTTTCTAATAGTAGACTGTCCAGCACTTACCACCAGCTAGCAAGCTAAGCCTTGAATCATGCTCAACTAGTTTTCCAAATGTTAAGTGTAAACTATGCAGCACTTGAAAATAGCCATAAAGTTAAAACCCTTAATCAAGTAAATATGCAAAGCACTGGACACAAGCAATAACACAATTAGACAACAGGGGAATATGCAATAGTTAAAAGGCTATTTTAAAACAGCAATTTTTGTTCTCAAAATTACCTAGTTTCACCTTCCATGAAGAGCTATTACAACCTTTAGTGGAGTTGCAAGAGGAAACATCACCCTGATTTGAGGAATCATATTAGTCCTGACAAATTCCTCTCATGAATTCTCAGCAAGCTACTTTTTCCATCATGTATCTAAAATTTTATACATCCTATATGAGCAGGCTCAACATAGCACCCTTCCTTAGTAGGTCTCATGTTACAAATTAAGATCCCTTACTTGTAGCTCCCAGATTAATACAACAAAAATGCAACATTAACTCTACTGAAATGCTAATTATATCAACCAAAAGAAAGTAAGCCCACCATGAAACAGCACCAAGTGATACCAACATTCTAATACCTTCAATGTCGAGCACCTTTGTGGTTTGCCCTATGTCAACCTAGCATGTGAGAATTTTCAGCTAGAATGACCATAACTCAATAAAAGTTTACTTCTGACAGTAGGAGACTTGAGGGCAACAATAAATAACTACATAAAGAAAGCAAGACAAGGAAGTAGTATCAGAGTAGAAAGGATACATCAAATCTTTTGTAAGGTAAAGGTAAGCCTCTTGTAAGGCAGAGGTACATATTCTAGTGACTCTGAATAAAAATGGGCAATAGTAGGGTTTCATGAGTTGTTTACTGTTTGTTAGCATGAAATGTCACTTATATGTGCATGTTTTGCACTTGTATGTACAACTGATTATATGAATTGTTATAGGTGGGTTTCACACATGTACAAACAGAACCCACTTCTAAATCAGCACCATAGCCCCATTTGCAGTAGGAGTCTCAGAAATGCATTCAGACAGTCAATTGTATGAGATGCCTTCACAAACTGGAGATTTCTCATAGAGCTATCCAACTAGGGTGATTCTCAGTCTTTTGACAACTTGCATGCAAGTGTTGAAGAGATGAAGAGATTGCTTCACTCATCCATTATGAGGGAGGCATCTACCATCCACCCCTGCACTTGCCCCACAGACAGACAGTGCAACCCGAGTATTCACAAGAAAGGAAGGACCTCATTAGCCATTGATTTTCTATTTTCTTTTGTGCTAAGTAATTAACTATTCTGTGCAATATGTAGAATATAATTGAAGTTAGAGTTATAAGTAATAGCAAAGACTCTTCTTACATAATTAATTGAAGTTAGGGGCATAAATTTTTTTTTTATCGAAAGGAAAACTTCCCCCTATTTGCAACTGAAATTTATTGGTGCAAACAGAAGCTCAAACCAAAACATGAGAACATTATCAACAGCAAATGCAAGCATCTACAACATGGTATCCATAATTTCTCAGTCTAAGCTACCCGATTTGAACAATGAAAACTAAAACAAAACATATGAAGAATAAAAGCAATGCCTTGAGTAGGTGAAGCGGTCATCTTACCATTGCAAAATGGCAGAGCTCTGAATTCCAATACCAATTATCTCCACTGCATAAAAAAAATTTAATTATTGTCAGCAAAAACCACACAAACGAGAAGAAACTTACAACATGGCAACCCCAAGATTCAAAATAAACAATTTCTTCATTTCTTTTCTCTTTTAACAAGCCCTAATGCTTCGTTTGGTTGCTGAGAAAACAGAGGAAAACACCAGAAAAAAATAAATCCAAAAGGTACGTCAAAATAGAGAAAATAGAATTTTCTTTTCTTTTCTTTTCCTTTCCTCCAAGCAACTTTCCGGAAAACCACACAATCAGGGAGAGAACTAGATAACCGAAATCCCAAACTTACATATTCGGATCGTGGAGAATCAAAACACCAGCTTCTTATTCTGTTTCTTTCAAAGAAACTAGAATGCTACGTTTGGTTGCAGAGAAAGCAAGTAACAATGGAAGAAATATAGAAACCCACAGACTTGCAAAAACAGAGAGATGAAATTTTCTTTCTGTCTTTTTTTCTTTCCCTCCAAGCAGTTTTCTAATAATAATAACTTGCCGCCTAAGAAAGAAACACGACGGCGATGGTTTTCTGGGGGATTCTGGATTTCGGATCCAAAGAGTTAGTGTGGTCCGGCTCGTTTGAGTCAACTCAGTCGGTTGGCCGAACTTGAAGCTAACTCAACCTCGTTCCGGACCTTTGATTTTCGATCAACGGCCAGTCAATTTGGTGGGGTAGCTTTCCAGCTGTTCGAGTTGAATAAATAACTGATCCCTTAAAAAGGGTTTAATAGACTTCATCCCTCCCTTGTTAAGTTACGAGCACAACACATGATATTTCTGTTCAATCAAATTAATATCGTTCAATAAAAAAAAAGCATAATGCTAGTTTTTAAGAAATTTGAAAGACAATTTATTCAATTTTAAATTTAAAAAAATAATATGCAAAACACATAATATGTCGAGGAGTAAAGTATATTAAACCCTTTTTAAAATTTATAAAATTTAAAATTCAATAGTATGTTAGTTCTATAATTAAAGGATACCTAAGCCATAAAAATTAATTATGTAAAAAATGTTATATTCATGGGAATATGCTAAAATATTTTATAAAATATATAAAAACTTAGGATAAAGATAGAATTTCTCATAAAAAAAAATCAAAATCAATATAAATTGAAATTTATTATAATATTATTTGTAATTATTGAAGAATCTTTGAATTAAATTCACTCCCAAAATACTTTTTCAAAACTAGCATGAAATAATTATTTTCATGTTTCTTACAATATTTTCATGATGAGAGAGAAAGAAGAGAGAAGGGAGAGCATCAGCTTGGGAGAGAAAATTCAAGTGTGCTTACAAATGAGGACCGAGCCTCCTTAAATAGGCAAAAAAGGAATCTTGAATAGTAACCATGAACAGTAGACCCGTGCTTGAATAGTGAATAGTAAGATTCACTTTTATACCGAAATCCCCCGAAAAACCCTCTTTCGGCTGAGAAGACTTCTGGCAGGCTGCTTTATACTGTGTAGACACATGCTTGCTGCTTTTGGAACCGAAACTGCAAAGCTTGTAAAATATTCTTGATGGAAGACAAAAGGCTGATGATTACTTAGATCTTCTTATTGGAGGAAGGATTCCTTCACAGCCATCACCATTGTCTGGAAGGTAGCTTGTTGAATCATCAGACTCTGCATAAGAATTTTCTTGGGAGAAACTTTAGCTTCCTTCTTCAAGGATTTTCTGGAAATCTTGAGGGGTCTTAGCTGCTACGAGCATGACTTGTAACTGTTGCTTTTTAAGGAGAAACTGAGACATATCATCACTGGTTGAGACTTGTGTGGGGTTATGGAGGAAATACTGTTTAACTGTATCAATAGATGCATCGTTTTTTAAGGCATCCCACCATTTTGTTTTAAAGGTCCTTCCCAGAGATGGAAAGGCTACTGATTCATCTGTAATGATAATATAGTCCCATTGGACTATCCAAGCAAGGCCAAATTTGCTAAAAAAGAATAGTAAAAGGGGAAAAGCTGAAAGTTCTCTGGGGATATCAAAAGAACTTCTGAATAGCTCAAAGCCATCCAGGATGGACTTGGGAAGAATCTTAATAGTCGGACCATAATAATTCCACCAACTGTAGAACCAAAATGGGAAAGAGGAAAGCTAATTCTTAGATGGAAAATAGAACATCCATGAATGATGGAAGTCCCTATTATGGATCAGAAAAGCATTAAACTATGCTCTCTGATAATCCCAATAATTAAAAAACCTTGGCTTTGATGGTTCAGAAAATTCCCTTGAAAGATTAGGATTTCCTCCCCATTGCTTGACAGTAAGAATCTTATAGATATGGCAGGTGGAGAATGCCAAACCCATATTGATGAATTTGTCTGCATTATGCTTAATTTTAACAGAACCAGTTTCTGTAAAGACTGCTTCATAAAACTCTCTTGTTCTTAAAATATCACCAGAGGGATAATGAAAATTTTCTTGAAAAGCTTTTGCAGCAATTTCTCTGGGGTTTTCAGAGAAAATTCTCTTTCTATAACCAAAAGAGGTTGATTTAAATCATTTTGCCAATATCTTGATTTTGTTGAAAGAGGTGTGGGGTTGGCAGCCACCACAATTTGCTTGTTTGAAAAAGAGGAGCTTGATGCTAATTCCTTTTGAGAGGGATTAGCCTTAATGACTTGCTTGAAGGTCTGAGACCCTGAAATGGCTGGATACTGAGTGGCCTTAACTGGATTAGCTGGATCGGAATGATCATAGTACAAGGTCATCATCTTGTTAGGCATAGGTTTAGAAGAATGAAGCCTTGCTTCTTCTTCTTCAACTTGTTGGCTCCATAGCATTTTATGGGGAGAAGGAGCTTGACTGGGTTGGGTTTTCTGGCTAGGAGCTTGGGTATTCTTTTTAGGGGCCATGGTCTCGTGAACCCTGCAAATTTCATGAGTTGAGTGATTAGGAATGGAACTTTCTCCTTTAATAAACTTGATTTGAAAATTAGGGTTTAAAATAATCCAATCAATTAAATTATACTTAAAAGCTATATACTTAATTGTTTTATCAGATGTGAAAACAACTTTTAAAATTCATTGGTTCAAAATATCAGTTTGAAATTTTGAAATGCATAAAGGAATGCTTAAAATATCATTTATAATGAGATTATGAATGAATTGGGTACCTAATATCTTAGGTGGATCATCTATTCTAACAAGATTAATTTCTTGATCACAACGAGTGATGTTTTCAACAGGATTAGCAAATTCAAAAAGAATTTCCTTATCAAAAAGCTTTGTTCTTATACCTTGGTTATCTACCCACAAGGGATAAATAGAGCTTAAGAAGGGTATTCCTAGAAGGGCTTTTTCATTAAGATCCTTAACAAGGATAAAGGTTTGCTTAATACAGATGTCATGGTTACGGATATGAACATCTGTTAATTTATACTTAATGGCAAGTCTTTTGCCATTGGCTCCAAATAGAGACTGACTAATCTCTTCGCATAAAGGAATAGGTACAAGACCTTCTTGAAGGCAATTTTCAGCTGCTCCTGAATCAATCAAAGTAATAATATCAAAGACAAATTTATCTTTGATTACTATAGTAAGGGAGACTTCCCACCTTTGGAAGATAACCCTACTCATAGTATTCAAAAAAGTATCTGTCTCATTATCATTAACATGAGAAGATTCTAGAATATCCATAAGGTTTCCTTGGTTGACAATTCTATTGATTTGATCTTGGAGATCAGAGAGACCTAAACTTATGAATTGTCTTAACTCTTTAATCTCCTTTTTATGCTGCTTAACTTCTTCATGAAGTTCCTTTTTATAAGCATTAACAGTCTTCTTGGCTTCCACCTTAACAACAGATTTCTTAAAAACTTCATAAAGATTTTGCTTAGTCTTTTCATCTTCAACTTTTCTTAAAGTATCTAGGATAAATTCCTGATCTTGGCTTATGACATTTATAGTTTTAGGACGACAATTACAATTTCCTTTAATACATTCTGCTTGGTCACTAGAAGATTGGCTAGAAACTTCACCACTACTGTCTAGTTGATTAATGTCATCTTCATTATCTGAATCAGTCCTTGATTCAGAATCTATGGAGTTTAACATGACCTTACAAAGCATATTTTTTAGGTCATCTAAGACACTTAAATTATTAATCTTTTGCTTAACTCTACAATCTTTTTTATAATGGCCAACTTTGCCACATTTAAAACAGATAATTGGCTTGACATCTAAAGGAGTTTCTACCTTTTTCTGGGTATCTTTGTTGACCCTTCTTTGGACGTGCCTTGACTGCTTAGTATCATTCATCCTATAGTTGTCATAGGTACCTCTCTTACTGTGGTAAAACTTATCTTTGCTAGGCTTCCTGCTTGGTTTTTGCTTAGAGGGAGGCATAGTTTCTTTTTGGCTGAAACCAAACTGGCTACAGAATGATCCAAATTCATTCTTGTAGATTTTTTGTTCATTCTTCATTTGTTGCTTAAGCTTGAAGTCATTGCACAACTTAATCCCTTCAGCTGTGACAATGCTTATAATCTCACCATAGGTTAGCTTATCATAAGGGATTTGACCATTATATTGTTCCCTTATCTTGATCGTAATTCTCTCAGAGAAAAGCTTGGGTAATCCTGAGATGAATTTTTCTTTCCAAAAAGACTGGTTACAATTTGACCTTAGCATGACTTTGGTTAGGAAGACTTCCTTATACCACCTAAAATCATGAAGCTTGGGACACTTAAGGTTGGTTAAGAGATCTGCAGTTTTATCCTTAATTTTTGCAGGATCTCCAATGAAGTGCTTGGATATTGAGTAGATTAAAGTAGCCACTGCATCCTCAATATCTTGGCCATCTTCGTCCTTAACAACTTCATTATTCTCATTAATCCTATAGGCTTTAAGGATACTATTCCTATCATCAAAAGTGAGATAATTATCCCACCAACCCTTAAGCTGACCTGTAAACCAAGCAACAATGGTCTGAGCTACAGCATGATCTGGCAGTCTATTGTTTAATTTATAAGTTGTACTTACCATGGTCATTTCTTGAAGCTTAGTGAGTATGTTATACTCGGTCATACCGTCTATGTTCCATTCATAGATAGTACCACTGGTGTATGAGGTTTGAGTATACTGATTTCTTTCCTCAAACTGCATATCACGAAATGTAGGTCTAGGATAGTAATTCCTAGTCTTAAAGGTTTCTAAATTGTTAATATCTTTTGAAATAATTTGATTATGGGGTTCCTCAAACATTTTAATTAGTTCATCAGCTTCTTCTTCTGAACTAATATCACCTTTAACCATATTGATTCTCTTATCAGGCTGAACAGTCAAAGTGGCAACAAGATTATCCTTAATCCTCTGATTAATCCTATTAACAAAAACCTGGTTGATTTGGGGATTTTCCTGGAATTCCTTAGAAAATTCAAAGGACTTAATTTTATCAGTGCTCTTACGCTTATAAGGATAATCTGGATATTCCTCTTGTTTGAAGAGTTCAAACCAAATCCAAAACTTAATATTTTTCTTTTCCTGTCTTAAGTAGGGATAGAATTCTTTTTGGTAAATGGTTCTAATGACCTTAGGGACAGTGCTAAAGAACCAATCATTTCTTTGCTTATTGACTTCAGAATAGAAGTCCTTTCTTAAGAGATCCTTGTTGATATCAAAGTCCTCATCACTTAGGCTTATTATGTTAATCATCTGGGAATAGGTAGGAGACATAACAGGAGACTCATCCTGTTGGGATTCATGCGTAGACTCATTTTCCTCAGAGTAAAATGGTCTAGCCACGTTGGTGTGACTTCTAACACCTATTAGCTTAATATTCTTAGGATTTCCTGAGCTGGATCCTTCTTCTTCCCTAGTGGTTCTAACTAGGATGGAAGAGCTTGAAGCTCTAGAGGGTTCATAAACAGAAACTCTAGGGCTGTTGGAATGTCTGAAAGAGTTGGAGAAAACTAGTTCTCCTCCTCCATCAGGATATTGAACAATTTGTTCAATACTTTCAGAACGTTGTGCAATGGCTGGAACAGCATTAGCAAAATGCCAATTTTCAAGAAACTTAACATCTTTCCACAAGATCTTCTTGGGGATGATGAAATCTAACTTATCTAGCATATCTGAATGAAAGTAAGTGGTCTCACCTTTAGGACTGGTGCAAAGAGCCCCAGATCCAACGCTTGTGTTCATGCTCTTATAGGCAAACCTGGTTATGATTGAAACAGGACTGGTTCCTGGTTTGATCTTAAAGCCATGGGTCTTAATATGCAGGACAACGGAATCTAAGATGTCTGCATCCCTTATTCTAACTGTGAAGTTAGGATAGCACTGGAAATAAACTGGGTCATCATTCAGTCGAGCTTGGACTGCGCCTATAATAGAATCTCGATATTCGAGATGCCTATTATCTCTTAAACACATGACAATAGAAGTGTTTAAACCTAATCTTGTCAAAGGCTTAGCTGCTACTTGAATCATACCAAAGTGTATGAAATTATAGCCATCTTTCTTATGCTTATCAATGGATCTGTTATCTAGAAGTCTTATGACTTGGTCATCTTGTTCTAAGCTGACTGACATTTCAGAGGTCTTAATGGTATAATCTGTGAAGAACTTAAAGGTTCCTTTCTTATAAATTTCTTGATTAGACACCTTGGATAACTTCCAATCATCTAAATCATTTTGGATCTTAGGATAATTGATCTCTTCACTGTTTACAACAGTATCTTGAGAATCACTGGATCTCCTAGACATGGTTCTGAAAATTGAACTCATTTTAGGGTTTTTGAACTAGAGCCTAATAGCAGATTGACAAACCTTATGAGACGTCACCCCAACCCTCTTACAGCCTAACAAACGCCTATCCACGGCTAACAACGGCTCAACTGGCAGGGCTCGCGCTCCTAGGCACACTATATATATATATTTTAAATGGTTTTATATTTCAAAAAATAAATTAAGATTTGAGAGTCAATAAATTATCTTCATGCATATTCTTAAGGTAGAAGAACTTGTAAGAAGAATCGGTTGCTTTATGCCCTTCCAAGTAACAATGTACCAATCATATTAACCATTCCACCATGGTGTGAGTTCTATTGTAATCATTGTGTTCTCTTAAAAAAAAAAAATCTTGTAATAACTTAATTTACCCATGAATATAGAAATAGAATATTTTTTACTAAAACCAATTGACATGCAAGGAAACCCAATTTAATTTGTAAGCTATAATTTTAGGCAAAGTGACATTATTGCAAACAAAGAACTTTTGTAAAAATCATGAGTCTTGCACAACATTTTCAAATAAATACATAGATTGAAAGAGTAAAAAGCTTTACCAAATTAATTGAGACATTCTTGCATAACCATTTTGTAACCATCTATAAACAATAGTAATAAATGTAATTTGACCAAAAGGGTTCACTTTGAACCTTCTCAATTCTATTAACCATTGAAAAATTGGCTTTGTAATAAATATACAAATTGAAAATGCTTGAAAATCTTCATAAATAATTCACAATTTTGGTTCTACCATTTCTTGATTCAAGGGAGATTTCTTGATACAGAAATGAGTTTCAGGGATTTGAGAGAGTTTTCCCAAGGGGGAGTTGACCTCTCTTTGATTAGGGAAGAGCTACTTATATGCTCCTTCTGCATGAAACTTCTAGAGGGTTTCTTCCCTCTTTCTTCCATATAGTTGACTACCTTTTTTAGTATCCGACCAACCTTTTTTACCACTAGCTACCAAAAAAGTGGTAGCATATTTGCTTTTAATGGCAGGTAGGAAAGTGGGTTGGTGTTGATTAAAGGTTATCTCTTGTAGAGGACCTTAATCATAGGTACTTTTTTTTTTAAGTAAACGTGTTTTAGGTGTTTGATTATAACTGGATGTATTTTAAATGAAATACATTTTAGGGATGTTTATTTTTGGCAGTATCAATGCCCCTAGTCTCCACTTAATATGGACTTTGAAGAGTGGAGGCTATTTCTTAGGAGAATAGCACCAAGAAATGATGGTTATTCGAGCAGTTGCTTATTATGTTACTCCTCCCTTTGAAGGGGTAGACTTGAAAGACTAAGTTTACTTGTTTTTTTATGAATTATCCTTGGTCAAGTAAGTTTCTAGTGATGTTGAGCTTGTCTGAGTCTAGTTTAGAGTTACTTCAGTGAGAGGTTTGTTTTAGCTTGATTGAGAGTAGGCATGAAGGCCTTTGCTTTGAGTTTGGTTCTTGTTGTCATGTCATGAGTTTTATTAGATAGTTCCCGAGGGATTTAATATAGGTTAAGGATGATGGCTTATCTAGATTTGATCTCTAGAGTTACTTTGTTTGCTGGCCTCACTTAACTTCTTAAGTTGTATTCGGTTGTTTTCTTCTTCACTTAGGTTCTTAATGTTGATATGATGGAAGGGACAAAAAAAGTTAAGTTGGTGTCGAGGTGGTTTTGAATGTTGTTGAAATTGCTTGCATCACATAGCTATCAAGGGCTTAGATGGTGATGATGCAACCTTTTTGAGTTTTTTTTTATGTGAGGAGGTCAAGCTTTTGAAGGATTGCAAGATGTCTGCAGGCTTGCCAAAGATGTGATGTTTGTTTGATCAAACTTAATTGTCTTTTTTCTTATTTGCTATTATTAGGAATTGTCAATGGTTAGCTTACCATGTTTGATGATATGGTCAAGGTGAGTTCCAAGAGTGATTTGGAAGCTTCGCATGTTGGAAATTAAGTGAATCAAATGGTGATGCATATTTTCTTACATCACTTCCTGGTGTGAGGTTGACGTGTTTTGATATAAACAATGTTGAGCCTTCTGATACTGAGGGCAAAGGTCATGAGTTGTTTTACGCTTGCTATGACTCCTTTGTGGAAGTCTTCACAATGATGGTGGTGTCTACTTTGTTTTTAGTTGAGCCTATCATGATGGGATCTTACTTATGATTGGTTATGCAACCCAGGTTTGGATGACACTTTGAAATTTGAATTTGCTTTTTTGTTTTATCAAGATCTGATATGGTAATTTATGCATGTTTAATGAGGTTAGGAAAGTGATTGCAAGTTATTGTATTGCTGCAAGCTTTCATGTTGCATTATTGTAGGCTTTTATGTTGCATTGTTACAAGATTTTATGTTGCATTATTGTAAGCTTTTGATCCTCTTCCTTAGGCAAGGGGAAAGGTCAAACTATGAGTGAGACCTCTTTGTTGAGGTGATTCATCTTTTTGTATAGACTTAATACATCTTGGCTAGCAAGACTAATCACAATTCTCTAAAAGTGGACCAGGAAGGGTCTTAGAGCCCATATTTTTTGGATGTTAGGGCTTAAGCATGGGATCCATTCAAGACCTCAATTGGAGGTATTATGCCTAAGATTTTAGTTTTCAAAGTAAAGAGAAAAATAACACTCAAAACAGGTAGCTTGGAGTATAGTAGTATTAGCATAGTACATTTTCAAGTAAGCTTGATTCTAAGGTTTGGGCGCTTTGCTGCCATTGGATTGGGACTGCCAACATACCTCTTATGAGGTCATTTTGAATACTTATTTTAGTACTAGAAGAACAATTTTCCAGAACCAGTCACTTTCTAGATAACGTGTATATCCAACATGGTAAAAATGACGAGTGATAGCACCTCTACATAATGGTGGTACAATGCCTACTTTCATGCTCTCAATTATGTCTGCCATATTGACCTTCTTTAATATTGCATCAAGATGTTCAGCTTCCCTAACCCATAATAAAGCTTGATTGTTTGTTTTGGAGCTTTAAACCCCTACTCTGCCTTCTCTGATTCCATGTGAACTACTTCAGCAAAGCCAACAAATGCACCTTCTGGATCAATCTCAACATAACCTTTATAATTGAAACATTGATTCCCAATATCGACATCTTGCTCCTCAAGCTCCTCTTCTGAGTACTCAAATCCATAATCTTCCATGTCTGCATCAAAACCCATGACGATTGAGGATGGGAGACACAAATCATGTAACTTTCTCAAAAGACTGGTTCATTATAATGAAAGGCCTTGTTCTGGAATCCACCATAACCACCACCAGAATGTAGACTCAGTGAGTGATTAACATCAACTTCACTGTGCTCAACTCCATCAAGCTCATCTCCACTTCCAACTACAACTTCTAGAAGAACTCACACTGGCAATGATCCATTATCTGATGCCTAAAAGAACCCCACAATTCTTTCAATGATCTCCTCCTTACAAGGTTCTTTTAGCATGTCATTATGCATTCTATTTTCAATAACTAGAAGATTGCTCTTCAACAAGGTTGCTGATGAGGAAGTTTGATTGTCCATTGATACACTCTGGAATTAGAAAATCAGAGATGAGAAAAGGATCTCAGTCACTCCTAGTGCATTTTCCACCTTGAATCTGTAGAGCACTTGGCCTAAAGCTGGATGGAAATCCATATCATTGAACAGACACATCAAATCGCCAAATTATCAATGAAAATCGTCAAATACTTTAATAGGTGCTTTCAACTGGAGAACTATTGGTTCAGAATAGAAGGTTGGGATACAAAATCATTTTCTTCTTGATCATCCAATGAAAATGGAGCCACAATTGAAGTGGAGGGTGGAATTTGGATATTGCTCTTATCCTACTTATCTTGACATACTCTAATTCCTGAGGTTTCTTCTTGCCAAATTGTGGGGGACTCTCCTCCACGTGTCCCTTTCCAATCTGGGTACCTTGGTCGGTTAGCGGGGACTTGTGACCATTCGGATCATTCCATCCGGACCACGACCAGTTCCATCTGGAACTAGGCATAAAGAAGTCATTTTCCTACAGGGCCAGACGGCAAGGGGAGACTGGACTCCCCAAACAGGCTAGATCGTTCAGCCAAGCCTATAAGACCCACTGGCATGTGTAATCATTGACGTCTGACATGGAAATGACTTATAGAACCTCTTCTAACCCTCAATTCCATGTCAATTAACTGCTACACAAAACCCTAGACCATCAACAGGTTGAAGGGACAGGCGGCTGCACAGTCAAACATCATGACACGTTTGTTGATGGCACCTGCTAGCCGCCATTAACTGTGATGGTTGCCTCGCTGCCTGCAAAACACTTATCATTGTAGAGAAAGTCAAAATGCTTAGTCAGCACTATAGTGGCATTCTCTTCAGCACTATAAAAACCCTTCAAAAGCACGAACAAGGTACGCATAGATACGTCTACTCACTCTCTCCCACGAATATACCTTTAGTTATCTCCACTTGACTTAAGCTTCAGAGGGGCGTACTCGCACCACATGTCCGAACATCCTTTTGTGCAGGAAAGGAGTTCACCCAGTCTCACTACTACGGGGCAGATACTCTGAGAGGCACAGCGAATGGAGGAAGACTGTCCAACCTCCACTAAGTTGGACGAATCCGACTCCAGTTGGCTCAAAACCAACATTGGTGTCGTCTGTGGGAATGATTGAGGATGTCAACACTCTCTAGAAAACAATCATCAGTTATGGGTAGCGAAGGCTACTTTGACTGGTGTGAAAGCATGGAGAGACGTCGACGCGAAAATGACAGATACATGTAATCTTTGATCCGCCAAACAAGGCGACTCAAGGAGGAAAATCAAGAGTTGCGTGCCCAAATGTCATCGGTAGGCCCTTCTCAAAGTTAGCAACCCCGAAGCTAGCAGGTAGCCTCAAGACCTACTGACAAGGCATCCTTCCCTGGGAACGCATAGTTCCCCTTGGGCAGTTGCACGCTACAATATGAGGAAGAGCTTTCACCAACCCGCCAGGTGTAGTTGGACGAAAGCTCCGACTCCACCCAGGTGTCAACAAGGAGGAGGCGCAATAGAAGATCACGTTTGTACGACGCAATGCGAGCCCAATTGGGACCTCAGTCACCTGGCATGGGGAAAATCCTTGCGTAGCAAAAACTCTAAAGGCCCGTTTAGGTCCCTTAGCCACAACAATCATGTTAGAATGGCCTTCCCATCCTCCAAAATAGCGACAAGTCGGGACCTCAACGAATCAGGCTCCACCTGGCTCTATCAGCCGATGATTGGATGTCATGTTCTCCACGTTGTTCGACCTTCACATCATCAACTATGGGCCCTCAATGGGGTTCATAGTACCAAAATTCACAACGTACGATGGAACAAGTGATCCATTCGATCATATCATGCACTACAGGCAATTCATGACCCTTGACGCAGGGAATGATGCACTACTGTGCAAAGTCTTTCCAGCTAGCCTACATCGTCAGGCTCTCTTGTGGTTCCATCGCCTCCCGAAGAATTTTGTGAACAATTTTCAGGATCTATCTAAGACCTTTATGAGACACTACCTATGTTCAGCTCGTCACAAATAGAATATAAGCACCTTGCAAAACATCAAAATACAAGAAAACAAATCCTTCAAGGATTTCATGAAGTGGTTCGGACAAGCAGTGCTCCAAGTGGAGTCCTGCAGCAGGGACACCATCTTATAGATCTTCAAGAAAAGCATCAGTTCGGGAACGCCGTTCTTTAAGTTTCTCGCAAAAAAGCTGCCAACAACGATGGATGACCTATTCAAGCGAGCAAACAAGTACTCTATGCTCGAAGACGACATTCGCGCGGCTACTCAAGAGGTCCTGGTCACCAATCGTCCGACCAGAAACAACCATGCAAGAAGCTCGAAGTCCTTAAACCAATTGAGGCAAGCTAATAAGGGGCAAGACGACCAACAACAACTAAATCAAGCTAGCCTGACCCCTCAGTATCTTATGAAAAACTTCTCCCAATGATTCGCGATCTGTTTGATTTCAGGTGACCAGAGCCGATCAAGATAGATCCGGCTAAACGGGATCGAAGCCGAAGGTGTGCCTATCACGAATATCATGGATATAGCATGAAGTAGTGCAGAAGTCTCCACTATTTAGTGGAAAGACTAATCAGGGTTGGGCATCTGAAACAAAATGTTCGCACAGTTGGTGGGCAAAGAGAGACGACCCAAGATTTGGTCGTCCAAACCCCCATAACTTCAACAACTCCCAAAGTTGTTATTAACTACATTCACAAAGGCCCCGCTGACGAAAAATACAACTCCAAGCAGAAAAGGCAAAGGTTGCTCCGCGTGGCCTTCGTAAGGGAACGAATCAACTCCATTCAACACAACTTGCCAGATGGAAGTATGCGCCCTGTTGACGACACAATTACCTTCTTTATGATAAATGCTAACTGGGTATTGCAACCACACAAAGACACCCTGATCTTAACCTTGGGAATAAGCGGGTTCAATGTGAGAAGAGTTTTAATTGATCCGAGTAGCTCAGCTAACCTCTTACAAATATCAGCCTACAGGCAAATGGGTTTCCCATCCTTTGCCCTAGAAAACCCAGGGCGGATAGTATCTAGATTCAATTGAGCCACAACGACTTCTCTAGGCGACGTTGTATTACTCGTCCAAGCTGGCCCGATCACCCTAAATGTGCGATTCTCGGTGGTAGAGGACTTATCCCCTTTTAACGCCATCATGGGACGCGAATGGCTTCACAGCATGAAGGTCATTCCCTCTACAAAATTGAATTTTCTTAATTTAATATGATAAATCAAAACTAAAATTAAACAAAGTTCAACCTTTATGTAATGGATCAAAGTTAAACATAAATGAAATTCATGCTTCCACACTTTGATAAAACAAATCTAAACTGAAACTAGTTAAAAAAAAAAAAAATCAAAGCCACTCAACCTGATATAATGAATCCAAACTGAAATGAAACCAAACTTTAACTTTTCCAAAAAAACCCCCATATAAAAGGATTAGCTTACCTAGCCAGCTATGGTGCTACAAAGCAAATCGAATGGTGCGTGGCTGCTATGGTGTTTGGGGGCAGGTGGCAACAGGTTGCAACATGGAGATGGTTGTTTAAAAAAAACAACGACATGAAGATGTGGGTGTAGTGTTCAGACGATGGAACTGGCATGTTGGTGTAGATCTTCAATGGTGGTGGTGTGTTCTCCTTCTAGAGATGGAAATGATGCTGCCGGATAGAATGTGAAGTGGTGATTGGTCACAGCGTGAGAGAATATGGTAGCGCAAGGGCTGGTAATGGAGGAGGAGTGGCGACAATTGTGTTGGCTATGAACGGCAAGGGTGGAAAATGAGTGCGGGCATGGCCTGACGTGGAGGCAGTAGTGGGGTGAGAGTGGTGGTGTTGTGGTGAGGTGTGGAGGAAGAGAAGAGAAAGAAAGGAAGAGGTGCAGAATCAGAGAGAGGGAACGTCGACAGCAAGGAAGCTGAGTTAGCAGCTTGGTGATCGCCAGAGATGCGGATGTGGCACAGGGTGCAGCGGCGGCATTGGCAGTGGGCGATCACGTGTTCCAGCTGGGGAGAGCAGAATGGTGGCCACTGACCCCCCTTCGCTCAGTCTCCTGTTCGCTCTCCACTTCTGAAAATGGCAGGAAATGGAAACGAAGGATTCAACATCACTAACGGAGTCGTCGTCGGGCGTAACGGACTGGCGAAGATCCAGACGCACAAGAAACAGAGCGAGATCTGTCACAACGATAGTACTCTGCCGGTAAAGGCACAGACGATTGATGAACTTCACTCACTTCAGAAAAAAAAAAAATTGTGTCAACCCCTCCCATTCAAGGGTCTTAGGGAGCTTTTGCCACCATTTCGGACAAAGAACGCCAGTAGCTACAGGTCTAGTCAATCAACGCATCTCTGGCATTTCTCCCCAGAGAAATTAGACCCCTGCTTGTCTCCTAAAAAACCCAACTTTTCCTCGTTCTTCCTCATCCATTCATAGAACAGGCTCTGTTGATTTATCCTTCTCTCGAGCCTCGTCAGCCATGCCTCTTTGGTTGATCCCTTAGCTCCCCTTTTGATCGAATCACAATCTTCCTCTTCAATTTCCTCATCTCCCCTCTTGTTGACTCCACCAACATGGAAAGGACACATCACTAGTCCGGAGAGAGCTAGCAATGTCATCGGCCACAGTCAAGCACGATCAGAATTTTCCCCTTTGAACAAAGCTCTCATTCCATCCACATACATGCTACATTTTCCTTTTTTTCTATGCCAAACCGCTTTGGTAATTCACCTTTCCCAAAAAAAAAAAAAAAAAAATCACATCCCTCCTAATCGGTTCCTCAAGAATTCGCTGAAAATCCTTCCTTCCAGACCTGCTCTAAACTTCCTTCAAAGATATCCTCAAATCCTCTCTTGTGTGAATACTAAATTTCAAGTCGTGTAGACCTTCCATGTTTTCCAAAGAATCCAAATTTTCCTATTCCTTTTCTCCATTAGTCGTCTCTTTGGTAAGTTTCCTACAAAAACATAAAATTATTAGATTTAATAAATGAATAAAAGGCATTTTATAAAATTATAAAATAAAAATCAATAAATTAAAAAATTAAAAATAAATAAATAAATAAAGTAAAAAAAAAAAAAAAAAGCAGTATCATGTAAGCCATGCAAGAATGTCATGTAACTATGCAAACCACACAAAAATGCAATCCATTCCGGTCATGCAAACATGCAAATATTACCTGAAAGGCGACTTAAGTGGGATAGAGTGTGCCTAGATGAGCCTAAGTGGGGCAAATGCATCTAAATGGGCTCAGTGTGCCTAAGTGGACTTAAGGTAGTGCCTAATGCATCTAAATGGGCACAGTGTGTTTAAATGGGTCTGAGGTGGTTTCTAATGGGTCAAGTTTACCTAAATGAGCCTAAGTGGACCAAGTGCATCTAAATGGGTCCAGGGTGTTTTGGACAATGTCTAAGTGACCTAAACATGCCTAAGTGTGCTATCCTAAAAGTGCACCTAAAAGTTATCCTAATAAGGAAGAAAAAACCTAGGTCTGAATTAAGGTTGTCAAAAGTCGCAATGAGGTTAGATGAGTCCCTCAACCAAAGTCTTCAAGGTGGCTTAAAAAAGATAAGTTACATGAGTAGTAATGAGGCACTAGAGAATTGTTGTAAAGTACCAAACAAGCACGTGATAGGACATGTGCTAGTAGGACAAAATGGAGGGTCTACAACTACAATGACATTCTCTTCAGCACTATAAAAACCTTCCAAAAGCACAAACAAGGTACGCATAGATACAACTACTCACTCTCTCCCACGAATATACCTTGAGTTATCTTTGCCTGACTTAAGCTTCGAAGGGACGTGCCCGAACCATATGGCCGGACATCTTTTTGTGTGGAAAAGGAGTCCACCCAGTCTCACTACTGTCGGGTGGATACTTTGAGAGGCACAAAAAAGGGAGAAAGACTGTCCAACTTCCACTGAGCTAGACGAATCCAACTCCAGTTGGCTCATAACCAACACAAATTCTTTTGTAGAGTGCTTTCCTTGGGGAGGTTTATCCGTATACATGACCTACCATCTCACAAAGGCAAAAGTGCTCCTACTGTCAGTAGCCAAAACAGAAATGGAGAAACCCCTTTTTGGCATTCTTAGCGCAACACGCAATAATCCTAGTAATGTTTTTCACTCGATCAAGCCTTACCATGGAAAAGACTATGGGCTTTAACCGATTATTCAGCATACCAATGTGCTCTTCCTTCTACTCAGAAGCATTAAAGAGCTTTTCAGTTGAACCATGCGGGGAAACAATCTATCTCTATTACAAGAAAAGTGAGATACGGTCATGTAAAATCCACAGCGAAAGAGTATATATAGTTGCATAACAATTTGAGCCGCAACTAATGCTTTAGTTGTGAGAATAATTAAGTCACAGTGACAAGTGTTGAGGCCTCGCGTCCCTGTGATCCACGTAGTTGCCAAATGGATGGACGCACGATCTCAACCAATATAGATTCCTGGTTCAGTCGTTGATTACTACTCAAAAAGGGCTATTTGATAGCTTGTAATTAACTCTTTTAAACACTTTTGAGTAGTAATTATCGCCCTTTAACCCAATTAACATATTAAGGACCTTTGCAATCACTTCTAATCACTTTGTGTAAGTTTTGGTGTTTTTGTTAGTAATTTGATCACCAAAGCAATCCAAGATGGAGGAGAGTTATTTGGAATCCATGGTAAAGCAATGGAAAGCTCAGGAACATGAAGAATCAGAGCTTTGAAGCCTTAAAGTCCTTTGCCATAACCAATCCGGAATGCAAGGAGGAGAAGTAAAGAGAGAATCTACCTTGAAGTATTCTTGATGACAGTCATTTCAGCCACTTTTGGAGTACTTTCTGAAGTCCAATTTACGCATGCTTTATGTCGTTTCGAAGATCGGGAAGTCAACAATCCAATGCTTTAAACGGTTCACAAATCAGAGTTGAAATGAAGAAGTTAGAGCCAATGGAAGCAGATCACTCCAAGCTGAAGGCCAATTTCGCAGGGCTGCGTAATCAGCCTTTGGCTGCGAAATCAGCCTTCGGCTGCGAAATGATTTCGCAGCCATTTTGTGCGCCTGCGAAATTCTCCTGAGTGCTTCCAGATATTTGCGACCAACGTTTTTTGATATTTTGCTTCAGATATTTGTTGTCTAAATCCCAATTCTCTCCTTGTAATCCACCAATTAGATGATTCCTTAGTTGTTAAGCAAGAATACAGGGGTAATCAACCTGTTATATATTGTATTGTATTTTTCATTTTAAAAACGTCGGGGAACTTTCCCTAGGAGACCAACTTTTGTAAATTTTACACTTAGCTAAATACAGAGTATCTTTTGCTTTCTTTTTCTCTCTTCTATTTTCTTAGTAGCCAAACATCCTTGGAGGATGAAATCCCCAAGGATGAGAGGCTAAAACCTTTTAGTTTCTTGAAGTAATGGATGCCATGTGAAGCTCCCGTGTCAGGATGGAGATTTCCAAGCCATGAATGTAAGTAGCTGAGCATCATAAATGTTTTCATTCAAAGTAAAGCTTTTAATCCCTCTGACTTGCTTTGAATGGCCAATACTTGATAACCTTTTGGTCTCAGTGGATTCTTATTGTTAGATCCACTGACGTTCATTAGTTATCTCCTACGAGCCATTGTATTGCAAGTCGAGGAGATGACCTATATCATTAAAAGAGCATTTATGAGGTTCAGCTACCCTTTTTGTAAGTTTTGAAGGACTAAAACTCAGTTGTTAAACACATACCGGTTCGGGAAGTAAGCATCACCTTAGTTGCTTCCCCAACTCGAGGTGAAAAGTTCCAAAATCTCCATTTTTACACAGTGAGTTAAGCATGGCTATCCAAAGCTTTGAGAAACTTCTTTTTCCATCTTTTAACCTATTTTCATGTTAGTTTAGTACAACACCTTCATCTTTTTATGTTTTCATCTTAACCTAATTTTTATTAAGAAAAGTTCACTCCATCCTCCGAACTTCACCAGTTAAAGTAAAAACCCTTCCCAGTGTTCGATCCTAGAGCCACTATGCTATAGTAGCTTTGCTACTTTAGTGTAAGGACGTTAGGTATAAATTTTGTTGATACCCTTACATGCCAAGCTACCAAGAGTCGGGTTATCAAATGGCGCCGTTGCCGGGGAAGGTGCTACTTCACTATGAATATATCAGCCGGAGGTAACTTGTGAGACTTCTCATGAGTAAGGTGAATTCTATCTCATTTTTTATTTTATTTACTAACTTTTTATTTTAATTTTAGAACATTTTTAACTTAGTTTAGATAAGTTTCTTTTAGCTTTTAACTTTCATTTTTAGTTTATTTTTCATACTCTGTTTTTCCTTCCGTATGCTCTGTTTTTTTTTTCTCTTTTTCTTTGTTTTGTTTATTTGTTTTGTTCCAACTGAATCCATGCATGCCCTATTGGATTCGAGACCAAGAGGGAACCCTGGTACATGTTGAAGAAAAGAGCCTTAGTTGAATATCATTTTTTTTAGAAATGGAAATTCCACATGAAGATCAAAGCTCTCATTATGATCATGAGAAGGACAAATTTGCATACTTATCCATGAGGGATCGGATTGAATTAGGGAAAAGGCAAGTTCAACAAAGCCAATGGGGTAGTAAGTATGCTTTGAATGAAGACATGAGCATGAAGGCAAAGCTAGCATCTATGGCTAGAAGGATAGAAGAGTTTGAATTGAGGAATGTGCATACTGAAGCACAACCACAAGCCATGCCAACTTCATTTGAGTATATAAACCATCCCAACCTTGCAACCCAACCTCAACCTCAACCATCAATGAGTACATCTTCATTGGAGCAAGCCATTTTGAAGATAAGCAAAGTCATGGAGGACTTTGTAGGTGAGCAACAAAAGATAAACTCTCATCTTAATCAAAAGATTGATAATTTGGAGAGTTCAATGAATGTAAGAATGGAGGGGGTTTATAATGATCTATCACTAAGGATAGAAAAAGTTCAAGACTCCATTGAGAAGCTCACCAATCTCGACATAGCAAGGGGGAAAAGGAAGCTTTCTCCTCAACCCCACCATAACCTTCAAGGAACCAATGCAAAAAGGTCAAGGAAAGTGTTGAAGATCGACACTTTGGTGGGGGATTGCTATGACAACTCTATGGACCAACCTTCCATTGAAAATCATAAGGTTCAAGATGATAAAGGGTTACCTGAACCCTTTAAAGCATCCACTTCTCCAGGGAAGAGAAGAGAAACGAATTCCCTTGGACCAAATGGAAAGGATGCCAATTTTGTTTGGGATCCAGGGGGAATTTAGCATGAAGTGGGTGTGTGAGTGAGGATGAGTGATTACTACCAAAAAGTGCTATTTTGTAGACCTAATAATAATGGTTTTAATCACCTTTGAGTAGTAATCATATTCATTTAACCCAATTAATTCATTAAGGTCCTTAGTAATTGGTTTTAACCATTTTGTGGCAAGTTTACATGTTTTTATCAGCTTATGAACCAATTCAAGCATGCCAATTGATGGAGGAGCTATTTGGGCGAGTTAAGCAAGGATTTTGGATGATTACAGGCTTGAATTTCAAGTGGAAACACGAGCACAAGCAATGGAGAAGAGGAAAACAGAGTGAAGAAAACAGCTGCAGTCTTATTTCGCACTTTTGGAGCACTTCCCGAAGTCCATTTTCTACATGCTATATACCATTTGAAAGCTTAGGAAGTCAAGAATCCAACGCTTCAAACCGTGTATGATTTGGAGCTGAAATGAGGAAGATATGGCCTTCAGAAGGCAACTGCATCATGCCAAATGACCAATTTCGCAAGGTGAATTTCACATTGCGAAAATTTCGCAATGTGATTTTCTTCATGGTGCGAAATTTTGCCATTTCGCAATGTGAATTTCACATTGCGAAAATTTCGCAAGGTGAATTAACTCATGATGCGAAAATATGGCACTTCGCATCATGAGTAATTCACCTTGCGAAAATTTCGCAATGTGCCTTTTACATTGCGAAATTCCTTTGAATCCTCTGTTTCTCCACGCACGCACCACCGACTTCCCAAATATTTTTAGCTTGATATTTTCTCATGTAAATTCCTTTTGTAACCTTGTATTCAGCCGACATAAAGCTTTATCTTGTAATTTTGCTATATATAGAGGTGCACAACACCTCCAAAAGGGGGATGAAAAAAAGGGGGGATGATTGGGGGATCGATCCTCTGTACATTAACTTAGAATATATAAAGCTTTGTTTTTCTCTCTTCTCCTGTTCTTCCCCATTTCTATTTTCTTAGTAGCCAAACAGCCTCTGAGGGCTTTTCCTCAAAGGATGATTGGCTAAAACTTTTAGTTTCTCAAAGTATGGATGTTATGTGATGGCTTGGATGCAATCCCATGGAAATTTCTCGCACCTGGAAGGTAAGGTAGTCGTTTTTCATTAATGGTTCCTTAATGCAAAGTTTGGTTTTTATTTCCTTTGGACAACTTCCAACGGCCAATACTTGATAAGCTTTTGGATTTCTATCCATTAGTTATCTCCTACGAGCTATTGGAAGGTGAGGTTTTCAATTCCAAGTTTTGCATTAATCCATTAGAACCAATTTCAATGGCCATTGAAAGGTGAGTTTATCACTTGGAATGACTTTGAGTTGCCAATATTTGGTAAGCTTTTGGCTTTAGACCATTAGTTATCTCTTACAAGCCATTCAAAGGAAGTCTAAGGTGAATAACCATTGATGAAATTCACTACCATCTGTTTTGCCATTTTAAAGGATTAAAACTTGATTTGCTAAATCCATACCGGTTCGGGAAGCAAGCATCACCATAGTTGCAACCCCAACGCGAGGAGCCTATCCTGAGATTTCCAATTTGCATAAGAGCCAGAGCATAGCTATCCTATCTTTGAGAAACTTGTTTTTACACCCTTTCATTTTAGTCTTTAATGTTAGCTTAGATTAGTTTAAATCTTTCTAAAAACATTTGCATTTTCTTTTAAAGCTAACATCTATAAGAAAATCACCTATTTTCCTAATTTGAATATCACTTGTGTTTGCGAAAACCCTTCCTAGTGAACGATCCTAGAACCACTATGCTATAGTAGCTTGGCTACTTTAGTAATAGTATTTAAGGTATAAATTTTGTTGATACGCCTTTAAAGCTAAGCTACCAAGAGTCGCATCAATGAGCTAAATAGTTCATCTTCTTTTTAGGGTACATGCTATTAGCTTCAATAGATGTAGCTCCATGGTATTCTCACATTGCAATTTTTTTTGGTTACTGGAGAAGTACCAAGTGAGTGGAGTGCCCAAGACAAGAGGCATTTCTTTGCTAAGGTCCATGCATATTATTGGGAGGAGCCTTTTCTCTTCAAGTATTGTGCGGACCAAATTATAAGGAAGTGTGTGCCTGAACAAGAGAAGCATGGGATCCTATCTCATTGCCATGAGAATGCATGTGGAGGCCACTTTGCCTCTCAAAAGACGGCAATGAGAGTTCTTCAATTGGGTTTTTGGTGGCCCTCACTTTTTAAGGATGCCCATGAGGTAAGTAAAGGATGTGATAAGTGCCAAAGACTAAGCAAGCTTTCAAGGAGAAACATGATGCCTTTGAACCCCATCTTGATAGTGGATCTTTTTTATGTTTGGGGCATAGACTTCATGAGACCTTTCCCTATGTCTTTTGGCCACTCCTACATCTTGGTAGGAGTTGATTATGTTTCAAAGTGGGTTGAAGCTATACCCTGTAGAACCAATGATCACAAAGTGGTTCTCAAATTCCTAAAAGAAAACATCTTCTCGAGGTTTGGAGTGCCTAAAGCAATCATCAGTGATGGAGGCACTCACTTTTGCAACAAGCCCTTTGAAGCTCTTTTGGCCAAGTACGGAGTCAAGCATAAGGTAGCTACACCTTATCATCCTCAGACGAGTGGCCAAGTAGAGCTAGGCAACCGGGAAATTAAGAACATCTTGATGAAGGTGGTGAACACCAATAGGAAAGATTGGTCTGTTAAGCTCCTTGATTCCCTATGGGCATATAGGACGGCTTATAAGACTATCCTTGGGATGTCACCGTACCGTCTTGTTTATGGCAAAGCTTGCCATCTTCCCGTTGAGATTGAGTTCAAGGCATGGTGGGCCATTAAAAAGCTCAACATGGATTTAACTAAGGCTGGGCTAAAGAGGAGTTTGGATTTAAATGAGCTTGAGGAATTGAGAAATGATGCCTATCTCAACTCAAAAATAGCTAAGGAAAAGCTAAAAAGATGGCATGATCAGTTGGTGACCAAGAAAGAATTTTTCAAGGGACAAAGAGTCTTGCTATATGACTCTAAGCTTCACCTATTTTCGGGAAAGCTCAAATCAAGGTGGGTAGGGCCTTTTGTCATCCACCAAGTACACTCACATGGAGTAATTGAGTTACTCAACTCAAATAGTGCAAAGACCTTCAAGGTCAATGGCCATCGTCTCAAGCCATTCATTGAGCCATTCAAGCAAGAGAAGGAGGAAATCAATCTCCTTGAGCCTCAGCAAGCCTAATCAGAAAAGGGTTAGATGAGCTTGGTTTCACCAAAGTCCATATTTTTTGTTTAATTTTATTAATTTAGAAGCTTTATTAACTCCTTTGATTTTAATTTTGGTATAAAGTTTTGTTAATTATAAGTAACTTCCTCTTTTTGAATGATCTTTTGTAGGAGGAATTGCAAAGAAAATGAAGGAAGGTCCTAGGGAGCAAAAAGGAGCTCAAAACCAAGAAATTTCAATGGTCTGCGAAATTTCGCAGCCCTTACATGGCCTCTGCGAAATCAAGGTTTGGCTGCGAAAATGGTCCTCCGCTGCGAAATAAATTTCGCAGCCCAACACCCTCCTCTGCGAAAATTTTCGCAGCTGCGAAACCACCTCTTGGCACTCGTGTGCCATTTCGCAGCACAGTAACTCCATTTCGCAGCTGCGAAATGGCTGCGAAATCCCCAAAGCATGAAATCTCCAATTTTCGCAGCCATAACCCAATTTCGCAGGGTGTTTCGCAGCTGCGAAACACCCCTTTGGCACACGAGTGCCATTTCGCAGCACAGTACCCTCATTTCGCAGCTGCGAAATGGGCTGCGAAAATGGCACCCGGCTGCGAAAATCCCATTTGGCTGCGAAATAATTTCGCAGCCCCATAGCTACCCCCTGCCAAATCCTCCATGTGCTGCAAAAATGGCCTTTTGCTACCAAATGATTTTCAAACTTCCAAATGGCTATGAAATGATCTCCAAGCTTCCAAATGGCTACGAAATGATTTTCAAGCTTCAAAATGGGCTGCCAAAATGTTTCTATTTTTTTTCCATGGGCTGCGAAAATGTTTTTCTTTTTTCCCTTTGGCTGCAAAATGATCTCCAAGCTACGAAATGACCTTCAGGCTATAAAAATGACTTGCAAAATAAAGAGAGGTTTGCAAAAACACTTTGCAAAGCCAAGGGAAGTTGTGAAAATGCGAAGAGAGCCCCGCAACCATGCATCTAAAGAGGAGAACCCTTTCACTGAGATCACACACAAAGCCTCTCACTCCATTTCTGACCTCCTTAAACCATCAGAGCCCATAGCTCCAGCTGAAGAGACTATGCCACCTAAGGAGACTACTAGAACAGAGGACAAAGTCCTGATCCAACCCATTCAAGAGGCCACCACAGACGCATCAGCTCCACATGACCCTACCACTACTTGATCATCTTTTTATTTTTTGTATTTACATATTATATTAGTGTAAATAATTTCATATTTTGATGTCTTATATTCTGGGATTGGATGTATTACTGATGATACATCATATATAGACATCATTTTTGTTTAAACTTAGCATTTTTCTATTTCCTCTACTCACTAACTCTTATGTTTTCTTTGAAACATGTGGTTTCTCCTATACCACTCAAACTCCATGTCACTCAGGAGGTACCACTTCCTCCCTATTTTTCAATCGCTTTTGTCACATTGAGGACAATGTTCAGCTTGGTTGGGGGGAGAGTTGAGGAAGTAAGTATTGTTAATAATGCTAAGTTATTTTGGTAATTTAGTTGCTTTTCGCTTATTTTTTAAATTTTTTAAGTTTTTTTCTCTACTCTCCATGGTTATTAAGGAAAAATTCTCAAAAAATGAAATGGGAGAAATTGAATTTTTGTCTTTTTACTTGACTTAGAGTTTGTATTATGTTTATTAAAGTTGATGAATTGTTGAAGTTTCTATTGAATTCAACCTTAGTTCTTCCACTTTAAGCTATTCACACACTATGCACAATAGGTTCCGATTATAAGATGAAAAACTATTTCCCTCTTGACTTAGGAAAATTTTAGACTTGGTACCTTTGACCTCATTTAATAGTGTTGGGACACCTTGTAAAAGGCCAATGAGTCTTTGGAAAAAGAAAGAAAGAAAGAAAGAAAAATGTTTGCTTGCCTTGAAACCCGAGCAAGGTCTGAGGGGTATATGGTGAAAATCTTTAAAACCTGGTGCCCTAAGCCTTAATTGGTTGGGAGTCACCGACCTCAATGCTCGTTACAAGGGTGAATAAGTGAAGTTTAACATACTGTAGGTGCTTGGGTATTAAAATTCATTCTCAAAAGTCCGGGGTAAAATCCGAGGAGTTAGTGGTTGAAAGATCCTTAAAGCTTGATGCCCTAAACCTTAATTGGTTGGGAGTCATCGATGGACCCCCGTTACATGGACAATTTAAAAAAGAATACCTTTAAGCCTTGTACTCCTACAATGAAAAAAATTGTGAAAAAAGAGGTGCGTTCTTAACCTATTGGAGGTTGATCAGTTTGCTAAGCTTTGAAAAAGAACTAGGTTAGGGGGGAGAGATTAGTTCAACATACTATATTCGGAAACTAATAAATAACACTTAGATTTTTGTGGAAGAGTAAGGTTTGACCCTTTGGGAATGGAAACTCTTTCAAAAGCTTAAATTTGCATAATGCCTTCTCTTTATGAATTGTGATTAGACAAGTTATTTGATAACTCTTGTTGAAGTTTGAGTTTTATTTCTTTAATGTTCCATGTGAGAGTTAGATCATCATGCCACTTGAGAATTGTTTTTTGATCAGCATGATGTTGTAAATTATAGTAATGTTTATTTTTATTTTTCTCTCCTTCATTGCTAAGGGACTAGCAATATGTCGGTTGGGGGGAGTGATTACTACTCAAAAAGGGCTATTTGATAGCTTGTAATTAACTCTTTTAAACACTTTTGAGTAGTAATTATCGCCCTTTAACCCAATTAACATATTAAGGACCTTTGCAATCACTTCTAATCACTTTGTGTAAGTTTTGGTGTTTTTGTTAGTAATTTGATCACCAAAGCAATCCAAGATGGAAGAGAGTTATTTGGAATCCATGGTAAAGCAATGGAAAGCTCAGGAACATGAAGAATCAGAGCTTTGAAGCCTTAAAGTCCTTTGCCATAACCAATCCGGAATGCAAGGAGGAGAAGTAAAGAGAGAATCTACCTTGAAGCATTCTTGATGACAGTCATTTCAGCCACTTTTGGAGTACTTTCTGAAGTCCAATTTACGCATGCTTTATGTCGTTTCGAAGATCGGGAAGTCAACAATCCAATGCTTTAAACGGTTCACAAATCAGAGTTGAAATGAAGAAGTTAGAGCCAATGGAAGCAGATCACTCCAAGCTGAAGGCCAATTTCGCAGGGCTGCGTAATCAGCCTTTGGCTGCGAAATCAGCCTTCGGCTGCGAAATGATTTCGCAGCCATTTTGTGCGCCTGCGAAATTCTCCTGAGTGCTTCCAGATATTTGCGACCAACGTTTTTTGATATTTTGCTTCAGATATTTGTTGTCTAAATCCCAATTCTCTCCTTGTAATCCACCAATTAGATGATTCCTTAGTTGTTAAGCAAGAATACAGGGGTAATCAACCTGTTATATATTGTATTGTATTTTTCATTTTAAAAACGTCGGGGAACTTTCCCCAGGAGACCAACTTTTGTAAATTTTACACTTAGCTAAATACAGAGTATCTTTTGCTTTCTTTTTCTCTCTTCTATTTTCTTAGTAGCCAAACATCCTTGGAGGATGAAATCCCCAAGGATGAGAGGCTAAAACCTTTTAGTTTCTTGAAGTAATGGATGCCATGTGAAGCTCCCGTGTCAGGATGGAGATTTCCAAGCCATGAATGTAAGTAGCTGAGCATCATAAATGTTTTCATTCAAAGTAAAGCTTTTAATCCCTCTGACTTGCTTTGAATGGCCAATACTTGATAACCTTTTGGTCTCAGTGGATTCTTATTGTTAGATCCACTGACGTTCATTAGTTATCTCCTACGAGCCATTGTATTGCAAGTCGAGGAGATGACCTATATCATTAAAAGAGCATTTATGAGGTTCAGCTACCCTTTTTGTAAGTTTTGAAGGACTAAAACTCAGTTGTTAAACACATACCGGTTCGGGAAGTAAGCATCACCTTAGTTGCTTCCCCAACTCGAGGTGAAAAGTTCCAAAATCTCCATTTTTACACAGTGAGTTAAGCATGGCTATCCAAAGCTTTGAGAAACTTCTTTTTCCATCTTTTAACCTATTTTCATGTTAGTTTAGTACAACACCTTCATCTTTTTATGTTTTCATCTTAACCTAATTTTTATTAAGAAAAGTTCACTCCATCCTCCGAACTTCACCAGTTAAAGTAAAAACCCTTCCCAGTGTTCGATCCTAGAGCCACTATGCTATAGTAGCTTTGCTACTTTAGTGTAAGGACGTTAGGTATAAATTTTGTTGATACCCTTACATGCCAAGCTACCAAGAGTCGGGTTATCAGTCGTTCTTGCAAAAGGCGTCCGGACAGGGTGTCCGGACACACCCTCCGATGGTTTTGTCAGCCATGGTTAGAGAGAATAATCAGTTGGTCTTTTATTAGGTATAGCAAGCTTACCTTCCTCCTTGTATGAAGGTCCATATATATAGTGTTAGGAACTTTGTTTCCCTCTTTAATGGTAGGGAGATATTTTGGCTTTGTCATGATGCCTCTAGGTGGTGGCAGGGCCATCATCACCCTACGGTCGGCTGACAGAGATCGTGGGAGGCGCTGCGGCTGTTAGAGATCGTGGCAGGTTGTTGGAATGATGTGCAAGACTTGCTTACTTCAGTCAACGATCCGAACAAACATATCCGGATAGGATACGTCGGTCATCCGGATGCGATATGACGGTCGTCCGGATGTAATGTTCGCGAGTGTCGTGTGCCTCTCCCTGAGGAAAGTCCGGATAGGAGAAGCGCGTCACGTGTCCTCGTGGGGAAATCCGGATGGGGTAATCCGGATAGAAACGCGTGCCACGTGTCATTAGGAGATGTGCGCCACGTGTCATTAGGGAGAGGGGTCCCTACAATGCCCCCCTTTTTAACTTGCCGATTTTGCCTGAGCAGAATGGGCGAGTTAAAAATAATTTGTTTTTTGAAACTGAGGTTACTTTTTTGCGCTCATTGGGCCACATGGCGAGCGGGGGCGAAGAGAGAGGAGAGCATTTATGATGAGCCGTCGTCTCTGGGTATTCCTAGGCAGCGTGTCGTTTCAATGATGGCACGGTTGAATGTTTGGAATACCAAGGGGTTGTCTCTCTATAAATAGCAAATTGTGCCTTCCTCTTGCATTTTTCCTTTTGCGTTTTTTTTCCTGGTAGTGCTTTCTCTTCTATCTTTTGCGTATCTTTGTTTTTCGAGTGAAGCTCTAGGGTTTTCTGCCAGCAATACTCGTGTCATGTTGGTGACTGCATTGCGGTTTTCAACCCTATTTTTCCAGTTTACACTCGGTACGTTTTCTATTTCTGTCTTCTCCTTGTTGTGTTTGCTTTGTTTGGTTGTTTTTGGTTTGATGGGCAAGTTTCTTTGCGACTGGGTGTTGATATTGGTTTCTAGGGCTTTTTCCGGGGGGTTTTTTACTGTGTTTTGGGTGTGTTTAGGGTTTCTGTTGCTCCCCTGCACTTTTTGTGGGTTGTCGATCCTTCTTTGGGGTAGAGTTTAGGGTTGTGGGGTCGGATTGCTATGTTTGACTGTTGGAATTTCTCCATGCAGATTCCATTTCAGCCCCAGCTTAAAAAATGTCTGCGAACAAGGAAACTACTTCATCTACCTCGTCTGGAGATGCTCATGCTGAGAAATCCTTGGATAAGCTGAATGTGAGGGAGTTTCGCGAACGCTTCTGCATCCCAAATGGCGTGCTTGTGGAACTTATGGACGGAGAGGTCATGACGACTGAGAAATCTGAGGACAATGCCATCATTTTTACAAAGGAGCAATTCAATGTTGGGCTCCGATTCCCCCTCCCGTCGCTGTTCAAGGAATTTCTTCACTTCACCCAGATTCCTCCGGCTTACATCCATCCCAACATGGTCCGGGTGCTGATGGGATGCAGCATTCTAAGCATGTTGTTCAACCTGAACCTCTCGCTGCTGGAGGTTTTTTTCGTCTACTCCCTCAAGAAGGGGAAAAACGACATTTTTAGCATGGTTGCCCACCTGCCTTCTCTTCAACTTGTGACTGAGCTACCGGATTCGACGAAGGGAAGAGCCAAGGGACATGTGTTGGTCCGGGGTGCCTGGGCTGGGCTACTAGAGCATCCGGAGAGGTCGTTTTCCCCAAACCGTTCATTGGTGCTTCCGGGTAAGGCAGCTTGCGGGGTTTGTTCGACATTCGTCTTGTTGTTCTTCTTGCTTTGGTTATCAGATGGCTTAATATCTTTGGTTGCTGATAATGCAGGTCCGGACAAGAGGGGTCGCGTAGTCGAGTGGGTAGAAAAAGCATTGTTCGCTCGACTGAACAAGTTATTTGAGATTACTGCAGCTGAGAGGCATCATGAGACGCTGCTCACTACGCGAAACTTGCTGGTTGTTGTCCGGGAGCCCCAAGCGTACGTTGTCAATATTCTCCCCAGGAAGCTGCCAAAGAAGGTAGTGCCTGGGGAGCATTACGTTCTAAAAGACCTCTCTTTCTACAAGGAGGTGTGCAAGGCAGATGCTCAGAAACGCCAAGCACGCCTCGACGATCGGGAGGGAAGGAGGAAAGAGGGAACTTTGCAGAAGGCTCCTGGGGATAAACGCCCCGCGTCCTCTCCACCTGCTGGTGCCCCAGCGAAGAAGAAGAAGAAGAAGTTGGTTCTTAATAAGGGAAAAGAAATAAAACTCCTAACTCCCCCAAAGGAAGTTGTGATACCAGCTCCAACTTTCATAAGGGGAGGAATAATAATAAGAACGTCGGATCCCCCTATCTTGTCCTCTGTTTCAAGCGGTTCCGGACGGCTTGCGGGTCTCAACCATTCGGGGCCTTCGATACCAGTGGCTGGATGGCTGACCCTTCTGGCTGAGGAGGCGACTTCAGTGAACCAGCCCGACTCTCCCCATCTGGACGCGGATGCAGTCGAGGCCTCTCGCGCTGAAGCATTGCCTCCTATGGCACCCCCAATGGAAGAAATGGGGGCAGAAAGTTAGGGTTTGCCTCCTTGCGAGCCAAGCCCCCTTACCTTTGTACCGGTGAAGGGGCCAGCTACAAAGAGGTCTCGTCCGGCCCGCGACTTGAAGGTTGGCCTCATCGGGCGGCTTCAGGATCGTTTCTTGGAAACCATCGAAGTCAGCTGCTCATCCGTCCAGGATGATCATCCGGAGGGTAGTGAGACGGAGATGGCAGAAGAGAATCCAACCGCCCCAGCGCTGGTCCCGGATGGGGGTTCACTTGGAGAGGCCCAGCCGGCCGAGAATGAAGGGGCCCCAGACTCGGGGGAGGAGTCACTCCCTAATGCCTTGTTAGGGGAGAGTCTTGTTGATGATGCAGCTTGCATCTCTGCTAGCCCTTTCAGCTACGCGGAGTTGGGAGAGATGCTGAAACGGATTCCATCCGGCTCAGATGTTGTTGTGCCTTCAGCAAAAATGTTCGAAGCGGCGGAAATGGTATAATTTATTTCTTGATTTTTCTCGTCATACTGATGTGTTTGTTACATGGGTTGTAACTTTTGCACTTCTTGCTTGTGGGTTTTTCTACAGCTGGTGAGCGGTATTCGCGGCATGGCTCAACAACGTGATCTTTTTTCTGACCTGCTGCGGACTGCTGATTATATGAAGGCCTTCGTCTCTCAGCGCAAAAACAGTGAAGAGGAGTTGCGCTTGAGACTAGAGCAGGCCGAAGCTAGTTTATCCGCTACTTGAGAGGACAACGAGGCTCTCCGCATAGAGCTTGCTGAGGCAAAGAGTCGGGAGGAATCTTTAGACGCCCGCCTGCATGAGGCAGAGGATGAGATGGCTGATTACTACCAAAAAGTGCTATTTTGTAGACCTAATTATAATGGTTTTAAGCACCTTTGAGTAGTAATCATATTCATTTAACCCAATTAATTCATTAAGGTCCTTAGTAATTGGTTTTAACCATTTTGTGGCAAGTTTACATGTTTTTATCAGCTTATGAATCAATTCAAGCATGCCAAATGATGGAGGAGCTACTTGGACAAGTTATGGCAAAGCTTTTGGAAGCTCAAATTCATGAAGAACCAAGCTTTGGAGCTCCATAGCCCTTTGCCAAAGTCGTTCAAAGTATGCAAGGAAAGAACAATGGAAAAGAGGAAAAGCAAGCAAAGTGAAGAGAAGCAAAGAGCTGCAGTCTTCTTTTGCACTTTTGGAGCACTTCCCGAAGTCCATTTTTTACATGCCATATACCATTTCAAAGATCTGGAAGTCAAGAATCCAATGCTTCAAACCGTGTACGATTTGGAGCTGAAATGAGGAAGATATGGCCTTCGGAATCCAACTGCTCCAGGTTGTGCGAAAATTTCGCACGACACAAGGTGTTATGCGAATTTCGCATAACACCTTCAAAATTCGCATAACCCATCCGTGGTGCGAATTTTCCTCTGTTTTTGCCGACTCCACTTTAGATATTTTCCTTTGTATTTTGTGATGTAATTTCCTTTCTTATCCTTGTAACTAACCAATCACAAGCTTTTGCTTTTGTAAAGACTATATAAAGGGTGGAAATCACCTCTTGGAATATAGAACATAGGTTACGTTTTACACTTAGAATATATACAGAGCTCTCTCGTCTCTCTTTTCTCTTTACTATTTTATTTTCTTGGAAGCCAAACAGCCTCTGAGGGCTTTTCCTCAGAGGATGATTGGCTAAAACTTTTAGTTTCTCAAAGTATGGATGTTATGTGATGGCTTGGATGCAATCCCATGGAAATTTCTCGCACCCGGAAAGTAAAGTAGACGTTTTTCATTAAAGGTTCATTAATGCAAAGTTTGGTTTTTTATTTCCTTTGGACAACTTCCAACGGCCAATACTTGATAAGCTTTTGGATTTCTATCCATTAGTTATCTCCTACGAGCTATTGGAAGGTGAGGTTTTCAATTCCAAGTTTTGTATTAATCCATTAGAACCAATTTCAATGGTCATTGAAAGGTGAGTTTATCACCTAGAATGACTTTGAGTTGCTAATATTTGGTAAGCTTTTGGCTTTAGACCATTAGTTATCTCTTACGAGCCATTCAAAGGAAGTCTAAGGTGAATAACCATTGATGAAATTCACTACCATCTGTTTTGTCATTTTTAAGGATTAAAATTTGATTTGCTAAATCCATACCGGTTCGGGAAGCAAGCATCACCATAGTTGCAACCCCAACGCGAGGAGCTTATCCTAAGATTTCCAATTTGCATAAGAGCCAGAGCATAGCTATCCTATCTTTGAGAAACTTGTTTTTACACCCTTTCATTTTAGTCTTTAATGTTAGCTTAGATTAGTTTAAATCTTTCTAAAACATTTACATCTTCTTTTAAAGCTAACATCCATAAGAAAATCACCTATTTTCCTAATTTGAATATCACTAGTGTTTGCGAAAACCCTTCCCAGTGAACGATCCTAGAACCACTATGCTATAGTAGCTTGGCTACTTTAGTAATAGTATTTAAGGTATAAATTTTGTCGATACGCCTTTAAAGCTAAGCTACCATGAGTCGAATCAATGGCTCAACTAAAAGGGGAAGTGAGGCAACTCCGGACAGAGGTGTCTATTGAGAAAAAATAGAGAGAGGATTTGCAGTTGCGCCTATCAGCAAAAAAAGAAGAGTTGGAGGTTGAGTTTGCTGCGAAGAGGGAGGAACTCGAAGCGGACGACCAAAAGCAGGTAGACGAAATGTACTTCTTCGTCTATCGCTGCTGTATGAAGAAACATGACATCAAATGGGACGTCCCTTCGATTCCCCCGAGTGAGGAGGCAAAACTGCGCGGCAAGCCTTCCCAATGAGAGCTTTTATTTTTGTAATTTTTACTGCTTATTTTCTCTCTATATTTGTAGTCCGGAGACTTTTTGTATACAATTTCACAAGTATTAATAAAACATATTTATTCAAATTGTGTTTCGATCTCTCTTTCATTGGTAATACTGCTTTAGATTAGATACATTCCATGATCGAAGCAATGAGGTTCCGTCTAGCTTCTGTAGATGATAGGCTCCACTTTGACTTGTCTTAGACACTATGTAGGGGCCTTCCCAGTTGGCTTGGAACTTTTCTACTCTTGTTTCAGCAGTATTTTCGAAAACTTTTCTAAGGACCAGCGTACCATTTTTAAAACTTTTGGGTCTCGCCTTGCGATTGTAGTGAGCGGCTGCCCTTTGTTGATAGTCAGCCATCCGGATGGATGCAGTTTCTCTTACTTCGTCTGCCCAGTCCAAGTTTCTTCCTAACTCCGCATTTGCATCATCCTGCCTTCCTGCCTCGGTCCGGATAGTGAGTAGCCCTATTTCAGTAGGAATGCTTGCGTCCATACCGTATGCGAGGGCGAAGGGAGTGTTTCCTGTTGGACGTCCGGGTGTGGTTCGATAAGCCCATAGGACGTCGGGTAGCTCTTCCACCCATTTTCCTTTGGCTTGCTCGAGCCTTTTCTTTAAGGCAGTGATTAGAGTCTTGTTTGTGGCCTCTGCTTGCCCATTACTTTGAGGATAACGTGGTGTGTAGTATGAATTCCGGATGTTTAGTTCTGAACAGAAATTTCGGAAAGCGATGCTATCAAATTGTGGACCGTTGTCGGCTATAATGGTTTGGGGGATTCCGAAGCGACAGATGATGTTTTTCCACACGAACTTGGTGACATCCTTGTCTTTGATGCTAGCGTATGCTTCAGCTTCCACCCATTTACTGAAGTAATCCGTGGCGACGAGCAGGAATTTCTTTTGGGCGGGTGCGGCTAGTAGAGGTCCTACTATGTCCATACCCCACTGCGCGAAGGGCCAGGGGCTTGAAATTGGTTTCAGCGTCTCCAACGGCATATGTGGTATGGGGGCATGTCTTTGACATTTGTCGCATTTTTTAACGTAGGCTACCGCATCCTTCTTCATCGTGGGCCAATAATATCCTTGCGAATTGGCCTTGTGCGCTAGAGATCGTCCTCCAGAATGATTTCTACATACTCCCTCGTGCAATTTAGCTAATACATACAGGGCCTCTGAATGGTTTAGGCACCGGAGATAGGGGCCTGTGAAGGACCGCTTGTACAAGTGGCCCCCAATCAAGGTGAAACGGGAGGCTTGCACCCGGATCTTGTGTGCCTGCTTGGGATCCTCGGGCAGAGTGCCTGTCTAGAGGTACCCTATAATGTCGTTCGTACACTCTTGGATGTTTGCTTGGTTTGCCTCAATGGTATTGCAAGTGGAAGCTTCCGCAACGAAAGGGTTGGCTTGCACATGTATAGGCAACAATATGGCTTCTTTGATGGGGAGGGAGGCAACTATGCCTGCCAAGGCGTCGGCGCGCCCATTTTCAGTTCGTCTAATTTTTTCGATCGTCCATTCGGTGAATTGTTGTAAGGTGTCCCTTACTTTAGTTAGATATCGCGCCATGCGCGCATCCTTAGCTTCGTATTCCTTCTGGACGTGTCTTACCACGAGTTGAGAATCACTATAGACCTGGAGTTTGGAGACGGATAGAGCCAGGGCGAGGTCCAATCCGGATAGGATGGCCTTATATTCCGCTTCATTGTTAGAGGCGAGGAACCCCAACCGGATGGATTGCTCCAGATGTTCTCCTGTTGGGGATTGCAGCAAGAGCCCTACCCCGGATCCTGATGATCGGGAGGCTCCATCGACTCGCAAAGTCCACCATTCTTTTTCACTTAGTTCCTTGTGCTAGATAGGCTTTCGGGAGTATTCCAGCACGAAGTCAGCCATCACTTGGCCTTTCATGGACAACCTGGGTTGGAACTCAATTCCATATTCGCTTAACTCTATGGCCCATTGAAGCATTCTTCCGGTTAGGTCCGGCTTGTGCAGAATGTTGCGAAGGGGCTGGTCTGTTAGGACAACCACCGGGTGGGCTTGGAAGTAGGGGCGGAGCTTCTGAGCAGCACTTCGAAGAGCTAAGGTCGTTAGCTCCATCTTTGAATACCTGGTTTCTACGTCCGCCAATGCTCTGCTGACGTAGTAGATAGGTTTCTACTCCTTAGGTGAGGGGTAGCGGAATAGAACAGCGCTAATTGCCCACTCCGATACAGCCAGATACATATACAGTTTTTCTTCAGGGAGGGGACTGCTCAGGATGGGCGGTTGCATGAGGCAGTGTTTAATTTTTTCAAGAGCGCTTTGACAGCTGTTCGTCCATCCGTTTGCTCCAGCTTTTCGTATTGCCAAGAAGAAGGGTCGCAGTTCATCAGTGAAGCGGGCTATAAAACGTCCTAACGCGACGAGTTTGCCTGTGAGGCGCTGTAATTCCTTTTTGCTCCTGGGGGGTGGTGTTTCCATGATTGCCTTGACTTGATCCGGGCTAACCTCTATCCCCCTTTGACTGACCATAAATCCCAAGAATTTGCCAGCACTTACACCAAAGGCGCATTTGGAAGGATTTAGCTTCATGCCATACTTTCTTAAGAATTGGAAGACTTCTTGCAAGTGGAGGACATGTTCCTCTCGGGTTTTGCTTTTAACCACGATATCATCAATATATACCTCTACTGTGCGGCTGACCAGAGGTTTGAAGATTTTCGTTATCAGTCTTTGATAAGTGGCACCAGCGTTTTTGAGTCCGAATGACATGACTTTGTAGCAATAGAGACCATGTGGTGTTATGAAAGCTGTCTTTTCTTCGTCAGCCGGAGACATGGGGATTTGGTGGTATTCGGAGAAGGCGTCCAAGAAGGAGAGCATCCCTTGCCCAGCAGTGGAATCCACAATTTGATCTATTCGTGGCAAAGGAAAACTGTCTTTTGGGCATGCATTATTGAGGTTGGTGTAATCGACGCACACCCGCCATTTGCCTTCTTTTTTGGGTACCACCACTACATTTGCCAACCAGTCTGGGTAATCTACTTCGCTGATGAATCCGGCTTCTAGCAACTTGTCAATCTCGTTCTGGATAATTTTTTGTCTGTCCGAGTGAAAACGTCTGACCTTCTGCTGGATGGGTCTGGCTGTTGGGAAGACGTTGAGCCTATGAGAGGTAATGGAGGGATGAATTCCCTTCATATCATAATGTGCCCATGCAAAGACGTCATGGTTTTGTCTGAGGGCGTTCTGCATGTTCCGGGTCTCTTCTGGTGTCAGAAGGGAACTGATATTCATAAGGTGAGTACCTTCTTCCGAAATTTGGACCGTCTGTAATGGATCCGCTACCGGGGGGTCTTTGTCCGCCGAACTCAGTGATTGTTATTGGTCCCGCGCGTTGGAGGATTCAGGGAGGGGTTCGTCCTCCTGACTGGTTCCTGCCTCTCGTGTTATCTGGTAGCATTGGCGAGTGGCTAACTGGCTGCCATATAAGTCTATTTGCCCATCTTTGGTAAGGAAGCTTACCATTTGATGATACGTAGAGGGGATGGATTTCATGTAGTACAGCCATGTGCGCCCCAAGATGACATTGAAGGGTGATAAATCTTGTACCATCGAAAATTGTACGTTGAGAGTGACTGGGCCAGCTTGGACCGGCAGTACAATATCTCCTAAGGAAGTAGTTGATGACCCATTGAATCCGGACAAGATTCGCCCTGGATTTTCGAGGCCTGTGAGACTGTGCCCCATGTGGCTAATGACCGATGCTTGCACAAGATCGGTCGAGCTGCCCGGGTCAACCAGGATGCGTCTGACGTCGAAGTCTCCTATCTCTAAGGACAGGATGAGGGCATCGCAGTGCGGGTGCAATATCCAGGTGGGGTCTACTGGTAGGAAAATGATTGTCCCATTTATGGGGCGAGGGCCCCCCTCGGTCATCCTAGGACGGATGGAGTTGACACGCTTGCGCACCGATGCTGCCCATAACAACTTTTGTCTCTTTCGTTTGGAGTCGTACTCTTCGTCAGATGGGCCTCCGTTAATATAGTTTATAACGACTTTGGGGACGACTGGGGCCCTGGGGGCTCCAGAGTTGTGATTTCGGGAAGCGTCTCTACCTCCAGCATCTGAGCGGAGGTATTGCTTTAAATGTCCCGCCTTTATGAGCCTTTCGACCAAATAATGGAGGCATCTGCATGTCTCCGTTGTGTGACCATGCTCCTTATGGAAGACACATTTTTTACTATGATCTCTTCTGGATGGGTCTGTTTCGAGGGGTCTAGGCCACTTGAAGTCGGCCATGTCTTGGATCATAGGGAGAAGCTTCTCATAGGATATGGAAAGGGGTGTGAGTGGTGGCCTTTCCGGGCGACTTGGCCCTTCCTGCCTTCGATCAGACGGCTTTGGCCGGTCCGGAAGTTTGGCACTAATTCCCGCGCCACTTCTGGATGTCTGCCCCGCAACCAAGACTTGCTGGGTGGCTGCTCGCACGTCATCTTTGAGCATTGAGTATTTGTTCGCACGCCGGAACAAGTCGTCCATCGTCGCAGGAGGCTTTTTAGCAAGCGATTCAAAAAATGGGGTGACTGGACAGATGCTTCGCTTGAAAATCTGCAGGACAGCATCCATGCTGTAAGCCTTTACCTGTAGTATGGCCTGACCAAATCGCTTCACAAACTCCCTTAAGGATTCGTTATCCTGCATTTTTATGTTTTGTAGAGTGCTGATGTTTTGCTTATGTCGAGCGGAGCACAAGTATTGTCCCACGAAGGCCTCTGATAGGTCTCTGAAATTACCAACAGAGTTGGGAGGTAGGTGATGAAACCATGAGAGGGCCTGCCCTTGTAGGCTGGCGAGAAATACTTTTCATAGAAGCGCATCGTTGCCTATATTGAGAGTCATGAGTTGTCGATAATGCATGATATGATCGAAGGGGTCGTTGGACCCATCGTATGTGAAGAATTTGGGCACGAGGAATCCCCTTGGGGGCTCGTAATGAATGATATGAGAGCAGAAAGGCGTGGAGAGCATGTCGTCCAGCCTTTGGCTAATGGAGCCAATGAGTGGCTCATTTGGGAAGTTTTTCCCTGCTTGTCATACCACTAGGTGCGGTTGAACGTTCTGCACCATAGGGGTGACCATAGGGTTAGGGTGCGCTCCCCAGGTTGTGGCTACTGGCGGCCTTGGCCTCCTAAGCTCTTGTGGGCCTAGTCTCGCGCGCATTGAGTTTGACAACTGGGGCCTTTTATCGCGTTATCTTTTTGCTGAAAAATGAGTAGATCTGAGATTTCCTCATGGGGAGCTCGATGCATGGGAGTGTGTGGCTCATGTGGCCTAACGTTGCATGCTTCTGGGATGGCTCCTGCTGTCCCAGGGTATATTGACTTTGGTTCTGGCCTTGAGTTTGCTACCTGGCCTCTTGAACGCTGACGACGGGGAGGCCCCGTCGATGAAGCCTGGATGCGCAGCACCGCGTTTTCTTCTCTTAACTTTTCTGTCTCCTGGAGGAGAGCTTGCAGTTGTTGTTCGCTTTCCAACTGTCTTCTTTCGATAGCTTGGCACCATTTAGAATTATCTTCCTCTCCCCTACCAGATGAACGGCTTCGGGAAGGTGTGACCATCTTTGCCGGTGATTGAATCAGCGAGATTCCCACAAACGGCGTCAATATTGAGGCCTCGCATCCCTGTGATCCACGTAGTTTCCAAATGGATGGACGCACGATCTCAACCAATATAGATTCCTGGTTCAGTCGTTCCTGCAAAAGGCGTCCGGATAGGGTGTCCGGACACACCCTCCGATGGTTTTGTCAGTCATGGTTAGAGAGAATAATCAGTTGGTCTTTTATTAAGTATAGCAAACTTACCTTCCTCCTTGTATGAAGGTCCATATATATAGTGTTAGGAACTTTGTTTCCCTCTTTAATGGTAGGGAGATATTTTGGCTTTGTCATGATGCCTCTAGGTGGTGGCAGAGCCATCATCACCCTACGGGCGGCTGACAAAGATCGTGGGAGGCGCTGCGGCTGTCAGAGATCGTGGGAAGTGACTTGCCGTCACTTCATTCCTCTCTTTTCACTCTGTAGGTGGCAGAACGTGGGGCGTGGCAGGTTGTCAGAATGACGTGCAAGACTTGCTTACTTCAGTCAACGATCCGGACAAACATATCCGGATAGGATACATCGGTCATCCGGATGCGATATGACGATCGTCCGGATGTAATGTTCGCGAGTGTCATGTGCCTCTCCCTGAGGAAAGTCCGGATAGGAGAAGCGCGTCACGTGTCCTCGTGGGGAAATCCGGATGGGGTAATCCGGATAGAAACGCGTGCCACGTGTCATTAGGGGGAGGGGTCCTACAACAAGAATTTCCCACGAGACCCATACTTGTGAGATTAATTGAGCCGCATGGGAAGGAATTTCCTGCCGGGCCTATGGTTGCGGGAGTGATTATAAACAGCTTAAAATCCCTTTTGAGGTGGGACAAAGGTGGCCGCTACTATATATGGCTCAGTGGACCCACTGCCATAATATCACTACGTATGCTTCCCCACGTTTTTCTGCCGCTCACCTCACTGCCAAACCCATTTTTGCTCACCCTCATTGCAAAACCATTTCTGCTTCCTTGCCAAATCCATTGTCGGTGCCAATACGAGATTAAGAACCCTACATTTCTGCTTACTTGGTATTTCTCTTTGATTCACTCATTGCTTTGTATTTTATTTATTTTTATTTCACTCTCTGGTTTCGCGCTTCTCACCTACCATATGGTGTTCTAGGGTTTCGAGCAAAGGATTATGGTTTTCAGGTATGACTTATCTATCAACCAAATATGGCTTTTGTCAGAACCGATCATCTTGCAATTAGGCATATTTTTCAAACTTATTTTGGGATTTCTTTATTTTCAGTTCACCTCTATTTGTAACGTGTGCTGATCATACTTGTTTTGGGAGTTGGATCGACTCTCTTGTTTCCTGTGCTTTCATGGAACTAGGTTCCCAACATCACATATTTGTTCTGCTCCATTGAGTGTAATTAATATATATACCTAATAGGATGAAATATGTACTTAAGTTTCTGCGAATCACTTGGAACAAAGACCTTTAAAAGGCAATACCTGTTTCTGGTAGGAAACATTTTTTGCCTCTCTATTTTTGGAAAAAAACTTGATTGCTATGTGTTTTTGGTTGCAAATATCTATTGGTTTGTCTTAGTTTTTGGTTGGTAAAAAACTGATGCAGGATTTTTTACTTTATTCATGTGTTGGAAAAAATTTGCTTTCTGATTTTTGGACCACTGCTCTAGTTGAAGTAATTTTTATTGCCTCGTCTTGGTTTTTGTTTGCAAAAGAATATGCCCCTCAGGTTGTTTTATCTTTGTGTTGACAATATTTACTTTTTGCTGTTGCTGGAAGTGAATAATGATTAGAATCAGACAAATTTAAATTGAATTGTTATAGTTGGCGTAGTTTTGAAGTCATTTTTACTCTATATTTTTAATCATCATAGTGGATTTTTTTAATCAATTAATATAATTTTCCTCCAAAGCTATTTTAATCTTGTGGATTAGAAAATATTGATGTATTAGTTTTGTATAATCAGAACAAAAGAATATAATTTGGGATATGGAAGGGGAAGGGGCAGCATATGACAGAAGATTACTTTGGAAACCTAATAATCTATCTGATATTGATAATGACATATGTTAAAAGTTCCAAAATGGGCATTGGGCTTTAAGAAGAAAAGGATGGGAGGAGATGCTCTGTTTTAGCCCCATGAAGAGATGCTCTGTTTTAGGCTCATGCCTTTGATCCATCTTTAAGAATCGAAACCTCATTGTTTCTTGGTAACAAATTAAGTTCTCAGCGGACTGAGTGGATATTGGATAAAAAATTATTGCTCATATAAAACCAAACATTTTAGATGCCAAATCATTTTAGAATTAGGTTCCTCTATATAATTGGTTTCTGGGCTCACAGGAACTGTTAAGCCATCATCAAAATTATTCCTTGGAAACTTTATAAATTCAATGATGGAAGAATTAAATTGATTGGACAATTATTTAAAACATTTCATGGGATGTGAAGGATTTATCTAAAAACCCACCAAAGTCTATGACCGGACTCAAAAAGGCCTTTGGAATGTGGATTAATTTAGACATCTCCATGTTCATTCTCATTGAAGAAAGAAAAAATCTTTTGGTAACATGAAACACTTGGTTTATTATTTATTTAATATTTAAGATAAGGATTTTATGCTTTAACTTTACGTATAGGTTCCCTTAGATTTTGAGTTTCGCATTACCTATAAGTTTATGTTAGGTATATTATGAAGGAAAATTTATTTTTTTTGAAAGAGAATGGAGCGATATGAAGTGGCACAGCTTTATGCAAATGGAAACCTAAAGAAAGTCAACCCCATCATGTGTTATCCACTATACTTAATACTTTTATTGTTATCATTAAAATGTCATTATTATTATTATTATTATTATTATTGAGCACTATTCTGCATTCATTATTATTAATGGGGATTGGTGGCTCATGATTTTGGATGAGGACAAGCCAATTGGATACATCTCTTTTCCATATTCATTCACATTAAATGCATTGGAATGGGCTTGATTGACTATTCTGCATTTGTCAACTGAGGCAGCCATAGTAGAAAGGCACATGTTTTTACTGAATTGTGGTGGAGAAGTAGTTTCATAGGCTGGATTAACAAAGTTTTAGAGATATAATTTGAAAAAATTGGGCCTAAGTATACCATGAATCATGGCTACTATCACAATTGTAAGCTAGTTAGTATATTATATAAAGGATAAGAAAATCATTAACAAAAAGACTCTATTTTTATTTTTGTTATTATTATTATTATAATAACCTTTTAAGAAATTAAAATAACATCAACATAAGATAATGTCTATCTTTAAAAAATAATTTTCATATATTGAAGATCATACATATAATTAGGTCTTATTTTAACATTTTGCATAAGATAGTAAGTTATGCCTCTATATTTCTTATTGCTGGAAATTAGAATATAATGCGGTCAACTTGAATCTCACAAGTATTAGGTAATTAAACTATTATTTTTGAATGAATGATGTTTTGGGGCTGAATTTTGTGATCAAGAAATGAAGAGGTAAAGGATGTAAGTATGTTATTATTAACGTGTTTTCCTTTTCTTTTTAGACCAATTTGTGCTTCAGATGGTGTTGTATTCGACATTGAATATTCCATATAAAGGTGACTTGATAACAATTTGATGTTTGTACCTTTATTGCTGAACTAAGCCAAATTTGTTCATACTTTGAATGCTCAAATGAGTTGGAAAATATGTGCAAATGGCCACATGATCTCGTTGCTAAAATTTATATTTTCAGTCTAACTGTTCTTGCAGGACTTCTACATGCATTATGCTCTTTTTGAATGTTCATCTTGTATCTGGTTGGTTCATTACATATATCAAATTTCTGTTGTATTAAATTTAAGTGCTTGTTGGAATATCTTTTGCCAATATTAGATGCATTCAGTGTCAATTATTCTGTTCTCTTGAAAATGGTATTTTGGAGCTAGCTCATTGCTCAATGAGATGGAGATATGATGCTTAACTTTTTGAGTTGATACAGAGAAATAATAGTTAAACAGTTTTTTTTTTCCATTCTTGTAACCTTTCTATCTGAAGGAGGCAAATGGTAATAGGCAGATGCTACTTATTTTTTGTTTGGTGGATTTGGAGCTTGATAGGATGTGATACTAGGCACCAAGCCACTAAGGAGTCAATATGTAGCATTTTGAACATGGCAAGACTGCCCAGTCCATGGGGGCAACCCAGGTCATGGCTGGTCAAGTGCATGTTGGTACCCCAACTATGGCACTTCCCAGCCAGCAGCCAATGCCATGAATCTCAGGAAGGGCCTGCCATGTGTCTGGAGTGCAAGGCTGCCTCACTAGGACTGGGTAAGCTGTGTGTTACCTATGCTTACATGGTAGGTTCATGTCCATTTGCCTTGGTTTTTCCATTGACAGGGGAAGGGCTGAGGCGTCTTGGCATCTAGACTTTGTGACCATGACCTTAAGCTTAGGGGGGAATATATCATTGTTGCCACCAGGACGATTAGAACCTGTTTGTTACCAGCTTCTAAGAGGTGAGGGATAAAACATCCATCTCAGTGGGGATAAGCACCACTGAACATTCAAATTTAGGCCACTAATGTTAGTGGAGTTCCAAATTGATACCTTCTAGGTAGCGTATGATGGTGGGAATTTTTTTTTTCCTTTTTTTTTTTGGGACTTCTTATTGAAACTCACCAGATAAATGTCAGCTTGTCCAATAATTTGAACTTCGCCCACCTTCAAGTAGCAGATCTTATGTAGCATAGGGCTTTCAATAGTAAAAAAATCACCTCAAGTAAGCTAGCTAGTTGTTTTGAATCAATGAAGGTGTGGATTATTGTTGTTTTTTTTTTTTTCCTTTTCTTTTTGATAAGAAACCAAAGATGTATTAATTGTTAATAAAAAGTATGAAGGGAGAACGAGGAATCCTTCCCACAATTACAAAAACCCTGACTAAAACTATGAAGGACTAAACTCAAGGTCCTGTAATAACAACTGAAATCATGCTTTCTCAGTGCTAACAGTTTGTGCAGATCATTTTCTCTGCTTCCCTGCAATCTGCACATGACTAATAGACCATCTAACATGGACAGACATTTTTTAGGCTATAAAACTTAAATTGCTCTGTAAGAGGAGCAGAAGCACAGGGCCAGGGTGCTGTTATCTACCACCAACCTGTATCTTTTCCTTCTTTTGGTAAGAATTAGGAAAGAGATAGATGATGATTGAACCTGTGATGATAATGCTCTGTTTGGTTGCTCAAAGAGATATGGACATTTGTTGTCTTCTTTTTTTATGAGAATCTCTATACTTGGAATCTTTTCTAGCAGAGTATATTTTCAAGTAGACAAGTTACAGAGTTGTTCCTTGGGGGATAAGGATTAGCATGTTCTTCACAATTGTCTTTTCAGTTGATGTTCTCCAATGGAGTAATATCTGACAGATAGACAATGTTTTTTAAACAAGAGGCGCATATTGGTGGTTAATGACCATAATATATGTATATCAAACAAGAAGCACATGTGCTGGAACTGGGATAGTTAGAGGAAGCAATTCATCTTTAGACTGGGAGGAGCTGGAGCTCAAGATATCTCAGGTGTTCTGATGGGGGAAAGCCTTTTAAAGTTTATTCAAGGAAGAAAGGGAAGACCTAAGTAAACTTTAAGTAGGATTAATATTAATTAGAATTGAATAGGGATTGGTATTTGTTGGAGTCTAATTAGGATTAGCTAGTTGAGTTATAATATAATTAGAATTTGAGTCATGATAAGTTATTAGAGTCCTAGTAGACTTTGGATGTTATAATTAGAATTAGAATCATAATAGGTTATTAAAGTCCTAGTAGACTTTGGATTTCTTAGAGAAGCCTATAAATAGACTAATCAATGTAAATCAAAGGAGTGAATTTGATGAATAATATTATACTTTCTTTCATTGCAAGGTTGCAACCCTCAATGGTGAGACTCCATTGATTTTCTTCTAGGTGAGACTCCTAGAAGGCCTTAGTGAGACTCTAAGGTTTTTCATCTTTTCTTCATTGTTTCTTCTTTTTCTCTATTTCTTATCTTATAATTTTCTCTACCATAAAATTTATTCCTTGTTCCTCTCCTTACACCCTAAAAATAAAACCCTAGCCCACCTACCCTTGAGTGTAGGCAACCATCCTAGGGTTGTCCTACATCATGTTCATTTTTTGTTTTTTAAAGAAAAGAAAATTTAAAGATGTGCATGTAGGCATGTGTATCTCAGGTCCCTTTTTCCTCTTCTATTTAGATATACATGTATGCATGTGAATGGAACTCTATCTTATAGTTTATAAAACACAATCATATGCAAAATGTAAAAGGGTGTGAAGAATTGATCGCTTTACGTCATTCATGTTTATGATGAACAACAATAATGGATGCTAAAACCCATTCTATGTGTGTTGGTGCCTCTTGCAGTTCACAAAGCCAATAAAAGTTGAGGTGCCTGTCTCCTGATAAAAAGACATGATAAAACAGGCAGAGTCACCTGAAAGGTTAGTGTTTCTAACGGAAAGATTTCTGGTTTGTGGGATCTCTTTAAACTTTGTTTTTGGATGGTCAACCGAAAAAGCGCCATTTTCCTTTTTAGGTGTTGGTATGCTAAGAAATTTGATTGAGAATCCTTATCATGTTTGGGTTTACCACCAAATATCTTCTGAATTCTGCATCTCATGTGTTTGACACGTAACACAAAACTTCTCTTTATGCTGTTCCTCATATTAGTCCCTCAATTCCTTCATATGCTTTGTTACTGCATAAGTCTTGCATTAATTATCCTGTAATGAAGTAAAATATAATATTGACAAGAGGCAACACTGGTGATATTAAACTTTAGAATCCTCAGGATTGCCAGAATTCCTTGCATCCAGAAACCAGAATCATGAATTGATCTTCACATTTATTTTGTTCAAAATATATTCTCTGAACTGGTTCTGGTTTGCTTGAGCTCTTTTCAAATAGTCTGGTGGAGTCACTAGTGCAATGCCCAATTTATTCTTGAAAATATTTATAGGGGACCCTTTAACTCCTAAAGACCATGATGACTGCTATAATGGAATTCCTTTAAACCAAGGTCAATTGGTGGTGCATATAATAACAGGAATTGGCCAACCTTATCAACGGTAAAATTGAATAGTCTTATCTTTTTTTTTTGTCACTAACAAGAATTTAGGTTGTTCAGCGTGATCGTTCTGTCATTAAGCTACCCCAATTCATGAAATTTCCATGAAAATCACCAGCTGGGAAGTATATTTTTTCTTTTACTAAAATGAAAACAAGTATGAGACTTTGTCCGATGATCCAATGATGCTTCTGGGATATTCATTTGCATTTATGCATATCTTTGCTTCTAATTAGAGGTTGGAAGAATAGAGAGAAGATGAATACTGTCTTTGAAAAGTTTTCCAAAAAGAAATAATAGTAATAGTTGGAGAAGAGAATGAAGGATAGCTATTCACTTATTCTTTCAATAAGTGAACTCTTAAGAAGTAGGGTGAAAATCCAATAGAGAAATCACCCAGATCAATATGGGAAAACACAGTTGGATAGATTCTGGTAAAAAAACCAAATCAGGATTGGTCTGAAAATAATACAGGAAAGTGTGGGGTGGGGGGGGAATGCCTCAGCTTTCAGTCTGGAGAAAGAGCCCCCACACAATTGGTGAGAATCACATGTCATAACCCCATATTTGGATATTGATGGAATTGCATGGAAACAATGCAGGAAGTCAATTGATGGTAGGGTTTGCTGAAACCCCACTTTCACATCCTATACTTTGTTTGAACATGCAATGGGATTGATCAATGCATAATGCATTTCTAGTTGTATATTGTGATTTCTTTAATTTCTGTAGTTATACTTCATGACTTTCATTTTCTTCATGATTTTTCCTTTCTTTCATTTGTCAACCCTTGCTGCAGAAGTTTCTGTAGTTCCACCATCATGATTAATGGCTCTTATTGGTCAGGCTCTTAAGTGGAAACAACATCAAGGTTAACATTTTATTGTAATGTTGCAGTTATTATGATAGTACATCCTATTTTGGTACCTTGGAGAAATGGGAAAGAAAGGTTGACTGAATTGTTTCCAACAACTGCAAGATTAGGAAACTATGTGGACACACTTACGCTTTTCTTCCTCATTCAGGCCAACATTGCAAAAAAGGAAAACATCAAGATCCATGGTTTTTGAGCCCTGTTAGCATAAACAAATCTCCATATGCAAATTATCTATTGTTGGGGGGCAGTAACTACTAGTATAATGTGAAAGAGTTATATGTGGTCAAAACTGTTTGAAATCTGTTTGTTAGATGGATTTGAGATTTGTTTTGTTGGGGGGAAGTGTGTTAGTTTGCCATTTACGCAAGTCCAATTTGTGCTATCAGTATGTGTTGAGGAAGGGATTAATAAATTTCTTAATTTGCCTCCACAGTGCGGAAAAAGACCAAAAAGATGTAGAAATTCCAGTGGTGAGAAAGTTTCAGGATGTATTTCCAAATGAGCTACTAGGTTTACCATCACATAGAGAGTTTGATTTCTCTATTGAAGTATATCCAAGAACGGATCCTATTTCAGTGGCCCCCTATAGGATGACCCCGCTTGAGTTGAAGGAGTTGAAATCTCAGTTGGAGGACTTGTTGAGCAAGGGATTTATTTGTCCTAGTACATCGCCATGGGAAGCCCCAATGTTGTTTGTGAAGAAGAAAGATGGCATGTTGAGGTTGTGTATTGACTATAGGAAGTTGAATAGAGTCACTATGAAGAATAAGTATGCTCTTTCAAGGATAGATGATTTGTTTGATCAGTTGAAGGGTGCAAAGTATTTTAGTAAGATTAACTTGAAAACTAGGTATCATCAACTGAGGGTTAGAGAGAAGAAGATGTCCCAAGAATGCTTTTAGAATGAGATATGGACATTACAAATTTTTAGTCATGCCTTTTGGATTAATTAATGCCCCCATTGCTTTTATGGATTTAGTGAATAAAATATTTCATGCTTACTTGGATCAATTTGTGATTGTCTTTGTGGATGACATCTTGATTTACTCGAGGAGTTTGGAGGAGCATAAGCAACATTTGGTGACCACTCTTAGAACTTTGAGAAGACACTAGTTGTATGGAAAGCTAGACAAAAGTGAATTTTGTCTCACTAAAGTGAATTTCTTAGGCCATGTGGTTCCTGAGGCAAGAATAGCAGTGGACCATTCCAAGGTGGAAGCTATGCAGGATTGATAGAGGCCTACTAATCTATTTGAGGTTAAGAGTTTCTTGGGTTTGGTTGGATACTATAAGAGGTTTGTGGATGGTTTCTCTAGAATTGTAGCATCGATGATTCAATTGACTAGGAAAGAAGTCAAATTCAAATGGAATGAGGAGTGTGACAATTCTTTCCAGGAGTTGAAACAAAAATTGACCACTGCTCTAGTGTTAACGACCCCCATTAATGGAGAGTTTACGATTTATTGTGATGCTTCTATAGTTGGGCTAAGGTGCGTGCTAATGCAGCAAGGCAAGGTGATGGCTTATGCCTCAAGGTAATTAAGGCTGCATGAACGGAACTATCCAACACATGATTTGGAGCTTGCAGCAATGGTGTTTGCCCTCAAGACTTGGAGACACTATTTGTATGGAGAGAAGTTTAAGGTGTATTATGATTATAAGAGTTTGAAATTCATCTTCACTCAAAAGGATTTGAACTCTAGGCAAAGAAGATGGATGGAGGCGTTAGAAGATTATGATTTTGCTCTTCACTACCATCTTGGAAAGGTGAATGTTGTAGCAGACGCCCCGAGTAGAAAGAACTATGGCCAGTTGTCTAGCTTATGATTGAGAGAGTTCGAGATTTATGCAGTTATTGAAGATTTTAAGTTATGTCTTGGTTGGGAAGGATAAGGCCCATGCTTGTATAGTATGCCAGCTAGACCAATGATTATCCAAAGAATAGTGGAGGCTTAAGTTCATAATGAGCTTTTAGAGAAGGTTAAAGCCCAGTTGGTAGAAGGTGAAGTAGATGAAAATTGGTCTATGCATGTAGATGGGAGTGTGAGATTTAAAGGAAGATTGTGTGTTCCAAGCAAAGTTTTTAAAGGCGAAAGCGTAAGGCGAGGCGTTTTTGTGTTCGTGAGGCGAGGCGTAAGCCTCGAGGCGTTGAGGCGTAAGCTTTTTGAGCCTTACTATATATAATTAATTAATATTTTAAAATATATAAAATAAAATAGCATAAATAAAAACATGAAAACAATTCATTAGAATCATAAAAAAAAACATACTAGTTCCCTACTTTCACAAAAAGCCATAACAAATTCATAAAATAGATTATAGATTCAACTATACTAATAGTTTCAAACTTTAACAAAAAGCCAAAACTAAGTCATGAAATAGAAAATAGAGTCAACCATAATAATAGTTCTAAACTTTTACAAAAAATCCATAACTAAGTCATGAAATAACAACTAGAGTAAATTGTTTCAACTTAAATCCTCCTCTCCAAGGTCATCATCATCCTCATCCAATGTATCAATAGTAGGAAAATGTCCACTATCATGTATCCCCATTTCATCTAAATCTTCATCTTCATCAATTGGTGTCAAATTCAATTCCTTCTCTTTGCCTTTGCCTCCACTTGTACCTAACATAAAGTATTAATTATGTGTAAATATTAAAAGTTTTTTTATTAAATTTAATCAAATTTATGATTTCAATTTTTGGGTACTTACTTGGTACTTCATTATGTTTCCTTTTGTAGGAATGTGAAGAAACCATATGATCCGATGATGCTTGCGTCTCTTGGGAGTTGGATGACACAACTCTAATGGCATCAACATTGAATAATTCATTATCTTGAAGCCAACAAAGATCAAGGGGGAGGAGGGGATCTTCTTTCTCCGCAATCCATTCATCATCAGAATCAATCTCCTCTACCAAGATTGGATCAACATTTTGTTTCCTTTGTAGACTTCGCTCTCTCAATCTAGTGTTGTACCTTACATACACTAGAGCATTCAACCTTTGATGTTCAAGTCTATTTCTTTTTTTTGTATGGATCTACAAATAATAAAAGAAACAATTTTATGTGTTAAAATGAAATAAAGTTCTCTAACATTGAAATAGAAATATATGTATAAAAATTTGCAAAAATAGAAGTATTACCGATTCAAATGTGCTCCAATTTCTTTCACATCCCGAAGCACTACAAGTAAGGCTAAGGACTCGAATAGCAAACTTTTGCAACTCCGGTGTAGAACCCCCAAAACGCATCCACCAACTTGTAGGACTTCTTAATGTTCGAGAATCAATTGCAATACGACTCCCAAATTCACCCATTGCTTGGTCATATGAGTCCAACTGAATGTCAGCTTTTAAACGTTCTTGATAATCCAACATCCTATCCATGCATTCAAATAATCCCTTCCTCACCTCATCAACATTAGAGAACTTATCTCCATACCGCAATTGAGGATTAAGATAATAGCCTACTGCATGTAAAGGTCGATGAAGTTGCGGAGTCCATCTTGCATCAATTTTTCTCCAAATTGGGCCATATTTTCTCTCCATGCCCCCACAATTAAATGCAATCTTCTCCTTAGCTGAATCCATCAACTCATAAATATAACCCATGGTTGGTCTTTCCTCTGAATCAACCTCTCTCAAGACACTAACTAATGGAACAGTGGTCTTTATGCAAAAAGCAACATGAGGCCAAAAATTTGGATCAAACAACACTGTACTTCGAGTTTTCACACCTTCTACCTTTTTAGCCCATGTGCTTGAACACCATTTTTCTGAGGAGAACATTGCTATAAGAGCTTGCTTTTGCTTATAAATACTTTGGAGAGTAAGAAATGCAGTAGCAAACCGTGTAATTGCTGGACGAATAAGTTCATGATTTTTTGTAAATGTTCTCATCAAGCTAAGAACCCAAGTATGCCCATATATAAACTTCACAACTTGCCTAGCTCGAGAAAGTGTAGTAGCATGAACATTTAGCTTTCCAATATCCTCCAACATCAAATCAATGCAATGAGCAGCACAAGGAGTCCACCACAATCTACTCCTTTTTTCCATAAGCCTCATTCCAGCATTCACATAATTAGAGGCATTATCAGTGATGACTTGCACAACATTCTCCTCTCCAATTTCTTCAACCACCTCATCAAGATATTTGAACATCAATTCCCCATTTTTTATTGTATCAGAAGCATCAATTGATTTCATAAACCAAGTGCCAGCAGGACTATTCACCAAAAAATTGATAAGACACCTACTTTTTCCATCTGTCCAACCATCTGACATAATTGAACATCCATATTGTTTCCAAGCTTTTTTGTGATCTTCCATAATGATACTTAGGTCATTCACCTCTTCTTTAAGAATCCATGTCCTCAATTCGTGCATAGATGGAGGCTTAAACCCGGGCCCAAAGTTTGCAACAGCATCTATCATAGGAAACCAATAAGGATCATTCACAGTGTTGAATGGGAGACCTTTTGAATATATAAATCTACCAATTTTTCTACACACTTCCTTCCTTTCTTCTTGCTTCCACTTTGAATTCAAAGTACTTTGTCTAGGTTGTGAAGTGGTAAATTTATCCATGGGTCCCCTAGGAATAGGTTCCCCACTCCCACTTACACTCCCACTCCCACTCCCACTCCCACTCCCACTCCCTAATGTCCCTATTGTTTTAGACAAGGCACTCTCATGCATTGAAGTTGGACCCATACCAATTTCTTGGAGCAATTCATTTCTCTTTGTTTTTTGATCCTTAAAATTGGCCAATGCCTCTTTGCATTCCAATCTAGCATCTTCACTAACTTTGCTGCATGGTTTCATACCATGATGAGTTCCGGCTAAGTGATGCTTTAATCTATTCACCTCTCCCGGACATCTTTGATTACAAAATTTACATCTTAAATATTGCTCTCCAGAAACTTCAATGACATACTTCCACACAAAATCTTTTCTCGAATTTTTCGAATCGGAGGAACTCATTCTAAAAAAAAATCAACAATAATAATATTCAAATTTCCATATAACAATATAATTGACTAAAAAATAATAACAAAGCATAATTGAAATGAATTTAAAAATGAAATACAAAATTTAATTGGTTTAAATTAAAAAAAACCAATTTTTTTTAAAGGAATTTAAAAATGAAATACAAAATTTAATTGGTTTAAATTAAAAAAAAAACCAAATTTTTTTAAAGGAATTTAAAAATTATACACAGAAAATCGAGGTGAAAATTAAAATTAAACCACAAATAAAAAATTCAAAATTAACAAATAATTATCTTTATTAAAAAAAAAAAAAAAAAAAAAAAAAAAAAAAATGAAAAGCCTACTGTGAGAGAGAGAAAAATGTGGACTGCCGGAAGTGTGGACTGCCCGAAGAGAGAGAGAAGGGGGGGTTTTAAAATTTAAATAGGAGATAGATATACATATATATAACTGATTTGATAAAATAAAGAAATAAAAAAAAAAAATTGGATGAAAACCCGAGATGAAGCCCGTGTGGATTGCGGAGAGGGAAACGAAGAGGGAGAAACCAGAGGGTGTTCGCAACATACCTGGAGATGTACGAGAGTGATCGCCGACGGCCGCCGGAGAAGACGCACTGCGATTGGTCGCCGCCGAGGGGTGAGCACTCCGTCGCCGCTTGAGTCGTTGGAGGTAGGGTTTCGTTTTGGGCTTGTTTTCAGTCGAGAGTCGGGTTTTAGGGATTACTTAGGGCTTTTTTTAACTCTCTGTTCATTGCCACGTCAGATCCGACGAAGCGTACGCCTTCTTCTTGGAGCGTGAAAGGCGCGATCAAAGCGCGCCTCAATCACGCCTCACCGGAAAAGCGTACGCCTTTCAAGCATTTCGTTTTATTTTTAACGCCTCAGGGCGTTTTCGCCGCGCCTCGCCTCAGTGCGCGCCTCAAGGCGCGCCTCACAAACGCCTTTGAAAACTTTGGTTCCAAGGGATGTGGAATTGAGGAATTAACTTTTAGCAGATGCTCATAAAGCAAGGTATACCATTTACCCTGAGAGTACCAAAATGTACCAAGACTTAAAGAGACAATTCTGGTGGAGTGGGATGAAGAAAGACATTGCTCAGTATGTAGCTAATTGTCAAATTTGTCAGCATGTGAAAGATGAGCACTAGAAGCCTGTAGAGTTGTTGCAACCAGTACTTATACTTGAGTGGAAGTGGGATCATGTCACTATGGACTTTGTGATAGGGTTGCCAAAAACTAGAAGTAAGAAAAATGGAGTTTGGGTGATTGTAAACCGCCTTACTAAGTCAACTCATTTTCTAGCCATGAAGACTACAGGAGATTGTGAGGTTGCATGGAATACCATTGTCTATAGTGTCGAACAGGGACCCTAAGTTTACTTCTTAGTTTTGGTAGAGTTTACAAAAGGCCATGAGCACCCAGTTGAATTTTAGACTGCATTTCACCACCAAATAGATGGTCAGTGAGAGAGAGTAATCCAAATTTTAGATGTTAAGGGCTTGTGTCTTGGACTTTAGAGGGAATTGACCAAACTATTTACCTTTGGCAAAGTTTGCTTATAACAACAATTACCAATCTAGCATTGACATGACACCTTATGAAGCACTCTATGGGAGACCTTGTAGATCACCCTTGTGTTGGATAGAGTTGGCTGAGAGTCGTTTGTTAGAACCTGAAATTGTCAAAGAGACTTCAAAAAAGATGCAACTCATCAAAGAAAAACTCAAGACTGCCCAAGATAGACAAAAAAGTTATGCAGACCAAATGAGAAGGCCCTTGGAGTTTGAAGAAGAGGCTTAGGTTTTTGTAAAGGTGTCACCTCGAAGAAGTGTATTTCGATTTGGAAAAAAAAAAAAAGAAGTTGTTAAGAGAGAGAGAGAAGAAAACCTTGATTCTCATTCATTGTGTCTACTTACAATTAAGAAAATATATATATACAAGGCTAGGAGTCCTAACTACCATACATGTGACCTATACTAAAAAGGAAAGATTGTACACTATAAATTCATTATATTCAACACTCCCCCTCAAGCTGGAGCATATACGTCATATACACCAAGCTTGTTACAAATGTATTTAATCTTAGGACCTCTGAGAGATTTAGTGAAGATGTCTGCTAGTTGATCATTTGAATTAACAAAACTTGTAACAACACATCCTGATGCGATCTTCTCTCTAATGAAGTGACAGTCAACTTCAATATGTTTGGTCCTTTCATGAAAGACTGGATTGGATGCAATATGTAATGCGGCCTGGTTATCACAGATGAGTTTCATCTGTTCATCCTTTCCAAATCTCAACTCTCGAAGAAGATGTCTCAACTATATGAGTTCACATGTTGCCAAAGTCATAGCTCGATACTCAGTTTCAGCACTAGATCTGGCTACTACATCTTGTTTCTTACTCTTCCAAGATATTAGATTACCTCCAATAAAAACATAGTACCCTGAAGTGGAACGTCTATCTGTGGGTGAATCAGCCCAATCTGCATCTGTGTAATCAACAACCTGAGTATGACCTCTGTTCTCGTACAACACACCTTGGCCTGGTGTACTTTTAATATATCGAAGAATGCGGATTACGACATCCCAATGGCTATCACATGGTGACTGTAGGAATTGACTAACAACACTCACAGGAAAAGAAATGTCTGGACGAGTGATGGTGAGATAGTTCAATTTACCTACGAGCCATCGATATCTCCCAAGGTCTCCTAAAGGCTCCCCCTGTCTTGGTACAAGTTTGACATTCGGATCCATAGGTGTGTCTATCGGTTTACAGTCTAACATACCAGTTTCTTCCAGGATGCCTAAAGCATACTTCCTTTGGGAAAGGACCACACCGGAACTAGATTGAACTATCTCAATTCCCAAGAAATACTTGAGTTTCCCCAAGTCTTTGGTCTGAAAGTGGGTAAAAAGATGTTGCTTTAGTTTCTGAATACCATCTTGATCACTGCCTGTAATGACGATGTCGTCCACATAAACAACTAGATAAATACACTACCCCAAGGAGTTATGATGATAGAAAACTGAATGGTCTGCTGTACTGTGAAGCATGCCAAACTCTTGAACAACAGAACTAAAACGGTCAAACCATGCTCGAGGAGATTGTTTCAAGCCATATAAAGAACGGCGTAACCTGCACACTAAACCAGACTCCCCCTGAGCAACAAAACCAGGAGGTGGTTCCATATAAACTTCCTCAGCAAGATCACTATGAAGGAAGACATTTTTAATATCCAACTGATAAAGAGGCCAAGAACACATAGCAGCCATGGAGAGAAGCAAGCGAACAGAAGCAATCTTGGCAACAGGGGAGAATGTGTCACCATAATCAAAACCATAAACCTGAGTATAGCCTTTAGCAACTAAGCGGGCCTTAAGGCGATCAACCTGACCATCAGGACCAACCTTAACTGCATAGACCCAACGACAGCCAACTGTAAATTTACCAGAGGGTAAAACAATAAGATCCCAAGTGCCATTAGAGTGCAGAGCATCCATTTCATCCACCATTGCCTGTCACCAGCCTGGTTGGGAAAGAGCTTCATGGGTGCTCTTTGGAAGAGAAACAGAGGATATAGCAGAAACAAAAGCAGAATATGGTGAAGATAATCGATGATAACTCAAAAAATTATAAATAGGATGAGGATTACGAGTAGAGTGAGTACCTTTCTGAATAGCAATGGGTAAATCATCAGGAGAAGGCAGAGCCGGGGCAGGAGAAGCCGAAGGGATAGGAAGTGAGTCAGCAGGTGCCTCAGCAAAAGGGAGAGGAGCAGCAACACGAGGGCGACGATGATAAACCTGAAGTGGTCGAGAAGGCACAACATCAGATGGGGAGACAATGGGAAGGGGCAAGACTTCAGAAACAGGAAGAGACTCAGAAGTGGTGGAAAAGAATGGTGAGTCCTCAAAGAAAGTGACATCAGCGGAGATAAAGTATCGATGAGTCTCAAGGGAATAACAGCGATAACCTTTCTGAAGTCTGGAATATCCCAAGAAGAGGCACTTCATGGCTTTGGCGGAAAGCTTGTCCTGTCCAGGAGTGAGAATATGAACAAAACAAGTACAACCAAAGACACGAGGAGGAAGGAAATAAAGTGGTTGGTCAGGGAAGAGAAGGAAATGAGGAATCTGATCATGTAAAACAGAGGAGGGCATACGATTAATTAAATAACAAGCGGTAAGAACAACATCTCCCCAAAAACGAAAAGGAACATTACTATGGAGGAGGATAGTACGAGCTGTCTCAACAAGATGTCGATTCTTGCATTCAGCTACCCCATTTTGTTGAGGAGTATGAGCACAAGAAGACTGATGAAGAATCCCATTATGAGACATAAATAAAGTAAATGGAGCTGAAAAATATTCCCTGGCATTATCACTACGTAACACACGAATAGAAATATTGAACTGGGTCTGGATTTCAGCATAAAATTTCTGGAAAATAGAGAATAACTCAGCTCGATTTTTCATTAAAAATAACCAAGTACATCGAGAATAGTCATCAATGAAAGTGACAAAATACTGAAATCTTAAAGTAAACGCAGTCCGACAAGGACCCCAAACATCAGTGTGGACAAGCTCAAAAGGAGACTTTGCCCGATTATTCAAACGCTTTGGGAACGAGACACGAGTCTGTTTCCCAAGCTGACATGACTCACACGAAAGCGACGACAAAGTGGAAAAACGAGGGACCATCTTCTGGAACTTGGAGAGACTAGGGTGGCCCAAACGATTGTGAATGAGGAGAGGAGCATCAGTGGAAATGCAAACTGTAGGAGATGAATCCGAGGTGAGGTGATAGAGGCCTTGAGACTCACGTCCTATGCCAACCGTTTTCCCCGTACTCCGGTCCTACAAGGTCACAAATTTATCAAAAAAGGTAATAGAGCAATTAAGAGTACGAGTGATTTTGCTGATGGAAATAAGATTAAAAGGACATTCAGGAGTATAAAGGATAGAAGTGAGAGGTAGAGAAGGCAGAGGAAGGGCCAAACCAATACCTTTAGCTACAGTTTGAGAACCATTAGCTAAGGTAATAGTAGGTAAATCAGAGTAGTAGTAATAGAGGAGAAAAGATCCTTATTACCAGATAGGTGATCAGAAGCTCCAGAATCTAGAATCCAAGGTCCAAGAGAAGATGTGTGGATAAGGCAGGTAGAAACATTACCAGGCTGGGCAACAGAGGCAACAGAAGCCTGAGATGCGGAGGAGCTCGGAGGCTGAGGCAGCTGAGAATCAAAGGACTGGGCCACATGGGCAGTGCGAGGAGGCCGTCCATGTAACTGATAGCAATGATCGCGAGTATGGCCATGTTTATTGCAATAGGTGCAATGAGGACGTTGGCCTCTACCTCGGTTACCACTGCGTCCTCCTCGAGAGGTAGTGTGAGAAACTAACACAGAAGAATCTGAAATGCTATCAGATGGCAAAGTCTGAGTGGACGAGATACGAAGGAGGCGAGCAAACACATCATCCAAGGACAGAATTGATGAACTACCAAGAATTTGATCGCGGACAGGCTCAAGATCCGGACGGAGGCCAATAAGAGTAAGGACCATGAAGAACTTATCAAGCTGTGTTTGTTGAGCCCCAACATCAGGAGTAAGAGGCATCACAGTCAAGAACTCCTCCTTAAGAGAGGCAATCTGGCTAATATAAGTAGATAGATCCAAGTCCTGTTGGCTGATATGGACAATAGCAGAAGCCACCTTATAAAGATGCTGGATATTATTCGTGTATAATCCTTTGGCCTGAGTCTAAAATTTAAAACAAGTTTTGTAGGCTCGAAGATGAAGAAGGATCTTAAGATCAACGGATTGCCATAATACACTACATAACTGGGCATCTATCTTTCTCCACTATACGCGCTCAACCTCAGGGATATCTGTCTCCTGTGTAACCAAGTGATCCTCATATCCTTGTCCCATAAACCAAAGTTCAACAGAGACAAACCAAGAAAGATAATTTTCACTGCCAACCAATTTCTCCGAAGTAATCATAGGAGATCCAGATATGACAGAGGAAAAAATGGAAGTTTTAGTAGCCATATCCACTTATTTGGAGAATGAAGTATATTTGGATCGAAGAGAGCCCTAATACGGCTTCAGATGCGGCTGAAGAAGGAAAAATCAAAGAATCGCCTGTGTGAGAGACCAAATGGAAAAGAAAAACAACCGTGGCACCACCGGAAAGGTAGAAGAACACTTCCCAAGGCACGTGCGGGGATTGGGGTTGAGAAAAAATAGCCGGAGGACGCCGAAAAAATTGTTCGAAGGGCCTGCGGAGGCAAAAGAACCCCAAAAGAGGCACGTGCAGGGCTCGGATGGTAGAAACAGGTATGAAGGGTGGCTAGTCGGCGTCAGGCGAGGCTGGAGGAGGAAGCGCGTCGCCGGAAAGTGGCTCACGCGCGCTCACGCGCTGGCGCGTGACCCTAATGCGCCGGCCGGCCGGAAAGACGCGCGTGGCCGGCGCGTGGGTGGTTTTCTGGCTCCGGTGCTTTGGGAAAAATTGGAGATCTCCTCCAGGCGCTCCTTGCGGTGTGGGAAAAAGACGTCACCGAAAAAGTTCGCCGGAAAAGTCACCAGCGGTGAATGTTTTCTGAAGACGATTCGACTGACCGGAAAGCGTTTTCTGACGACGATTCGACCGATCGGAAAGCTTTGGGGTTTGGGGAAGGTGACCGGAATGAAACACGGTCACAGGAAGGTTTCCCGGAATTGATGACTCGGGGAAACTGGAAAGAATTAGGTTTTCTCCCTTGGCTCTGATACCATGTTAAGTGAGAGAGAGAAGAAAACCTTGATTCTCATTCATTGTGTCTACTTACAATTAAGAAAATATATATATACAAGGCTAGGAGTCCTAACTACCATACATGTGACCTATACTAAAAAGGAAAGATTGTACACTATAAATTTATTATATTCAACAGAAGCTAGCCCCTAAATTTGTGGGACCATTTCAGATTGATAAAAGAGTTAGCCTGGTAGCATGCAAGTTAATATTACCTCAATAGCTGTCTCACGTACATGATGTCTTCCATGTATCAATGCTAAGGAAGTGTACTCCAAATCTGACTTGGGTAGTTGACTTGTAAGATGTTTAGAATTTCAAGTTCAGACCACACTTTAATGAATATACATCTTATTTGAAGGGAACCTTTTCAAATTTTGGAAGTTGAGAAACATAGGTTCAAGAACAAGGTGGTCCCCACAGTCAAAGTGTGGTGGCAACACCATGGGATATGAGAAGCCACTTCAAAACCCGAGGAAGAAATGAGGGAACACTATTTGCAACTCTTCTATAATTTTTTAGGTAAGTTCATTTAAATTTTGGGATGAAATTTCTTTTAGGAGGGTAGGATGTAATTATGGGGTAATTTAGGCCACGTCGAAATTTCAAGTTTCAAAACACTTCTAATTAGTGATGATTAAAAAGTTAAAAATAAATAAATTTGAGAACATGTGTCAAATTTGGATTGATGAAATTTGAAGAATCTTAGTAGTCAACCAAAGGAGTTGAATTTTGTATCATGTCAACTTTAACCTAGGAAATTTCTTAGGATTGTAGAAATCGAAATTTACCTAAAAATAAGACTATATATATATATATATATATACACACACTAATGTTCATCCAACCATTGTAAGTGGCTTTGTTGTTTAAAAAAGAAGAAGAAGAAGAAGAAGAAGAAGAAATGGGGGAAAAGAGAAAAAAACAAAAGGGGAGACGTTGCAGGGCTTTGGAAGTGGGGAGAACGTCGCTCGCCTTCGACCGGTCATTTAACCCATCAAACGACCTCCATTTCGCGTGAAATTTTAGGACACTATTCAATACAAGGAACATTTGTACAAAGCCGAATTTTGATTTCAACAATTGGATTTTCCGATTTATAATAGGATGGTTTAACCCTAAAACTTTGATTTAGTATTTTTCTTGGGAAAAAAAAATTATATATTGTGTTGTTGGGAGATAAATAGATGTTATTTGTGTTATTTGAAATATGATTATTGTTATGGATATTTTTCTTTGTGATTTACGAATTCTTTTGGAATTTTTGTAATGTTTGGGATAATTTAAATGTAGAATTGTGTTGAGTGTTAGAAATTTTTTAGCTTGTTGGGAATAAACAAAATTTATATTATTAGGGTATAAATTATGTATCTGTTGACATATAGGTTATTGAGAACTATTCATGACATTTGTGGTGATTTAATTGTAGAAAAATTGTTGTGTTGGGTTTTGGAATTTTTGAGCATGTTTGGATTAAATAAAAATTCTGTCTTGGAAAAATTGTGAATGATTATATGTAAAGTTGTTGCATTTCATATGCATCAGGATTATGTAAAGGAAAATAAAAATTGTTGAAAGGTTGCATGAAATGGAAAAAGAAAAAAAAAATGAAAAATGATAATGAAAAGTAAAGGCATGTGAGAGGCAAATTAAGAAGAGAGTGAGATTCCTAGTGTGAAAGACACAAAGTTTACCTCAAGAAGACTCCAAATGAGAAGTGTATTTGAGTATGAACGCGTATCCTTCAGTGAAAACTCGGTAACAAGAAGGCATTGTATAACTGTGTGTTACATTCTCACATGCATTTTATTTAATTGTTAAGAATTATTGAAGTGGTATGATTAGATCAAATAAAATATTTGGGATGTTAATTTTATGGGTGAATGTTTATGTTGTGAATTCTTGAACTATAGTGATACCAATTAACCCTTTTAGGTGTAAGACACCCTACTAAGCAATGTGAAAATGCTTATCTATTCTTTCTTACAACTTTTTAGATGCAAATATTACTCTTGAGGACCAGCAGGTAGAGCATGGAGGGCTTCAGGATGCCTTGGGAGGTTTTGGAGCAGCTTAGAAGGCTTTTAGTATTTATGTTTTGTTTATTTGGGACTTGTACTAGTGAGACTATTAAATTATATATTTGTACCAGGACTTTACTTTGATTAAACTTGCTTAAGCTGATGTATTATTTTTCTAGACTTGGATTAGAGACTTTGTTGATATTTCCTTTCTCAAGTTGCACTTTAGTATTGATTATTACATTGGTGAATTGGAACCTTAGTTGGAAGAAGACTTATGTGATTTATTTATAAATAAAAAAATAAAAAAATCAGGGTGCTTTGGTTGACAGCTTGGATTCGGAGAAACTCTTAGGATCAAACCTTTGACGTGGGGTCACGGGTCAAGTTTTAGGTTGCCTGGAATTTGGGTTGTGACATTTTTTGGAACCGGTAACATCCTTCTCTGAGACACCTGTCTTTCACCCTTTTTCCATCCTTAAGATGCACAACCTTATCAAGAACAACCTCTAGACTCTTGATGTCAACAGCACCTGCTGGATTCTTGGGCTTCTCAATAGAAGCAAGAGCTGTATCTTTGACCCGATTCATAGGAAGTGCATCTCCTAATGTCATTTCTTTCTCGGTCTGAGCTTTTTGAAGGCACCACTGACTACTCATTCCTCATAGTAGAGCAATGACTACCACTACCACTAATAGCACCCTACCAGCCATATCACTAACAGCCATCCCCTGATGCAGTCTCCCAAACTCATTTCCCAGAAACAAAGAGTAGAACGAAAGGTATGGTTAACAAAAAAACAAAACAAAACAAAAGAAGCCCTTCAAACCAAGCACCATTTCATGAATAATCCATGTGCTTAAAAGGGCGGGTGGAAAGAAACCAAGACTAGATTTAAAAGAAGAGAACAAAAATATGATCACAAAGGCATAAAATGAAGCTAAAACTTATAAAGATTATTTTGGAGCCAAAATCAAGGTAAATCAATGACAACACATCCGTGAACAGCTCAAAAATCCAACAAAAACAAGCATATAATCTGGTATTCATGCTCAGTCAAACAAATAATCCCCAGATATAGTAAGAAAAGAGAAAGAAATCATGTGACAGAGCCATGGCAGTCATATCTGAGGGTGCTCCTTATGGGCAATGTTGGTTTGACTGTAAGTAAACCTTCTCTTCCTTCAGCTCAAGTAAGATTCACCAGCTCCAGCGCCAGCTCCTCTCTTGTTCAATTGACCTGAAGCTCTTTCCTCTCTCAAAACGAAAACTTACTCTCAGGTGACTAGCAGCGAAAGGCTGTACCTCCTCAAACGTGTCTCATTCTCAGAGTTGGCCCAAAAAGTGTTGTTCCTCCACTTTCCCAGGAGAAGCTGTCTCATACCAGCTGCTAAAAAACTACCCCCCTTTTCTCAACAAACTGCAACCAGAAAATAAAAATGCTTTCAAGGTGAGCTCGCCTAGCCTGCCCAAGTGTGTCTCCTACAAGTGGCAAAAAGTGACGAAAAATAGGGGTCTACACTATTTTTTTTTTTTTAACATCTTGAATAATCCTGAAAAATATATTCGTCACCATAAAAGTTTGGATTATTTAGTGTGCTTTTTGACACTTTTCATTATTGTTTTTAAAAATAGAAAGTTGGTTTAGATATACTTTTCATTTATCGTTTTTAAAAATAGATATAATGATAAATTTTGTATAAAAAAAAAAGAAAAACTTTAAACTTCTCATGCAAAAATAAAAAATAAATTATAATATATCCTTAAAAAAAAAATTAATTTGAAATAATAAATTCTTTTAAAAATTTCAATATAAGTTTTTAACATTTTCTTATTTCATTTAAGAAATGTTATTAATTTTTATTTAAAAAACAAACAATAGAGAGCATATCCAATTTACCAATTAGTATGAATGTAACAAATTGATATCTATTTAGTGTAAAAACAATAAGGTTAGTGAATCTTAATTCTTAAACCCAAGTCCTACCCAGCCAGTCTTAAGTCTGATTGAGAGGAGAGGAAGCAATTTCTTTATTGAAATAGATTATTATTTATTATGCATGCAGGTATGATAATAATAATAATAAATACTTAATTAATTAGTATTTACAATTGAATGGCGGTTTCAAGAAGGGGCTTATTTAAGACAGTGCCAACTGCACCCTTGACCAGTTCAAGTAAATGACAATCAAGTCTGTACTATTTAGAACAAAAATATTTAATTCTGCTAGTAGTTATGAGTCCATGAAGTTGACAGAGCCTACGTGGCAGTGAATTTTCTTTGTCAAAATAATAATAATAATAATTATTATTATTATAATTATGACGTATAAAAAAGTATTACGATTATTTTAATATTTAAGTATTTATTTTTATTTTTCAAAATTGGCTTTGGCGGAGGGAGAGGAAGACCAAGGGTGGTTTATATAATTTTCATATTTAAATTTCTTTTTTTTTTTAAATATATGTACAAAAAGTGGTGGTTACACTGACACAAGTATATATTAATCTTTAATAAATATGAAATTTATTAAAAGGTCTTTAATAAATATGCTTTAAAAAAAAAAAATCTTTTCTTTTAGCATCCAATCAGACACTGCGGAGGATGAATCCAGAGCAGGAGAGCCGAGTGACCAAGAAAGAAGGGGGGATTTGAATTCATAAATGAGATAACAAGAAAGAAAAACTAAAAGTAAACGATATTTAATGTTATTGCAGTGTTGTCGACTTGTAGTCGCTCATCATCTGCCCCCGGGTCAGCTTCCAGGCAAAAGCCTCCAAATGTAAACTCCCTTTTCCCCTCTTCTTTCACAAATTATTCTCTTTCACACTTCATTATCCTCGTCTTCATCTCCTTCTTCTTCTCAACAATTTAAAAACCCCATCAGAAGAAGAAGCAGAGCTTATTCAGTGGGATTTCCATCTCTGGGTTGCTGCTGCTTTTGTAGCCTGCATTCACTTCGATGGACAACAGGTTTGCTACCAGTTTTTTCTTTTTTTCTTTTTTTCAACTTGAATTATGGGTTTGATCTCTACATTCATTTTGAGAGCTATGGACCCATTACGTATTTCTTCTTCTTAGCAAATTTCACAGCAGAGAAGAAGAAGAGCTTAGGTCCTGTGGTCTCCATGTCTGAATTCATGCTTTTCTAGGCTGCATGTTTTCCTCCTTCAATTTTCAGCTTCTTTTCTTTCTTCCTCTCTTCTGATTTTATACTAAAATCAACCCATTTCCAGGTGTTTTTTTAGTTCAATTATGGTTCTTGATTATGAATTTTGTCTGTGTATGCTCTATAATTGCTTTTGAAGTCAAGTGAATTATGGGTTTGATCTCTATATACATTATAATTGCTTTTAGAGCATGGAGTTTGCTTATGTTTAGATATTTTGTTCCATTCTTCTACAAATGATGCTTTCCAACTTTTGCGGGTTAGTTTTTCATCATTTTTCTCCTATCAGTTTATAGTAAAATCTAACCTATTCTATTTTCAACCTGAATTATGGGTTTGGTCTGTATATGCCTTGATGCTTCTGAAGCACAGTGAATTCTGGATTTGATCTCTATATATATTATTATTGCTTCTAAAATGTGGAATTTGCTTGTGTCTATATGTTTTTTTTGTCTGAATTAGGGGTTTCATTTTTCAGATACTTTTGTCTCATTTTCTTTTTCCTTCTGAACAGGAGCAGTAGTAAAATCGAACCCATTTTGATTATGGGGTTGATTTATACATCCATGATAATTGCTTCTAAAGCATAGTTTATGGGTTTGATTCGTATTCCAATTTTAATTGCTGGTAAAAAGTGTGGTGAATTATTGGTTTGATCTCTATTTATATGGTAATTGCTTTTAAGTATTGTGAATTATGGGGTCGATATATATAGATGTTATAATTGCTTTTGAAGCATTATGAAATGTGAATTTTCTGTCAGCTCAGCATGCACTTCTTCCAAACAAATTTCAGAGCAAAGAAAAAGAACTTGTGGATTTCCATGTCTGGGTCGCTGCTTTCTAGCGTCATTCAGTAGTATGGAAAACAGTGTGTTTTGTTCTTTTTCCCCTTTCAAGAAACATTGACATTTCCTTGTTTTCTTTCTTCAATTTGTATCTTTTATCTCATTATGTCTTTGTAAATAGGTTTCTATTTCCATTTTTCAACTTGAATTATAGGTTTTGATCTGTACACGTGTCACACTTGCTTTTATAGAATGGACTTTCCTTGCCTCAAGGCAAGTGTTCTGTAGTATTAGCAATAATTTTAAGACGAATGGTAGCGTGAATGATGTGGGCTTTACAATGCTTAGCTTATCTGGACTTGTAACTAATTTATGAGCTTGAATTTTTTCTTAATTTTCTTATTTTATTAAGCTTTCAAGTACTTCTAATATGCATTTGTGCTTGTAGATTGTTTTATTTTTATTTTTGTTTTGTAGGTCAAAAGTATTAGAAATGAGTGATCTTGAAAAAGATGAGACGCCAATGCTTTCAGACGCTTATTCACAATATTTGGATAAACCTAGGGTTTCTCACTCGGATAGACTTACCTCTAGAAATCGGAGTGCATCCAGTTCCATTCCTATGAACTCCATGGAGTCCTATCAAACTGAAAGCAACCTTGTAAATCATACTGGTCCCTTGAGGAATGAAAAGAAAACTCCGTTCATACCAATGAGTGGCCCACTGTTAAAATCTGAGGGTTTTTTCCCACCTACTCCTGGTGTACGGGGCCACAGAAAGGCAGAGCCAAGGGCAGAAAAATTTCCTTCATTTAATGGAATGGAATGGAATAATTGGCCCCATAACAACTATGCTGGAAAAAATGAACATCTTCTGAGGTCTGGACAGTTGGGAGTATGTAATGATCCTTACTGCACAATATGCCCAACACATTTCATTGACTCCAGACAGCAAAGGAACTCAAAGGTCTCTTTCTTTGCTAAGCTTCTGGCTGCCTATGCTATATTTTCATGTCACCTTCTTTTTACGCTAAAAGAATTTCAGATTCTTAGTTGCATTGAATGTGGAATCTTCAATCTGGATAGGTATCATGTTGTGTAAGTTTCATGATGGAATTTTAATTATATTTGCTCATTTGGCTTCCACTGAATGCAAGTAAAATATGAGCCTAATTGCATATCAATGCTCCAAATTATGGCTTCCTCGCTAAATGAATTTTAAGTCCTTTGATTTAGTTTATATTGCATTACTCTATAAAGTATATGCATTAATAATTAATTATTGCACTTGTAATATCTCATAGAACATCTTGAGAATATGATGGCATGTATGGATTGATCCAGAGAATGTTGATTTTCACTTTATTGAATGATTTTCCTTTTGATCCATTCATTTTGATTTTCTTGAGAAGATCAATGATATATTTGGATTTGGAAAGGTGTAGACCTATTGAGTTTTGGAATGCTTCAACTGCTAGGAGATGCTGAAGCTCAACTAGGCTTTTTAAGTGCAAATGCCTTGTGGAGGTAGTGACAATTGACAAGCTTTGATTAGGCTCTTTATTGTTTCCTTTCAGTGAGATATGATTAACATGGATTAGCACCAGTATTAGTTGCTTATTGGATTTGAAGATGAAAAGTGAAGTGTTTTAGTGGGAATTTGTGAAACCTAATTCAATAAGGCTAATCTAAGTTTCTCAAATGAGGCCTTGGGTGACAGTTTTAGTTCGTACAATACCGCATGTAATTTGCCCACATGTCTTTATTTGTGGGACTCTATGAATCTTGGAGGTTATTCCATGTGAACTACTTATAGTGTACCACTTAAAAAAGCATCCTGCACTTATAGATGTTTGATGGACCATCTTTTATTCACTGGCAACATGACTCCACTTAGATTGTTGCAGGTTTTATTACTGGACTGAAAGTTTCTAAGAAGTCAGTATCTGGGGCTTGATGAAACCCTTTAGTATTATGTAACAACCCACTCTTAACCGTGTAGATATTGTCTACTCTGAGCATAAAGAGACCCTCACGACTTTAAAATGTGTCTATATGATTAAGAGGAGTTTATATTTATATAACGTTAAGAATTTTCTCCCTTATCGAATATGAGATATCACAAACGCCCTCCTATGCATACATAATGTCCTTGATGTATCCCACAAGATTGCGGGACCAAACAGAAAAATACCCCCTATGAGGCTAAACAGACTTCCACACTGAGGTCGGGGATCAACTCTAATACCATTTGTAACGACCCACTCTCAACCGTGTAGATATTGTCCACTCTAAGCCCAAAGAGACCTTCACAACTTTAAAACGTGTGTACATGGTTAAGAAAAGTCTATACTTATATAGTGTCATGAACTTTCTCCCCTATCCGATGTGGGATATCATATAATCAATCATGTTTTATGGCTTTGCATTGTACCATCTGGGTTGTAATTGACTTTGAACACCCAATTTCACCTAATCATTGTTAGTTGTGAAGAGTTGAGGACAAGATCCTAGGTTTTGTTTTTCATGAGAATTGTGTATTCTTGCAACATTGCTTCCCTTCATTTCGGACTCTATTGAGCATGTTTGACAACGGTAGGCTTGGAAGGTGATTAATTCTTTCAAGAGGATGTTTGATTGTGATGTATAATTTATGTTGAAAAATACTTGCCTTAGTTGGCGACTTTGGGATGAGTTGAGTTAGATGGTTGTTGGGCTGGTGCATGAATAATGGGTATTTCTAGAGTGGTAATGGTTATGGAGTGTACTGATTGTTGGTATCTTATATCTATGCAATGGAAGCAATAGCAATTTTAATAAAAAAAATGATATTTAGAGTTAAAAAACTAACCTTTAGCTTTGGATGTTCCCAAACCTTAAATTCTAAGTATTGAAGAATCAAATCAATGTCCTTGGAAGTCTTGTAGATCCATGATCTTTCACCCGATGACTCAACCTTGTTTCTTAGTACACAAACGTTGGTAGTTTGGGAGAGTGGAGGCTAGGGCTTTCTCTTTTATCTAGATTGTGGAAGTCAAAAGTGATGAAAATCCTAATCATTGGGGGATATTTATAGGATTCCTAACTGGGCTTAAGTAATTTGAACTTATATGGGGCTTGACTCACTTAAGCTAGCCCAAATTGGGTCTTAATTGATTAATTAACCTCATAGGGCCGTCTAATCAATCGATTAGCCTAATCTAGATGTCATTCACTAACCCATGTGCAAGTTTGCATAATTACCAAAATGTCCTAATGCACATAAGTGAACCAATGGTCGATCTAACCTTCATAAGCCGTGCCAACAAGGCATACGAGCTTGAGTGGGACCATTGGGACCCATAGGACAATAACCACCTTTTACAAACAAACAGGTATACCGCCACGCTGTACTCTTTTGTGAGACAACCAGAAAGAATCTGATCCACTTGCTTTCTCGCTTGACTTGAAAACTGGAAAAACTCGGCTGCTAATAGCTTCCTCAAAATCTAATTTTGAAGTTGATTCAACATTGCATTATAGAGAATCAACTGCACTCCAATACCCTATGTGAATGACAAGGAGACACAAAGTGTTCGAATCCGTAACTTGCTATCCATTGCGTTTAATCTCCCCATGAATTGTTGTTTATAGTCTAATAAAGTGAAAGCTATCGGCCCCTCAAAACTACATCTACTATCCTTGATCAATTGACATATCTTAGCTCATAAAGAGTTTATATCAAGTTCCATTTAAGGAACTACTATGACCATAATTTACATGAACATACCTCCTTAGGATCAGCTAAGGGAACACTTTGTCTTAATCCTATGAGATATCATTGTATCTCTATTGAAAATACATATTGTTACCAACTTCTATTAATAGTGACCCAATCCATAGGGAATATATGATCACTTTAGGATCTTTCCTATAGGTCAAGACCACTGCTAACTTTAGTATAAGCGCAATATTCTCAAAAGGTTGAGAGACAATACAATGAAACAACTTGGTGAATTTGTGACTACTTGATAGCCTTACATCATGTGTAACAACCATAGTTTTAATAATAATACTTTTAAAGTTTCCTTTTAACCACCTTCTTTCTAAGCAAACAAAAGCATCACCTTCTTGTCTATTCTTTACCAAACTTGAGGTATCACAATGCATGCAACCAAGGATGAGGTGTTGGAAGGCATGCAACCAAGCATGAAGTCTCAATAAGCACACAACCAAGTATGAGGTATCAATAAACATCCAACCAAGTATGAAGTGTCGAAAGCATGCAACCAGGTATAAGGTGTCGAAGGCATGTAACCAAGTATGAGGTGTTGAGAGCATGTGACCAATCATGAGGTATCCAAACATGCAACCAAGCACGAGAAGTCTTAAGGCATGCAACCAAGCAAGAGGCGTCCAAGCATGCAACCAAGTAGGAGGCGTCCAAGCATGCAACCAAGCACGGGGTGTCCAAGCATGAGGTGTCTAAGACATGCAACCAAGCACGAGATGCTGAAATGCATGCAACCTAGAAGACCACCTTCATCGCTTGACACCTAGTATAGCATGGTGACTTAGCAAGCTATTGCACCTGCCAAGCAGTTGCAAGGATTAAGCACATGTCACGTGTCGTCTCCATGCAATAAAGGAGACACTAATCACTTCCCTTTGATCGACACCTAGCGACGAGTCACCTATGTGTTTACTTGCTTTGGGTCCCTATTAATAGGGTGTTCACTTACCAAGAAAGGAAAGTAGAGATGTATGAAAAAACTCTTATGATGGTGCTATTCCAAAGGTTGGATCTTGAGTCGTTGTAATAGAGGTAGTGCGACAATTACAGTCTAAAAGGTGAGTGATCTTATAATGCATGATTTTATATGGTTTTAGAATTATATATCTCATGTTTCAAGGGTTATATATGTATTCATTAATTTTTAAATATCATGAGATATGCTTTGAAAATGTGTTGGTCAAATGCTATGTTTATAATAAATATGTGTTCCTTGTATTCTTGATATATATTTATATAAATAACTAAGATGGTTCAGTGATCATGAAAGGATGAGTACGGTTTAGGGAAGCTTTGTCTAAGGAGGTTAGGTTTTAAGCGGAACCATTGTGACCCCTTTAGTCTTTTCCTGGGAGCTTACCTAGTACATACTATTCATTGAAAATCACCGATACTATCATTATGGTGCTTTATATTAATTGCTTTGGATGTGATTGTGATATACCCTGGACCTATCTTTTGCATCAAGAGATGAAGAGGCACTAGGGTAGTTTGTATGAGAAGTGTGCCAAGAGATGTAGGGGCATTGTGTCTATAAGGCACCATGATATGTGAAACATGTGTCATTTGCAGATGCATATGTGATATATACCAATGAATGAAGGGGCATTGTAGCAGTTATATTGCATGATGTTGGGATGTGCCAAGAGTTGGAGTGTCACTGTAGCCGTGGATTATGCTTGTGTTTGATTGATTATATGTTGGATTGTCCAATGTTGTATGCCTACTTGATTGTTATACTTTATATTATTTACGTTGAGTATTACATGCATGATGAAACTCATTTTTTGTTTTGGATTGACCATCCTAAAACCTGTGTTATATGATCATCCACTGAGTTATACTCACTTATTAGTTTCCTAAATTTTTCAAATAAGGACCTAGTAGAACCAGATACTAAGCAAGTTTCGGAGGACAAACAACAATGCATATAGCCATTGTTCCCTTTTTCTTTTTGCTTCTTTTGGATAGACTATTGGCATGTAGTCATTTCCTTAGGCATGTACTTTCATCCCTAAGGCTAATTTTTAAGTACTTAAAACTTTGTATCTTGGAAGGGTAATGAATATATAGTTCCTTTAATATGCTTCCTTGTGCTACTTTGACATAGTATATTTGGTTACAAGTTAATTTCCCTTTGTAGAATAGTATCTCCATCTTAGTCTTTAAACTAGATAGGAGACACTATTTTACTGGGGTAGCGCCTGCAAGGGCGGGTTGTCATATTAAGACTTACCATAGGTCCTGTTCAATATATAACCACAACCACTAGTGCACTCACCATGGGAAACCTATTTCGATGGCCAAGACCAGTCATCCCTCCAATTAGGAGGTAAACCTCAAATGGATTGCTTAAGTTCATGAATTGGCTACAAACAAATCATCTACTTGCAAGGAACTCATGACTTGGATCTTTTGTGCAACTCTTAATGTACCAAGTCATGTACAATGTAAGAGATGTTAGGCGAGAATGTTCATAAAGTGCAATGTATGGAATAAGGATAGATAAAGTGAAATTGAACTATTATTAAATAAGTAATGAATTCCAAATATGTTATATCATGTCATGCTTTTAAGGGCTATATCCTAATAGTGAGGAAGTTTACACAATTATGGTGCAATAAGTTGAGGAGAATCTGTTTGGCAGGGTACTGTTGTAGGGCTTGAAGTTGGTGCTCTTCCTTCATGAAGTTTTATCACTAAGATCATCGACAATATTTGGATTGCAATTTGGATTGGGATTAAGTGAGGTGATTGAAGGATTATTTGAATAATACTTAGGCATTAGTATTGAGAATGGAAGGAATGACTTTATTTGAAGATGACATGAAACCTTTGCAATGGGGGTTTTGACTCTTCAAAACCCACATTTTTTGCAATGTAAATTTTTTCAAATGAATGTAGACACCTATATGCTTTGCGAGAGTGGCTGTAAAATAGGAAGTGATAGGGATCAAGACCACTCAGTGTCCTACACCAGGAAGACACACTTGGAGGTTTTTTTTTTATAGGAAACGACAAGGAGATATATTGATAGAGATGAGAAGTACAAGAGAAGGATGAGAAATCCTCCCACTAAAGAAAAACTAAACAACAAGAATACAAAAACAAGAAGCTACAATGTAAAAACAATCAAACTCTCTAGGCTAGTCCATCCCGTTGGAGCTATACACTGCTAGCCAATCTAGTTGTAACACATTAAGCGGAATGCCCTTAAAAACCATGGAGCATAAAGCCCAAAGAGAAGCAAGGAAGTGAATGGAATCCCAAAAATTCTTTGAATTCCTTGCTTTATCCTCAAATATCCTCGCATTTCTTTCCCGCCACACAACCCAAATTAAAGCAATGCACGCGGATTGCCACAAAACTAACCCTCTCTTGGATAATCCAAATCCTTTATAATTGATGGACATCATGTTAGAGATGTTTCTTGGGGGAAGCTAATCCATCTTGGCTAACTGAAATAACCTGTGCCACAACCCCATCATCAGCGAACAATGTAGGAAAATGTGATCTGCTGATTCTTCATGCTTCATGCATAACTTACAAATGTCTGGACTAAGAGCTTTGTAGGGTCTTCTCAATTGTAGCAAGTCATTAGTATTTACCTTCTTATGTGCCACTAACTAGACGAAGGACTTGACTTTAAAAGGGCCTTGAAAATTCCATACAAACTTAGTAGGGAAAATTGGAGATGAATCGGAAAGGTGGGACAAGGCTAGAAAGAAAAACTTGACTGTAAATAGCCCTGAAGAAGATAAAGACCTAGTTCTCGCATCTAAAACCGATGGGGATAAATGCAAACAATCAAGTGATCGCATGAGACTTTCTAAATCTTCTATCTCAGAATCAGAAAGGTTACAACGGAAATTAAAGTTCAAAGAGAAAGGACGAGTAGAACCGAGAATTGAAGATATAAGAATATTTTTATCCGTGACTACTCCAAATAATCTTGGATATTGGAATCCCAAAGGTTGGTCCCCTCACCACAAGTCTTCCCAAAAGCAAATTATTTCCCCATCTCCTACCACGAACCGAGTATACTTAGAAAAATCCTGAAAGACTTGTGCAATAGCCTTCCAAGGACAATGATGTGACCATTTGACTACAGTGTTGGCATCCCAACCTTTGGAATGTGTCCCATAAATGCTTAAAATGACTTGATGCCACAGAGCTGAATTCTCCCTATGATACCTCCACAACCATTTCCCTAAAAGAGCGAGATTCCTTAAAGAAAATTTTCCAAATCCCAATCCCCCTTTTACCTTTGGTTTACACACTACATCCCAACTAACAAGATGATCTCTTTTACCTTCCCCAACCCCTGACCATAGGAAATCCCTTTGCAAATCTCTCAATTTTTGTAGCCACTGAAGCGGGAATCTTAAATAAGGAAAGAAAGTAGTTAGGAATGTGGGAAAGACATGAATGGATAAGAGTTATCCTACCTCCAAAAGATAAGTAAGCCTTTTGCCACCCATCTAATCTCCGTGAGATTCTCTCAATCACTGGATCCCAAGAGCCACTAGCCTTTGGATTCCCTCCCAAAGGAAGACCTAGGTAGAGTATAGGCCAATTAGAAGCCTTGCAATCAAGCATTAAGGCCAACCTAGAAAGATGATTTTGATCAAGGTTGATGCCAAAAAGATTACTCTTGTCAAGATTGACCTTAAGCCCAGAAATTTGTCCAAACACTAACAATAAACTCTTGAGAGTTTGCAGATCTTCCACACAAGTGTTAGAAAAGAAAATGTTATCATCTGCGAATTGCAGATGGGACACCCTTGTTCTATTCCTACCTACCCTGAAACCCTCCAACAAACTTCTTTCCTCTGCTCTCAACAACATCCTACTCAACACATTTGCGACGATAGTAAACAGAAAAGGGGATAGAGGGTCACCTTGTCTTAATCCTTTAGTTGCCTTGACCCACCCTTTAACGTTTCCATTCATTAGAACTGCAAAAGAGACCATAGACAAACAACCTCTCATCCAAGTCCTCCATCTAGGACTAAACCCCTTCTTCTCCAACACATGATCCAAAAAATCACAACTCACATGGTCGTAAGCCTTTTCAAAGTCAATTTTGAAGACAACTCCTTCCTCCCCTGATCGTCTTTTCTCATCCACTATCTCATTGGCTATAAGATATGTGTCCAAAATTTGTCTCCCTTGAACAAATGCACTTTGAGTATAATGGATAGTTTCATGTAGTACCCCTCTTAATCGCCCTGATAGAACTTTGGCTATTATCTTATAGAGACAAGTGATCAAGTTAATAGGTTTAAAGTCTAGGATTTTCTTTGTCTGGATTTTTTTGGGCAAAAGTACAGTAAAGGAGGCATTGGTGCTTTGATTGATAATCTCGCTTTTGTGAAACTCTGCGAACACCCTAACTAAGTCCTCCTTGATCACATCCCAACAATCTTGAAACACTGCAATGGTAAATCCATCAGACCCCGGCGCCTTATCCCTATGTAACTGAAAAATGGTTTTATAAATCTCTTCTTTAGTAAAAAGGGAATCCAACCTAGAAGTACTCTCTTCTGAGATAGGAGACCAATCTAAGCCTTCTACTCTCCAAGACTCTCCAGGAGGACTCGAGTAGAGCTTTTCAAAATAAAGTAAAATCTCCTCTGTGATGCTCTCAGAATTATTCAACACTAAACCTCTTCCGTTCTCCAAAAACTTGATGAATTTCCTATTTCGTCTGCCATTAGCCACTTTGTGGAAAAACTTTGAATTGCAATCCCCTTCTTTAACCTATTTCACCCTAGCTTTTTGTCTCCAATGAATTTCTTCCCTCAAAATTAATTCCTCTAGCTCCCATTTTCTTAAAGCTCTTTGAGCTGAAAGTTCAAAAGAGAGAACCCCTTCTTGCTCAACGGCATCAATCTTAGCTATTTCATTCAGGATGCTTTTTTTCCTTTCCTTTAGGTCTCCAAAAGAATCCTTATTCCAACCTTTCAATTTGGCCTTAACAAATTGTAACTTCCTCATAAACTTGTGACCTTCCCAACCATTTCCTTGAAAACCTCTCCGCCAACTACTGAAGCACTCTTTGAAACTAGGATGTTGCAACCGCATATTCTCAAACCTAAAGGGTGTTGGGCCCCTCTTGAAAGGATTGGTATCTAAAACTATCGGCCAATGATCTGATGTCTATCTAGGAAAAACTTCTTGAAGGCTTTGAGGGAAGAAATGCTCCCACTCATTTGAGTAAAGAAACTGATCCAATCTCTTACACACAGGTGACTCTTGCATGTTTGACCAAGTGAATGGGGCATTCTGTAAAGGGGGGTCAAGTAATTCACAATCTTTTATAAAACCATCAAAGTCCCTCATGCTAGAAGTTAAACTAGAGCCTCCCAATTTTTTTGAACTTCTCCTTATAACATGAAGATCACCACCCGCACACCATAAAGGAAAAGAAAGGCCAAAAATGTCTAAAAGCTCCACCCAAAAATCCTTCCTAAGTATGGGACTGTTTGGGCCATAAACTACGAACAACCACAATGGTCTGCATCCATCCATCACAAACTTGACTGATACAGAAAATGAGCCTATTACCACCTCCTCACTGCACAGTTTCTTAGAGTCCCAAATAATCAAAATCCCACCTAAAGCCCTGGATGCCGGAAGAGTAGCCCACTCCTTATTTCTAACCGTCCAGATACTACCAACAAACCTTGTGTCACACACCTTCCTTTTTATTTCCTGAAACATCATAACATCCGGATTCTCAAGCCGCAAAAAATCTATCCTTAAACCTCTAAACCAATTCCAACAGGTCTCAAATACCTGTGGAGAATTTGTTTTTTCGCCTAGAATACACCTTAATATCTAGAGAACTTAAGACCTCACAAACTTTAGCCATTTTGCTGGGGGAAATGCCTTCTATTTGGAACTCGCCCAATGAGGAGAACTCAGCTTCACCTTAGCTCACTGTAATCAGGTTGGGGGCCTCATTAGGCCTGCTGGGCATGGTCCTAAGGGGGTTAATACCCTCGGGCATTTGGTTTAGATAAGCTAACTTGGAATCCACAACCTCTAGGTTAGGATTGCCAACAGACTCTTGACATAAAGCACCATTGTCGTCTGACTTGAAGAAACATGAGACAAGTTTATAAGCCCAACTTCTATCTTCTCTTTGATGAAATGTTGATCAATCTCCACGTGCTTGGTTCTATCATGTTGAACTGGGTTATGTGCAATACTAATGGCTGCTTTATTATCACAATAGAGCTTCATTGGTATCATCAAGGGCATTCTCAATTCACTCATCAATGAATTTATCCAAATAAGCTCACAGATTCCAAGAGCCAATTGTCACGGACCTAGTTGTTTCCTAAGCTCGTGCGACACTTAAACAAGTCAAGACGCTTGATCTTGCTAAGTCAGCCTTACTCCCAACACTTAGCTTGCTAGGCTAGGATGCTTACAACTCAAAAGCTTAAGAAGTCGTAGTAGGCAACTCTTAAGGAATGGAAGCTTTTATTACTCAAGGAAGCCTTTACAAGTGCTTTAGGAACTCACTTGCTTGGTTAGGAAGTGATTTGGGTGGTGCCTTGGCCAAATGAGGCCCTCACCTATTTATAGGCACCAATGGAACTCTCTGGAACCTTGGAGGGTTCCTTACAAATCAAGAAGATTCTAGAATACCCTACACAATTCTATGTACAACCCTATGTACAAGAGATCTCTAGAAAGCTTTGGACTCCTCTCATGCCTTCCACCATAGTGTAGAGATGTGTGGACATCTCTAAGCATCTCTAGAACCTTCCACACTCTTCCCACCGATGGCTTAGTGTAGATGGCTCCAGGAGTCTCCAGAAGCTTCCCTCCTCCTATATAAGCTCATGGGGAGGGTCATTTAAAGCATCCTGTGACACAATGCTCTAAATTCAGCTTCCGCACTAGACCTTGCAACAATTGCTTACTTCTTACTTCTCCACATTATTAGATTTTCTCCTAGGAATGTACAATAACCTGAGGTAGACCTTCTATCATCTATAGAACTTGCCCAATCAGCATCAGTAAAAGCTTCCACATCTAAACTCTTGTCTTGTTTAGAGAATAAGAGTCCTCTTTCAGGAGACCCTTTGGGATATCTCAAGATTCTAAATATTGCTTGTAGATGATCTTCTTTGGGATTGTGCATAAATTGGCTTACTAAACTGACAGCAAAGGCAATGTCTGGACGAGTGTGTGAGAGGTAAATTAACTTTCCCACTAGTCTTTGATATCCTTCTCTATCAACCTCCTTACCTCCTATATGAGTACTCATCTTGATGTTCACATCTATTGGGGTGTCAATAGGTTTGCATCCTAACATGCCTGTCTTTTTAAGAAGATCTAGAACATACTTCCTTTGAGACAGGACAATTCGCTTTCTTGACCGAGCTACCTCAATACCTTAGAAATATCGCAAGTTTCCTAAGTCTTTGATTTGAAATGACTATGCCAAAGCTTTCTTCAATCTTAGCATCTCTCCTTCATCACTTCCTGTGAGGATAATGTCATCAACATAAACTATCAAAATGGTTATTTTACCATTACAAGAATGTTTGTAAAACATTGTGTGGTCGGTCTGCCCCTTAGTTTATCCCATGTTTTTCACCCATTGAGTGAACTTTTCGAACCAAGCCCTTGGTGATTGCTTCAAACCATACAAAGATTTCTTTAGCCTACACACTTTTCCTCTACCCAATTGATCTTCAAAACCTGGCGGCAACTCCATGAACATCTTTTCTTCCAAGTCGCCATGTAAGAAGGCATTTTTTACATCAAGTTGTTGTAGAGCCCAATCCATCTTTGCTGCAATGGACAGTAGAACTCTCATTGTATTCATCTTTGCTACTAGGACAAAGGTCTCTTGGTAGTCAATACCAAATGTTTGGGTATAACCTTTAGCCACCAGTCTTGCTTTATGTCTTTCCATGCTTCCATCTGCTTTGAACTTGACTGTGAACAACCACTTTCTCCCTACTGGTTTCTTTCTTATTGGAAGATCAATAACTTCCCAAGTATGATTTTTGAAGAGAGCTTTCATCTCTTCATTAACTGCTTCCTGCCATTCTGGAACCTGAAGTGCTTCATGAATATCATGAGGAATACTAACACGAGACAAATTAGTGGTAAATGCTCTAAATGAGCCTTTTAGAGCACCATAGGAAACAAATTGAGCAATAGGATGTTGTGTGCAAGATAGACTAGATTTTCTGAGAGCAATAGGTAAATCTAGATCATCAAACAAGGGTTGAGGAGTTGGATTTACCTGAGTGTTCGGCTCTGTCTTCGGAGTTGAAGATTGACCCCTCTATAGGAGGAGATGGATTTCTTCCTCTTCTCCTAGAATATGTAATGCATTCCTTCTCCTTCTCAATTTTTTCTTCTGGCTCTCTTCCTTCCTTTTTTCTTCTTTAACTGAAATATTTTCAAGAATTCCTCCAATTTCTCCTATCTCTTCCCCCAACTCCTTTCCTTGGGATACTTCCCAAAAATTCTCTTCTCCTCTAATCTCCCCCTGAAGAGAATTTTGGGTGTTGTAAGGCTGATTTTCAAAGAAAGTGAAGAATTTCTGAATTCCTTTTTATTGATAATAATTCGGTACACACCATACACATATATATACACAAATGACTGAATAAGAAAATATCAATCTAGCTTGATTCTCTCCTAAAAATAGGAAACTGAATCCTAAGGAAATATCCTAAATGATCTCTCCTCTTTTATTCCTAAAATGCTTTCCTAAATTAAAATCTAACTTTGAATGCCAAATTTCAACACTCCCCCTCAAGGTGGAGAATATATATCATATAATCCCAGCTTGCAAGTTAAGTCTTCGAAGTTAGGCCTAGGTAAAGCTTTGGTGAGGATGTCTGCGGTTTGGTGCTTGGTAGGAACATAGTTCAATTTAAGCGTATCACTAGTCACCTTCTCTGTGATGAAGTGTCCGTCAATCTCAACGTGCTTGGTCTTATCATGATGCACGGGGTTCTTTGCTATGCTTATAGTTGCCTGATTATCACACATCATCAGAATCGGAGATGAACTCGTTTGTCCCAGTTCACTAAGAACCCTTTTTATCCAAATCCCTTCACAGATTCCCTGTGTTAGAGCTTTGTACTCAGCTTCTGCACTACTTCTGGCTACAACTAATTGCTTCTTACTCCTCCAGGTAACAAGATTTTCCCAGACAAAAGAACAGTATCCAGAAGTGGACCGCCTGTCAATGATGTTTCCTGCCCAATCCACATCTGAGTATACTTCAGTGTCACGATTCTCTGTCTTTCTGAAGAATAGACCTTTCCCTGGTGTCATTTTTAAATATCTAAGAATCCTGTAGACTGCTTCCATGTGTTCCTCAGTAGGGCTGTGCATGAATTGACTTACAGCACTCACTGCAAAGCCAATATCTGGTCGAGTGTGTGAGAGATAAATCAAGTTCCCGACGAGTCGCTGATATCTCCCCCTGTCTACCGATGTACTCTCTTTCTCGATACCAAGTTTCTTCTGACTATCCATAGGAGTATCAATTGGTTTGCATCCAAGCATACCGGTCTCCTTAAGAAGATCGAGTATGTATTTTCTTTGAGAGACTACAATTCCCTTCCTTGATCTAGCCACTTCCATACCAAGGAAATATTTCAAATTTCCAAGGTCTTTAACTTCAAACTCTTTTGACAAATACTTCTTCAAATTCTGTAATTCCTCCATATCATTCCCAGATAGAATAATATCATCGACATAGACTATCAATATGGTCATTTTCCCGGCATGAGACTTCTTGACAAATAGAGTATGATCAGCTTGACCTTGTTTGTAACCCAGCTTCAAGACTGCCTTTGTGAATCTATCAAATCAGGCTCGGGGAGATTGTTTAAGGCCGTACAAGGATTTTTGGAGTTTGCAAACCTGATTCTTTGCCATACTTCCTTCGAAACCAGGTGGTATTTCAATGTAGACTTCCTCTTCTAGATCACCATTTAGAAACACATTTTTTATGTCCAAATGTTGCAAGCACCAATCTTGATTGACAGCCAATGAGAGAAGAATCCTGATAGTGTTCAGTTTTGCAACAGGAGCAAAAGTCTCCTGATAGTCTATCCCATAGGATTGTGTAAACCCTTTAGCTACCAAACGAGCCTTGAATCTCTCGACTAATCCATCTGCTTTGTATTTTATGGTGAAAATCCACTTGCACCCCACAGGCCTCTTCCCAATCGGCAAATCTGTGATAGTCCATGTCCCATTCTTCTCAAGTGCATCAATATCATCTTGTACTGCTTTCTTCCATTCTGAAATTTTGAATGTCTGTTGTATTGTGTTGGGAACCTGAGTATCATCAAGAGAAGGAGCAAATGCTCTGTAAGATGGTGATAGCCCTTCATACGTAACATAATTCCCAATTGGATGATCTGTACATCTCCTAACACCCTTCCTCAATGCAATCGGCAGAGTAGAATCATCAATGCTAGGAATTAACACCTCTTCAGCCCTATACTCACCTATGTTCTCTTCAGGAAGACTTGAAATGGAGTCAATATATTGGCCACAAGTTGGCTGTGATCCGTGCTCTAATTCCTGTCTTTTCCTCCTCCTGATGTAAACTTGTAAGTTCTCATTAGCAAGTTGTGGGGCTATAGGTTGAATAGGCATGGGAGACTGGATGGTCACGGGAGAAGGAACATTTGTGGGCTGGGCTGGCTGGACTGATGACGGCATGGGTGTGGACAACTCAGTGGGCGCGGATTGGGAAGGATTTGGTGACTCTGAGTGAGAAAAAGGTACAGCCTCAAGAAGAGACTCCCAAACTTGATGTTCATTCATGCTCTCCCCCTGAACATGAGATTTGGGATAGAAGAAGACATGTTCAAAGAAAAAGACGTCCATGGTGGTGTAAAATCTTTTGTTGGTTAGAGAATAGCATTTGTACCCTTTTTGGGTTGGAGAATACCCTAGGAAAATGCACTTATTGGCTCGAGGAGCAAATTTGCTACGATTTTGATGATACACATGAACGAATGTTGTGCAACCAAATACTTTGAGTGGTAAATCAGAAGAGGCTGGACGGGTGTGAGGGAATTTTTTTAAGAGAAGTTGACGTGGGGATTGAAAGGTAAGCACTCTGGATGACATACGGTTAATCAAATAGGTAGCTGTGAGAATGGCTTCCCCCCAGAAATAGTTTGGAACATTAGAGGAAAACATAAGACACTGGGCAACCTCCAAGAGATGTCTATTCTTGCGTTCAGCCATCCCATTTTGTTGTGGGGTGTCAACGCAAGAACTTATGTGGATAATGTCGTGATTTTGAAGATAAGTACTGAGACTACTAGTAAAGTATTCCTTTGCATTATCTGACTTGAGGACTTGAATTTTGGAATTGAATTGATTTTGAACCATAAGATTGAAGGTTTGAAAAATGTGTCCGACCTCTGACTTTTCTTTCATAAGGAAAACCCATGTTACCCATGTATGATCATCAACGAATGTCACAAACCATCGAGTGCCAGAAATATTTTTTATCCGTGAGGGACCCCACACATCACTATGTACTAAAGAGAAAACAGTCGAAGGTTTATATGGGATTTGAGGATACACTGTTCGAGTATGCTTTGCAAATTGACAAATTTCACGGTGATAAGATGCTGAATTTTTATTGATAAATAATTTGGGAAACAATTTTGCAAGGTAAACAAAGCTAGGATGACCAAGGCGATAGTGTAACATTATAATCTCACTATCTTTATTGACCTTAGAATTTGACACAGAATTGAAAGACACTAACATACTCTGAGACTGTACGCAACTTGCTTGAGAGACTTGGTTTGAGAATTGGCCACATGGGAGGAGGTAGAGCCCGGAACACAGTTCAACACTGCCAATCATCTTCCCCGATTTGAAGTCCTGAAAAACACACGAGTTTGGATAAAATTTAGTAACACATTGGAGATCACAGGCCAATTTGCTAATGGATAAAAGATTACAATCCAAGTTTGGAACATGGAGAACAAAGTCAAGATACAAGTCTTTAGTAAGTTTTATGGAACCTATCTCGACAATTTTTTACTTTGAACCATCGGCAATATGGATGGATGAATGACCATTACTTGGCTTGTAATTTCGAAGAATGGCAGCATCTCCTGTCATGTGATCAGAAGCACCTGTGTCCACTATCCACGGCTTCATTCCTCCTCGATTAGCAGTGAAGGCTATCCCGGTAGTACTGCCACTGCCAACTTGGCTTAATAGTTTCTGTAGCATCTCCATCTGCTCTTTGTTGAATGGACTCGGCTCGGGAACAGATGTGCTCTCAGAGTTGGCAGCCACGTGTGCTCTGCTATCTCTGTCAAACCGTGGCTTTGGTTTCCAATTAGCCGGTTTTCCATGAAGCTTCCAACAAGCCTCCTTATAATGGCCTAGTTTCTTACAATAATCACACCAAGGCCTATCTCGTTTCTGACGATCTCCACCACTACTATTAAATGATCGAGCAGTAAGGGCAGAGGCATCCAATGTTGGGGCAGGTTGCTCTTTGGATCCCATCATCACTTTCTTTCTACTTTCTTCACGCTTAACCTCTGAAAAAGCCTCCCTGAGACTTGGCAGGGGTTTAATGCCCATGATTTGGCCTCTAACATCATCCAATTCCCTGTTTAGTCCTAGGAAAAACTTGAACAGTCTTTTTTGTTCCACAATTTGCCTGTATGTTGTTGCATCATCCGATCATTTCCATGAGTGAGTCTTGAATAAGTCAAGTTGCTGCCAATACCTTGTGAGTGTGTTGTAATACTGAGTAATTGACTGCTCTCCTTGGCGAAAGTCATGTAGGGCTGATTCAACCTGAAAAAGTTCTGAAGTATTTTCAGAACTTGAGTAAGTTTCTTTGGCTGCATCCCATATGTCCTTTGCAGTCCCAAACAGCAAGAAATTTTCATCTATGTCATTGTTCATGGAATTGATAAGCCATGACATTTTTTTTTATCAGAAACGAAAAAGATTATATTAATAAAAGAACAAATACAGAAGAGAAAAAAGAAACAAAAGAAAGAGAAAAAAACCAAGGGAAGGATGAGAGGTCCTTCCTACACAAGAACCAAGGAAAACACCCAACAATAGAAATCTAAAAACAAAAGAAAACCCAACAAACTTCAAACTCTTGAAACGCAAACCCCAATCCAATTGATTTGTAGAATGCTTAGAGGAACTACTCTAAAAGCTTCAGTACAAGAAGCCCATAGAGAAGAGTAAAACCGAATCAAATCCCAAACCACCTCTTCCGTTCTCCCTTTATCCTCAAAGATTCTATTATTCCTTTCTTGCCACACCATCCAAATCAAAGTAAGGCAAGCAATTTGCCAAAGAATCTTGCCTCTTACTGAGTTCCCCAAGCCTTTAAAGGAAATAACCAACATATCCTCAATGCTCCTTGGAGGAACCCAAATCACACCTACTAGATTGAACAACCTGTGCCAAAGTCTTATGGTGACAGGACAATGAAGAAAAAGGTGGTCAATCGACTCTCCATTTCCTTTGCAAAGAATGCACCATTGAGGACAGAGGGCTTTGTAGGGTCTTCTCAATTGCAACTTGTCATTAGTGTTTACCTTCCCATGTGCTACTAACCAAGCGAGGGCCTTAACCTTTGAAGGGACTTTTGAGCTCCATAAAAACTTGGCCGGAAGGAACATTAAAGGATTTGAATCTCTTGACAATGCATAGAAAAAAGATTTCACTGAAAACGAGCCTGACGAAGACAAAGACCACGCTCTTGAGTCTGATGAGGAAGGGGAAAGAAGCACAGAATGAAGAGAGGACATTAATCTCTGAAGGAGATCAATTTTTGAATCCGTTAGATTGCGACGAAAGTTAAAATTCCAAGACAATGAAAAGGAATTGCCAAGGACGTTTGAGACAGTAAGGTTTCTCACAGAAATAACTCTGTAGAGTTCAGCAAATTGAGCACACAAAGTTTGGTTTCCCCACCAAAGATCTTCCCAAAACCGAATTCTCTCCCCATTGCCCACCACTAGGCGAACAAAAGGGGAGAACTCTTGGAAAACTTGAGCAATAGCCTTCCAAGGACATCTGTGAGACCATCTAACCACCATGTTGGCGTCCCATCCATTAGGATGTGTCCCATATATACTCGCAATAACCTTATGCCAAAGACCGCTCCTTTCTCTAGGAAACCTCCAAAGCCATTTCCCTAAGAGGGCACTATTTCTCATAGAAGTCTTCCCAAAGCCCAAACCTCCCATCTCCCTTGGTCTACTGACAACCTCTCATCTGATTAGGTGATCTCTCTTCCCTTCCCCGGCCCCAGACCAAAGAAAATCCCTTTGCATCTTCTCAATCTTTGAAGCTATAGATACAGGGATTTTGAAGAGGGAAAGGAAGTAGCTAGGGATGTGAGACAGACAAGATTGAATTAGAGTAATCCTCTCTTCCAAAGACAAATAGGCCTTTTTCCACCCATCCAACCTCCTCGAAATTCTCTCAACCACTGGATTCCAAAATCCTATTGTCTTTGGGTTCCCTCCTAAAGGAAGGCCTAAATAAGACAAAGGCCACTCTGACACTCTGCACTCCAAAACCAAAGCCAAACTAGACAACATTTCCTGCCTAGTGTTAATACCTGAAATGGTGCTTTTTTCTAAGTTGATTTTTAAACCAAATACTTGCCCAAAAACCAAAAGGATAATCTTAAGGTTTTGAAGAAGATCCAAAGAGGCTTTAGAGAAAAATATAGTATCATCAGCAAACTGTAACAAGGACACTCTAGTCCTATCCCTCCCCACAAGGAAACCCTCAGTTATCCCAGTTTCCTCAGCTCTAATCATTAACCTACTTAGAACATCTGCTACTAGAGTAAAAAGGAAAGGAGAGAGAGGATCTCCCTGTCTCAATCCTCTAGAGGCTTTAACCCAACCCTTTGCATTCCCATTAACTAGGATAGCAAAACTAGAAGAAGATAAACAACCCCTCATCCAAGATCTCCATTTCTGGCTGAACCCCTTCCTTTGAAGCACATGATCTAAAAAGCCCCACTTCACATGATCATAGGCCTTCTCAAAATCAATTTTGAAAACTACCCCTTCCTCTCCTGACCTTCTTTTCTCATCCACCACTTCATTGGCTATCAATACAGCATCCAATATTTGTCTCCCTTCCACAAAGGCTCCTTGCGAGCCAAAGATTGTTTCATGAAGAACTTTGCTTAAACGCCCTGATAAGACCTTAGCAATTATCTTATGTAAACTTGTAACCAAACTAATAGGTCTATAATCTGAGATTTTGAAAGTTTGGCTTTTCTTAGGCACCATAGCAATGAAAGTCGCATTTGTGCTTTGATTTATTACCCCTATAGTGTGGAACTCAAAAAACACCCTCATGAGATCCTCTTTCATCACATCCCAACACTCTTGATAAACTGCTAAGGTAAAGCCATCAGGGCCAGGGGCCTTTTCCCTATTCAATTGGAAAACTGCCATTCGAACCTCCTCTTCCGAAAATGGCCTATCCAACCAAATTGCTCTCTCTTCAGAAATAAGGGCCCAATCAATCCCTTCAATCTTCCAAGAATCACCTTCAGGTTTGGAATAAAGATTCCCAAAGAAATTTACAATCTCCTCAGAAATAACCTCAATGTTATTTAAAGTCTCCCCCCTCTCAGAAATCAGAGACTTTATAAACTTCCTGCTTCTTCTTCCAGTGGCCACTCTGTGAAAAAACTTAGAGTTGCAATCCCCTTCTTTAATCCACTTAACCCTAGATTTTTGTCTCCATTGTACCTCTTCCTTCAATAACAAATCCTCTAACTCCTTCCTTCTTAAGATCCTTTCCGAGACCAACTCAAGATTTAAATTCCCTTCTTGTTCAATTCTATCAATTCTGCCTAAGTCCGTAAGAATATGCTTTTTCCTCTCTCTTAAATCTCCAAAGACCCTTGTGTTCCACTCTTTCAACTTTGATTTAATAAACTTTAGTTTCCTCATAAATTTGTGACCTTCCCAACCTTCAACCGTACACTCTTGCCACCAATCTCTAAACTTCTCTTTAAACTCAGGATGGAGCAACCACATATTCTCAAACCTAAAAGGAGTCGGCCCCCACATAAAAGGATTAGTTTCCAAGCAAATTGGGCTATGGTCAGAGGTCCATCTAGGAAGGGCCTCTTGAATATTTTGAGAGAAAAAAGAATCCCACTCAGAAGAGAACAAAAACCTATCTAACCTCTTGCAAATAGGATCGACTTGCATGTTTGACCATGTAAAAGCCGCATTCCTAAGAGGGGGGTCCAACAAACCACTTTCCCTTATAAACTCGTCAAAGTGCCTCATGTTGACTGTTAGCCTAGAATCACCCATCTTCTCAGATATCCTCCTGATCACATTAAAATCCCCTCCTACACACCACCTTGGGAAAGTCAGACCATGTAGATCTTGAAGCTCCAACCAAAAGTCCTCCCTCCACATTGCCTTATTCGGGCCATACACCGAGGTTAACCAAAAAGACTCTTCCTCATCAGAGTTCAATTTTACAGTAACAGAGAAGGATCCTAACACCTTCTCTGAACAATTGAACTTAACTGAATCCCACAAGATCACAATCCCCCCCGATGCCCCATAAGCAGGAAGAGCAACCCAATCCAGACTTTTACCTTTCCAAATACTACTCACTAACCTCCTATCCCAAATTTCACGCTTTGTTTCCTGAAGCATCACCACATCTGGGTTTTGAGTACTTAAAAACCTTCTCACAGTCCTCCTTTTCTTCCTAGAACCTAAACCTCTTGTATTCCAGCTTAAAATCTTCATGAGAACAATCACAACCCAACACAACCCGCACCCAGGACTAATCCTCTCATCGAGTTCCAGAATCCTTTTTCTTCTTTCTTCTGGAATAAACCTTGTCCGCAGAGAGAGGATTCCTGTTCTCTCCTTCCACACCTTTCCCATTATCCCTGACAATTCTAACCCTCAATCTCTCCAGAACCGACTGAACCTTGACCATCTTCCGAGGCGTAAGCCCCTCAACCTGAAAACCTTCCAGTGGGAGAGTGGAAGGTTCTTGCACTGGGAACGAAGCCTCACCTGAGACACCATGCACCTCAAGGTTGCTAAGAGTTTCCCTAAGGAAAGGTCGGTCTTTAGATTTTTGGTTAGAGGTTTCTAGGGGTACCACCACACCGTTCGAACAGGACGCACCACCACGATGGTTATCATACACCACAGGAGAGATAGAAACAGACCCACGCTGAAAAGCGTGGCTTGACTCCAACGGATACGAAGAAGAAGAGTGAACACAAAAAGGATGAAACAAAGAAACCGAGGTTTCGGGAATAGGATTTGGCTCAAAAGCCCCAGACAGAGGAAGATCTCGCTCAGAAACAGCTGAGATAGGATTACGCACCTCATTGATCAATTTGCATTGCAAAATCCCCTCTTCTCCCTCTGTCTCGCCGGTGGAAACTTTGGATGTTTCCAAACCAGTGGAGAAATCGCTCTTTCTGGAGTGAGATTTGCCTCGAGAAATGTCTCGATTTGTCTCCAGTGAGCCACCTCCTTCAAAGCTACGCTTCGGGGAAGAAAACGCCTCGTCAAATCTCGGCGGCCCACTTCTTGCTCTGCGCCCCCTTCGTCTTTGACGACACTTGAGGAAGACCTTCCGACGCTTTATTCTTTGCAGAGAGCCCTGGTCTTTGGAGCTTTGAAGACGAAGAAACAACTGGGCCACCATTTGAAGATCCTTTATGGGCTGGACCCGCTATTGGCCCAAAATCCTTCGCCCCAACTTGGGCCTAAACAGAATGGGCTTCAAGGACGTCTGGTGTTGGCCCGAAATTACTTCCCGCCATTGGGCCCAACACCCATCTTCCCTTTCCTTTCTCCCCCTTAGCCGATTTTGAATCTGAAGAGCTAAAATGGAGACGATGACGGGGCATCCATCTTTGGCAGTCACTAGTCCTGTCAATAGCTCGTAGCCCCTCAACCATCTGTGGCTTCTGCAAGACGCAACCCCCGGCTGACCTCAGCTCGTCCTTGCTACGACTCGACTCAGGCTTTATAGAGTCTCCTCCGTCGTCTTCTCCGTCATCTTCTCCGGTGACTGTAACTGCAACCGTGTATGTCCGATCTCCATCTTCTACCTCTAATAGCGCTGGAAGCACGACCTTTGGAAGCATTTCCACCCGCAATGTTACTTTCGACAAATCAACAAACTTCAAGGAGTTTCTTGCCACCTTCGTTACCCTCCCCCACTGCTGCAAAACGTGAGTCAACTGCACCTCATCCCACAGGTGGAAAGGGAGACCTCTTAGTTCCAGCCACCCCCGTCTAAATTTTCCCCTAACCACTGAGTTCTCTTCTGGCGACCATCTCCTCAGAGCAAAAACCTCTCCTCTCACTGTGAAACTACCTCTTTCTTGAAACCACTGAGCTTTCCTTGCATTTTCCACAAAAAAACACCCTTTGTAAGCAGAAATGGGTGTTACAGATACCATTCCTTTCATCCCCACCCTTCTCGCTATAGCTTTTCCAACCTCACACCAGTCTCGTATTTCTCCTTTGCCTTCACAAACCACCGCTCTTGCCCATTTTCCAACTGGCATCCCTGCACCATTCCTTGTTCCTTTCTCTGCAACCACCTCAGCGTAGGTCCTCTCACCTCTGTACATTCCTTTGCTCTCTTGAAGCTTGTTTTGCGTCTCCTGCGATTCTCTCCCAACTTGAACAGAGATCTCTTGGACTGAAGCAATCACCTTCCTGAGGTTTTCCCACCCACAGCCATTAACACCTCTTGGAACAACTAAGACCAAAGGTTTTCTCTTTGCACTGTATTCTGTAATTTTCATATAACACCCTCTTCTATTAAAACATATCTCCATCATATGAGTCCTGGTCTTGCCCCTCATTTTTCGAATGTAACCCCTCGAATCCTCCAACTCCACAGCTTTCTCTAACTGCTCCACTAGCCAACCCGTCTCCTCCTCTCCAAAATCTAAAGAAACCACAAAACCTCGGCTTCTCTCTGTTATTGAAAGCCATTTTCCTCCATTGTAATCTTCAGACTTCACCTGGAAAATCTTTCTCTCCACTACAACCGACTGATTTCGAATCATCTTTTATTGATAAGCCATGACATGATCCTGCTGTTTTCAATCTTCTACTTCCTGAAACCCGGTTCTGTAGTTTCTGGCATGGCTGCTTCTCTAGTGAGGTACTCATCCTTTCCTTTACCGCAAATGAACAACAACACAGATTGTGACCACTGTAAATAGTTATGGCCATTTAATTTGTGTCCTGTGATGAGAATAGGAGAGGAATCACTGCCACCAAGGTTTGGAATTTCAGAACTGCCCCCTGATTCTGGTGCCGTGACGCTGGATACTTGTGATGATGCCATTCCATATTCTGTCATGGAAATGAGGAAGACAGCCGAAACCAGAGATACCGGCCTAATGGAAAAGAAAAACAACCGTGGCACCACTGGAAAGGTAGAAGAACACTTCCCAAGGCACGTGCAGGGGTTGGGGTTGAGAAAAAATAGCCGGAGGACGCCGAAAAAACTATTCGGAGGGCCCGCGGAGGCAAAAGAACCCCAAAAGAGGCACGTGCAGGGCTCGGATGGTAGAAACAGGTATGAAGGGTGGCTAGTCGGTGTCAGGCGAGGTTGGAGGAGGAAGCGCGTCGCCAGAAAGTGGCTCACGCGCCCTCATGCGCCGGCGCGTGAGATGCAGTTGCCGGCCGGAAAAACGCGCGTGGCCGGCGCGTGGGTGGTTTTCTGGCTCCGGTGCTTTGGGAAAAATTGAAGATCTCCTCCAGGCACTCCTTGCGGTGGGGGAAAAAGACGTCGCCGGAAAAGTTTGCCGGAAAAGTCGCCGGCGGTGAATTTTTTTTACGACGATTTGACCGACCGGAAAGTCGTTTCCCGGAATTGATGACACGGGGAAACTGGAAAGAATTAGGTTTTCTCCCTTGGCTCTAAGAACAGGGACTGATGGCCAGAATGAGAGATGGCCAGAGAGAGAGATGGCCGAAATGAATGATGGTCTGAATAAGAGGCGGCCAGAAGGGATTAGGGTTTCAGAAAACTGGCTCTGATACCATGAAGAATTTCTGAATTCCTTTTTATTGATAATAATTCAGTACACACCATACACATATATATACACAAATGACTGAATAAGAAAATATCAATCTATCTTGATTCTCTCCTAAAAATAGGAAACTGAATCCTAAGGAAATATCCTAAATGATCTCTCCTTTTTTATTCCTAAAATAATTTCCTAAATTAAAATCCTAACTTTGAATGCCAAATTTCAACAGAAAGATACATCCATAGACGTAAAATACTTTTGTGATTGTGGGTGATAACATTTATAGCCTTTTATGGGTTGGGTGATATCCAAGGAAAATGCATATATTTGCCCTAGGATCAAACTTGCTACGATTGTGGCCATGGATATAGACAAAACTGTGCAACCAAAAACCTTAGGAGTTAGGGATGAAAACAAATGATGAGAGGCTGGAAAACATTGTTTTAGGGTATTTATGGGAGTTTCATATTTTAGGACACGAGTTGACATTCTATTGATCAAATATGATGCTGTCAAAACAGCTCCTCCCTAGAACAATTTTGGAATGTTCATTTGGAACATCATGGCACGGGCAACTTCAAGAAGGTGACGATTTTTCTTTCTGACACTCCATTTTGTTGTGGAGTGTCAATACATGATGAATGATGAATGATTCCTTCTTTTTGTAGATACTCTCCTAGAATATTTGAGTAATACTCTCTCCCATTATCTGTGCGAAGGATCTTAATACTGGTTTTAAATTGATTTAAGATCATCTTGTGAAATTGTTTAAACACACCAGCAGCTTCAGACTTTTCTTTCAACAAATATACCCAACATAGTCTTGTGTGATCATCAATGAATGTTATGAACCAATGAACTTCGGTATTAGTTTTAACATGAGAGGGTCCCCAAATATTGCTATGAATTAACATGAAAGGACAAAATTTGAATGGGAAAAGAAGCCTTATGGTGTTTGGCGTACTCATAATTCTCACATTTAAATTGAGAATTCTTTATTCTTGAATAAACTAGGAAACAACAATTTTAGATAAGAGAAACAAGGGTGTCCTAGTCTACAATGCCACAACCAGACTTCTTTATTCTCTGCTATACTACTTTCAGCTTGATACACTTTTTTTATTTCATCACCTTGCATTTTTTCTTCTAAGAGAAATAGTCGATCAACCTCCTTAGCACTGCCAATCTTCTTCCCCGTACACTGATCCTGAAAAACACAATGGTTTGGGTGAAAATTAGCAATGCAGTTCAAGTCTTTGGTAAGTTTGCTAATGGAAACAAGATTGCAAGACAAGTTAAGCACATGTGATACAAATTGCAAGACAAGTTAGGCACATGTGATACAGATTGAAGACTCAAGCTCTCAGAAATTTGAACAATGCCTATTCCTTTTACTTTAGTTAAGGAACCATCAGCAATTTTTACCATTTGAGTCCCATTACAAGGAGTGTTAAGAACAAAACAGACTTGAATTCCCAGTCATATGATCGGTTGCTCCTGAATCCAAGATCCAGGAGTCAGATTTCAAGTACTTAGTAGAAAGGGCTGTACTAAAATTACCTGACTGGGCCAAATTTGCAGAGGTAAGATTTTGGGAATTTTGGAATATAAACTTATAGAATTGCTCAAGTTGCTCCTTGGTAGGCTTTGGAACTCCAGTATCTCCTTGCTTGGGTTGTTTTGAAAAATCTGCTACTGCTTGGAAGCCGCGGCCCCCACCTGATGCTGGGTTCCAGCCTCGTCCTCCACCACCATTATTCCATCCACGACCTTTTCCAAAGTTTTGGGGTAAATTCGCTGGTCTCCCATGAATTTTCAGGCAGCTATCTCGTGTGTCGTGGTTTTTGGCAATGGTCGCACCATAGACTATCTTTGTCATCCTTCTTCCCCGCATTTTTCCCTGCAACGTAGACCGAATTTGCTCCAATATTTTTGTTTCCTGCAGTTGGCTGATTTGCTGTTGATAATGCAGATGTTTCAGCTGTTGTTGATTTCAGTCCACTCATCATAAAGCCTATGCGACTCTCTTCTCTCCTTATCAAGTTGAAAACCTCCCGAAGAGATGGAATGGGCGAGCTACTCAAAATCCTGCCCCTTTCTTGATCAAATTCATATCTCAAACCAGAAAGAAATTTAAAGACTCTTTCCTTTTCAATCAACTTTAGATAAGTGGCATGATCCTCCAGGTTTTTCCACACAATATCCTGGTACAAATCAATTTCTTGATACAGAATATTTAAAGAATTGAAATAGGCCATTACCAACAAGTCTCCTTGCTGAATTGTCCTTGCCTTCTCACTCAACTCATAGAGTTTGGAGTCGTTTCCCAGATTTGAGTACATTAGATTAGCTGCATCCCAAATATCCTTTGTTGTGTTGTAAAGTATATACCCTTGGCTGATTTCTGGCTCCATAGAATTGATCAACCCAGCCATCACCATTGAGTTTTCAACAAACCAGGTTTGATACCCAGCTTTTTCGGGCAAAACAGGCTTGTGTGTGTCATCCAAATACCCCATCTTGCCTCTACCACTTATGAAGAATCTTACTGATTATGCCCATTGGAGAAAATTTTCTCCGTTCAGTTTAAGGGCTGTTATCTGAATTGTTGGGTTTTCAGTCGAAGAGGGATTGGAACTGGTCACCAGCTTCTCTCCTACCTCAGATCCTTTCTCTGCCATCTCTCTTTCAGGAAGATGACGATATCGCTCACTCTTTGGCCAAATATTTGGCTCTGATACCATGTGGTTTTCTTAGGAAAAGATTTCCAAATTTTCATATATTAAAATTGGTAGACAGGGCTGAATATATACACAGTATTGTTAAGAATAAAAAAGGGAAATTGAGACTACCAGCTAGACTATGAGGACTAATGTATATCTACAGCTAATACACCTAATTTCCTATAATATCCTGACTAAAAATCAAATCAGCCAGCTAATATACAATTATAACCAAAACTCTAATTAAGGAAAAAAGATTCTTGACCGATTCTCTACAAATACATACATCTTATTTATACACAATTGGGGACTGGATTCCCTTAAAATTTCTCCCATAAATCAGAGATCTTATTCACCTACTATCTATTATCCTATAATCTTTCACATAAATCATACTTTACCAAAGAAAGAAAAGGAAAGAAATAAATACAAAATTATTTAGAATTTGCTAGCACTCTCCTTAAGCTGGAGAACAGATGTTGTCCATTCTCAGCTTGCATGTAATTATTTGAAATTGGTGACTGGTCAATCCTTTGGTCAACACATCTGCAAGTTACCCTTTTGTTGAAACATAGGGTGTGCATATGAAAACACTATTGAGTTTCTCCTTGATGAAGTGTTGATCTACTTCTACATGTTTCGTTTGATCATGTTGTATTAGATTGTGAGCAATATTGATTGCTGATTTGTTGTCACAATATAACTTGATTGTCATTTCCCACTTGATTCCTAGATTATCAAGGACATTTTTTTATTCATAATAATTCATAAATTTCATGTGCCATAGCTCTGAACTCTACTTTTGCACTTGATTGAGCTACCACAAATTGCTTCTTACTTTTGCATGTCACTAAGTTGCCACCTAAGAATGTTCAGTAACCAAAGGTAGAACGTTGATCTACCACTGATCTTGCCCAATTTGCATTGGTGTACGCCTTTAGGCTTAACTCTTCATTTTTCTTAAAGAAAATTCCCTTTCTTGGAGTAGACTTTAAGTAACATAGAATCTTGTATATCGCCTCTAGATGAACTTCACTGGGAGAATGCATGAATTGACTTATAACACTGACATCATCGACTATATTTGGCTTGGTGTATGATAAGTAGATTAACTTTCCAACTAGACATTGATACATTCGACATTCTACTATTGCATTTTCTCGAGCTTCCCCTAGCTTATGATTTTTTTCAATAGGGGTGTCAATAGCCTTAGAACCAAGCATGCCAGTTTCCTTAAGAAGATCCAAAATGTACGAACTTCCCTAGGAGAATGCATGAATTTGCTTATAACGCTGACAACATAGGCTATATTTGGCCTAGTGTATGATAAGTAGATTAACTTTCCAACTAGACGTTGATACATTCGACATTCTACTGCTACATTTTCTCAAGCTTCCCCTAGCGTATGATTTTATTTAATAGGGGTGTCAGTAGGCTTACAACCAAGCATGCCTGTTTCCTTAAGAAGATCCAAAATGTACTTCTGCTGAGAGATAAAAATACCCTTCCTTGAATGAGCCACTTCAATCCCCAAAAAATACTTGAGTCTTCCCATGTCTTTTATCTCAAATTCTTTAGCTAGTTTCTCTTAAGTCTTTCTATCTTTTCAAAGTCATCTCCTTAAGCTAGTTTCAACCAAGAATTCAATTTTTTTTTCTCGAATTCTTTGTCTAGTTTCTTCTTAATCCTAGTAGCCACACCATTTTGTTGTAGGGAATTTGGTGCATGAAGATTGGTGTATAATCCCATCTTTTCCAAGAAAAGGAGATAACACTTGATTAAAATACTCTTTCCTATTATTAGATCTAATGACTTTTATTTTAACTCCGAACTGTGTGCTAACCATTTTGTGAAGGATGGAAAACACAAAACTAATGTTTGATTTGTTTTTCATGAGGTATAACCAATTCACCCTAGTACAATCATCGATAAACGACATACACCACATTTCTCTAGAAAGACTCGGGATTTGAGAGGAACCTCAAACATTAGTATAAATTAATAAGAAAGGGAATGTTGATTTGGTATTACTTAAAGGAAACAGAACACGATGATGTTCAGCTAATTAACAAACCTCATAATGAAAACTGTTAACATCCTATTTATTGAATAATAAAGGAAACATTTTTTTTTTTCAGCAAAGAAAAATATGGATGTCCTAAACGAAGGTGATGCAATCATATTTGGGTTTTGATCAATGAGAATTTTTCTGGAAAATGAGAGAGTGGCATACGATCACCATTGCCAAAACTGGATCCAAGTAGATACAAACCCTCTTGTTCCTTAACATGCCCAATTGTCCTCCCCATGGCTTGGTCTTGGATCACACAATGAGATGGGAAAAAGGTGATTGTACAATTCAAATCTTTAGTAATTTGATGTATTGACAAGAGGTTAGCTGAAAGTTTTGGAACATATAACACGGATTTTAACGTGAGATCTGAAGTCAAAGCAATTTTCCCTTGGGCGGCCATAGTTGCTAGTGTGCCATCAACAACTTTATGTGTATTTTTTTAATCCCCAGAACATGGATTATAAGAAGAAAAACGGTATGAAGAAAAGGTCATATAGTCAGTAGCATCTGAGTCAAGGACCAAAGTACTTGGAAAATAGTACTTTGAAACACCAAGAACATGAGAAATGGGATACTTACCTGCTTAGGCGAGAGAGCATGAAGCAATAGAGTTATCCATTGAAGTTAAAAGGCTACGGAGTCTCTCAATCTCTTCTTTATTCAATCTACCATCATTTGAATCATTAGAGGCTGAGATTTCTGGTTGGGAATTCTCTTCAGATTGGGTAATATGGGCTTAACCATTCCGCTGTCCAGATTGTGCATATTGATTTCCATTTCTTCTACTAAATGATTGTGGCTTTCCATGGGGTTTCCAACAAGTCTCTTTGGTATGCCTCGGTTTTTTACATTAGACATACCACAAGGCATCTTTGTTGACTGGTGATCTGAACACTTCACTTCCTCCATAATTGTTGTTTGGCAGCGTGGAGTTTGGCTTCATAGTGACAAGAGCTGAACCTTCTGTTGTTGGAGTGTCAAGCATAACACTCCTCCTTCCTTCCTCTGCTCTTATAATGGAGAAGACTTCATTTAGGGGAGGGAGATCTTCCTTTCCAAGGACTTGAACCTTGACTTTATCATATTCCACATTAAGACCCGTCAAGAAATCAAATATCCTTTCCCTTTTAACAAATTTGAGCATCATGGTCGTATCTTTGTTGCACTTCATCTTAATATTCTGATAGTAATCTAATTCCATCTACAAGCTTTTCATGATATTATAATATTTGATAACAGAAGAAGTACCTTGCTTGGTAGCACTAATCTTAGTCTTTATTTCGTAGATGTGGACAACATCCCTCACTTTAGAGTATGCTTGTCGAATAGTCTCCTAAATATCTCTAGCTATAGTCAAGAACATGCACATCCCACTGATCTCTAGTTGCATTGAATTCCACAACCATGGCATAATCATTGAGTCATCTTCATCCCATGTAATGAACATTGGATTGTCTCCACTTGGAACAGGTCCAATTAGAAGACTCAGTTTTCCTTTTCCTTTAAAAAATGTTTGCAACAATTGAGACCACATCAACTAATTGTAGCCATTGAGTTTGAATGGATTTTGCAAATTTTGATATTCTGTATAAGGGCTATTGCTAGTCAGGTTGGGAGCAAAGTTTGGAGATATGGATGATTTCTGATCTGTCGCACATATTGGTGCAAATTAGAAATAATTTTTGTAAATCTGAGAGGGGAAAATTTTATGAGGCTATGTAGACCAAAAAGTTCAGAGGAAGGAGATGGGCATGAACAATTACTGATGCTAGCAATGATAAGGCTGTACAAGTGTAGCAAAATTCTCAGCAATTAAGGCTAAGAATAGAAAAGACTTAAGGTGCAAAAGAGAGCTCTAACTCTGATACCATGAAATAAATTTGAAACAAATTCTGCTCTCCTTAAATTTGTTTTAGAATATAATATGTACATCCTATTTATACACAATCGGGGATGAGATTCTCCTAAAATCTCTCCAATAAATCAGGGATCTTTTTCACCTACCATCTATTATCCTATAATCTCTCACATAAATCATATTTTACCAAAGAAAGAAAAGGAAATAAATAAATACAAAATTATTTAGAATTTGCCAGCAGCTATAATGAGGATATTGAGATATCTAAAAGCTACTTCAAGCATGGGATTGTTATTCTCTAAAAATAGTTACATGCAAGTAGAGCTTACACTAATGCCGGATCTATAATATATAGGAGATCTAGTTAGGAGTATTGCACCTTTCTAGGGGGCAACTTGGTGACTTAGAGGAGTAAAAAATAACCGATAGTTGCTAGATCGTGCTGAGGCTAATTACTAAGCTATGACCCTAGGTATTTGTGACTTATGTGGATCAAAACTCTATTAAAGGAATTACAAGTAGATGTTGAAGAGCCTATGAGGCTATATTACGACAATAAGGTGGCCATAAGCATCTTACATAATCTAGTTCAACACAACTAAACTAAACATGTTGAAATGGATAGACACTTCATCAAAGAAAAGATTGATAACGGTTTCTTTTGCACTCCTTTTGTTTCATCTAAACTGCAGTTGGTTGATATATTCACCAAAGGAGTGTCTAATCCAAGCTTCAACTTGGTGCCGTGCAAGCCAGAAATGAAGAATATCTTCGAACCAACTTGAGGGGAGTGTAGGAAATCAATAGAATCCCCTAATCTTATGTCCCAATTAGTTCTAAAGGAGCTATAGTTGGTGTATATAAGCTGGTAGAGTTGTTCAGTCAATGTAAAAATTAGGATAATTGTAACAATCAACAATTGACTAGGATGGTTGTAAATCAGTGATTAAAACAGCTGTAAATCGTGTGTTATACTCTTAGACACTATTATACATATGTGAACTATTTTTAAATCAAAGAATGAATTGGTTTTTCCAACCAATGGTTAGTTAGCAAAAAGTTCTTGAACATTCCCTTTAGCATCATTTTATGAGATTGAAATCTAGTCTGCATTCCAATTAGGAGAATGCAAACATACAAGTTGCATGGTTTGTCAATTTGTATTTTAAGTTTAATTTCAATGGATTTTCTTGATGATCTCAAAGTTACAAGAGAGTTTATTGTCACCAATTTACTAGTGGAGGGGAATCTAATGACAATTTGTTTGAGTTGTTAATGGTAACATAGGATGTTGGAGATATGACTATTGGATGCAGAGGATTGTGGACAATGGTAGTGGGCTGGGTTGCTTTTTCTTGTGGAAGCCTAGATTGGCTAATAAGAAAGAGCTAATAGGCTGGTCAAGAAAGGAGCTTTGTCTCCCCCACCACCTGCCACCCCACCCCCCAAACTGCCAAAAAGAAAACAAACCCCCCTCATCCTTTGTTCTTTTGTACAAGTTCTTATTTTTATTAAATTCAATACAACCATAGTTTCTTATTAAAAAATGTTTTTTCCTTTGTACTAGTAAAATGGAGTTATTTTAATGCATGAAAGATGCTAGAATAGAGGGGATAAGTATGAACATTTCAAGTATGAGAAGATTTACTTTTATATTTTGATAGATTAACTTTGACATATCTTGATAAAGCATACTCATGCGTTCTGAATTATTATGTTTGTCTACAGTTTCATAATGCTTTCTATGGAGATGCTAGAGGATGGGCAAGGAGATTTTTTTCTTCTCTACAATCATATGTTCCTGGAATCATGAACCCTCATACTAAAGTTGTTCAACAATGGAATAGATTTTTTGTCATTTCTTGCTTGTTGGCAATTTTTGTAGACCCTTTATTTTTCCTCTTGCTGTCTGTGCAACAGGTATGGTTTTGCTTCTTTCTTGATATGGAAGTATTATGTGGATTGGCTTTTAAGGATTAGGGGCACTGCACTTGAATTGAACTTTAAATGTTAAAAATGGCTTTGACAAGGTTTATATTTTTGCTAGTATTGGGATTGTTATTCTTCAATTATTGAAATTGGAAAGTACATAACGCATGATATCTTAGAAGTCCTTAATAACATCCGTGCTTCCAAAAGTGTGCTCAAATTTGCTTTCTTTTCTTGGAAAATAAAGAAAGTTATTGAAAGTTCAAAGGAAGATGAAGGATGAAATGCGTAGGGAGCGAGTGGCTTCCTCTTTAAGGATAGGAGAATAGGGAAAAGTGGAAGAACTGTTACCCTATCTGTTAAGTAGCAACTATCAAACAACTATCAAAAGCCTCATGTCCTGTACAACTTGAACCAATGGAAAACCAGAGGAGAAAAATGTTAATAAGTTCTGATTGCTTTAAGTCCTCTTCTAATATATTCTGAAGTTTAACTAAGTTCAAACTGCTCCATCCTTCAAGATTTCTGGAATACAGAGAATGTTAACATGGAAGTATAATTACAAGGAAACTTATGCTTAGCATTAAGATAATATGCTGAAGTTCTAATGGTGGATAGCTGCATTTTCTTCTTCCCATGCTACAATACCCATGCTATGAAGTTTGTGGTCCAAGTATTAAGTCACTCCTTGTGCCTGTGTGATGCAAGTAGCATCCCTACATCTGTAGTACAACAATCCTTCTCCATGATTGCTGGTATGTGAGATGTGTTTTCAGATGTATCAGTGGTTGTGCTGTGTTATGCAAGTACGGGACAAGTTTTTATCAATGTTGAAGTTGCTTAACATCTGTTTGCTTCAATAGTTCTTGTTTTCTTCCTTTAATAATTAAAAGTGTTTAGAAGTGATGAGAAATCTGGAGATGGTGTTGGAATTCATGTTGCTCTTGTGAAACTAAAAGGACCTACTTATTTGCTGTGGGCTAAAGCCATGAAGATGTAAGTTAGGGAAAAGGGGAAACGAAAGCATCTCGTTGAAGATTCTCATCTCCATAATCTATGAGTTTTGATGAGTGGCAAGAGGATGACTTCATGACAATAATATGGTTGTGGAATAATATGGATCCATATATTAGTTCTAACTTAATGTTTTTAAACCGTAAAGGAGATGTGGGAAACAATTAGAGAGGCATTCTCCAATGAAAAAATTATTTCTAGAATCTATCGGTTGCATAAGGATATTTTTAGTGTGAAGCAGACCAGGAAACCTCTAAGTGAACATCGTGCATCCCTTAAAGGGTTGTGGGAAGAATTGAGTGTGGATCAACCGTTGTTTGTTGGTATTGATATTTAGAAAAGGAAAAGGGAAGTGTTTTAGGTTGCTAAATTTTGTTTGTAACCTTAATCTTGAAATATGTGGAGGTTAAAGATTCTCTTCTTCATTGAAATCCTTCACTCTAGCTTTATTTTGTCTCTATCCCTGAAACTTATCAAGAAGCTCTCTTCACCCTGGCTGCAAGTAAGCTATGAAAGAACAGATGAGTGTCCTCATCAGTGGAGGTATGTGAGAGCTCATTGATTTGCTACAAGCTAAAAACACTTTTAGTTCCTGGTGGGGTCTATGTTATACAGTACCATCTTGATGGAACCATTGAAAGACTTGAGGCTAAATTAGTGGCAAAGGACATATTCAATATGGGGTAGATTTTTTTTTTGATTGGAAACGACACAAAGATATATTGATAGAAAAAGAAGTACAATAAGAAGGATGAGAAATCCTCCCGCCAAAGACAACTAAAATACAGGAAAATACACAGAAAACAAACGAACTCTCTATAAAGGACCAATCCTTATGGAGTACACACTGCTAACCAATCAAGTTGAATCACATTAAGGGGAGTCCCCTTAAATGCCTTGGAACAGAAAGCCCACAGAGAAGCAAGGAAAACAATAGAGTCCCAAAGAAACTCTAAATTCCTTGCTTTATCCTCGAAAATCCTCGCGTTCCTTTCCCACCATACAACCCGAATTAGAGCAATGCTCGCAGCTTGCCACAAAACTATCCCCCTCTTAGAAGTACCAAAACCTTTAAATTTGATGGACATCATGTCAGATATGCTCCTCAGAACCCAATCCATCTTAGTAATTGAAATAACCTGTGCCATAATCCAATCGTCAAGGAACAATGAAGAAAAAGATGATCTGCTGATTCCCCAAGCTTCATGCACAGAATACAAATATCAGGACTAAGGGCTTTGTAAGGTCTTCTCACTTGTAGCATGTCATTAGTATTCACCTTCTTGTGTACCACTAACCAAACAAAGGACTTCACTTTGAAAGGAACTTGAGAATTCCAAACGAACTTTGAAGGGAAGTCCTGAGGAGATCTAGAAAATTGAGATAATGCTAGAAAGAAGGATTTGACTGAAAAAAGCCCTGAAGGGGATAATGGCCAGAATCTGGCATCTAGGACCGAAGGAGATAGATGCAATGCATCAAGTGACCGCATGAGGCCTTCTAAGTCCTCTATCTCAGAATTTGACAGGTTACGGTGGAAATTTAAATTCCAAGAGAAAGGACGAGTAGGACCGAGAATTGAAGAAATAGGAATGTTTTTATCCACGACTACTCTAAATAGTCTTGGATATTGGGTTCCCAAAGGTTGGTCCCCTCACCACAAATCTTCTCAGAAACGAATTATTTCCCCGTTTCCTACCACATACCGAGTAAACAAGGAAAACTCCTGAAAGACTTGTGCAATAGCCTTCCAAGGACAGCGATGTGACCATCTGATTAAAGTGTTAGCATCCCAACTAGTGGAGTGTGAACCATAAATGCTTAAAATGACCTGATGCCAAAGAGCTGAACCCTCTCTAGGATACCTCCATAACCATTTACCCTAGAAGAGCGAGATTCCTCAAAGAAATATTCCCAAAACCCAAACCCCCTATTGCCTTCGGTTTGCACACAACATCCCACCTCACTAAATGATCTCTTTTGCCTTCCCCAATCCCTGACCATAACAAATCCCTTTGCAACCTCTCGATTTTTGCAGCCACTGAAGCGGGTAGCTTAAATAAGGAAAGGAAGTAACATGGCATATGGGTAAGGCAAGATTGGATAAGAGTTATCCTCCCCCCGAAGGATAAGTAGGCCTTTTGCCACCCATTTAATCTACTTGAGATTCTCTCAATCACTGGATCCCAAAAGGCACACGCCTTAGGGTTCCCACCCAAAGGAAGACTTAGATAGAGTATAGGCCATCCGGACGCCTTGCAATCAAGCATCACAGCCAAATCTTGAAAGATGAGCCTGATCAAGATTGATGCCATAAATACTGCTCTTGTCAAGGTTGACCTTGAGCCCAGAAATGTGCCCAAACACTAACAAAAGACTCTTGAGAGTCTGCAGCTCTTCCTCCCTTGTGTTAGAAAAGAAGATGGTATCATTAGCAAATTGCAAATGGGACACCCTAGTTCTGTTTGTACCCACTCTGAAACCCTCCAACATATTTCTTTCCTCTGCTCTCATAAGCATCCTACTCAGTACATCTGCGACTAAAGTAAACAAAAAAGGGGATAAAGGGTCGCCTTATCTTAAACCTCTCGATGCCTTAACCCACCCTTTAGCGCTACCATTCACCAAGATTGCATAAGATACCGAGGATAAACATCTACTCATCCATTTACTCCATCTAGGACTGAACCCCTTCTTCTCTAACACATGATCCAAAAAATCCCACTTCACGTGATCGTATTCCTCTTCAAAGTCTATTTTGAAGATGACGCCTTCCTCCCCTGATCGTCTTCTCTCGTCTACTATCTCATTCGCTATGAGAAACGCATCCAATATTTGTCTCTCTTGAACAAAAGTGCCTTGAGTATAGTGGATGGTCTCATGTAGAACCCCTCTTAGACGCCCTGAGAGCACTTTGGCTACTATCTTGTAGAGACTAGTGATCAAACTAATGGGTCTAAAATCTGATATTTTCTTTGTCAAACTCTTTTTGGGTAATAGAACAATGAAAGAGGCATTAGTGCTTTGATTGATAATTCCACTCCTATGAAATTCTGCGAACACTCTCACCAAATCCTCCTTAAACACATCCCAACAGTTTTGGAATACTGCAATAGTAAAACCATTAGGCCCAGGCCCCGAAGCCTTGTCCCTATCCAGCTGAAAAATGGCCTTAGAAATCTCTTCTTCAGTGAAAGGGGAATCCAACCTTAACACGCTCTCTTCCGAAATAGGGGACCAATCTAATCCTTCAACACCCCAAGACTCTCCTGTAGGGCTCATGTAAATTTGGTAGGAAACTATATCAGCTGGATGTGAAAAATGCATTCTTGTATGAAGATTTGAATAAATGTATATGAAATAGCCAACTGGGTTGTTGCTTTGGGGTAGGCTTCTGTCAGGGTTTACAAACTTAAAAAAAGGCAATTTATGCCCCCTGGTTTGATAAGTTGAAAAATTTTCTAATCCTTTGTATCTTAGAGTTGTCATTCTATTGAAGAGAAAAGCTAATACTATAGTTCTTCCTGTCTATGTGGATGACAGTGTATTCTGGAATTGACTGTGCACATATTGAGCAGCTAAAATAGTATTACAAGGAAAATTTCAAACTAAGGATCTTTTACTTTTGTGGTGTTTCTCTGATTGAAGTTGCTCGTGGAAAGATGATATTGATTTTCCTTGGAGGAAGTATATACATTATTTACTCACTGAAACCTGTATGTTAAGCTCTAAACCTGCAGGAATTCCTTCAGAAATAATGTCAAACTTGAAGGTGATTTGGTGCAAAACTAATTTATTGACAATATCAGGCCTGATTTCTGTTTCTTTGTGAGTGCTATAAGTCAATTTATGAATCCTAAGTGGATTCATCAGCAGGCTAGGTGCAGAATCTTGAGGTACTTAAAAGGTGCAATAGGTTTAGATTTTCTGTAGATTAAAACATCTAAAGTTGGATGTTATTAGCTTTTCAGATAATAATCAGACAAACTCTACTATTGATAAAAGCTCTACTACTAGTGAGTGTTATGCATTTGTTGGTGGAAACTTGATTACATGGACAAGTCAAAAACAAAATGCAGTGACAAGGTCTAGTACATAGAGCTATGGCTCATATGGTTCAAGAATCTTCTGCAGGAGCTTGTTTCTCACCTGACAAGCCTCACTGCTGTGATCATCAAGCTACCATTGATGTAACTAGTAAACCCAGTTTCATTATAGAACTAAGGATATTGAAGCACATTGCCATTAGAACATTGTTATGAGTAAGAAGATGGTGACCCTTATATCAAGTGAAAAGATCAAGTTGGAGATATATTTGCTAAAGCCTCAGGAAAATTAATCTCTCTAATGTGTGTTCTAAGCTAGGTGTTTGAAATATCTTTGCTCTATCTACTAGAGTAGGAGTTAAAGTATAATATTGAAGGTATTTATGTCTTATATCAGTTAAAGGGTAACTTTAGAACTTACGGTTTCATGTTCTATTTCACTCCCCGTAGTCTCTGAAAGATGAGAACCAACTATGTAGCATCTATATCTAGAATTCAAGTATTGTATACACCATTAGTCTGATCCTTGACCCTTCTTTTTCAGGGTAAGAAGGGGTAGAGAAAATGCCTCAATCCAATGTTTGAGTAAGACACATTCAAATTCAATATAAATCCTCAACAAGAATTCAACTTAATCTCATATTGTATTGTATGAACGTAGTATAGATATGGTAGAGGGGCCCATTTAATCCCCATTTGATTAAATTCCTGAATTGGTCACTATGCAGATAAGTTATATCCATGTGTATATATATTTGTGAATATGAAGGAATTTTTATATTGCATTTTATAAATATATAAAGATAAGGTGTCTAGCAATAGGCAGAGTCCTCATGTTTGTTTACTCATTCTTTTCTTCTTTTCTTTAGTTTTTTCTTTGTTGTTTTTAAATAGCTATGATTTTATCGGAGAAATAGTAATGAGCAAGAAAGTGATAAGTTCACTACATTAAGTTTCAGGATCAGTTGGAAGATGTTTTTATTAAAGCTTTAGGAAGATTTTAATTAAGAAGTGCTTGTTTAGTCTTTTATGTTATTTAAAAGCTACATTTATGTTTTGTATTATTTTCTTATTAAGATGGAAACCTTTTTCTCTCAAATAACTAAAACAATGCTAGTTTAACATCATGTGAGAGGGAGGGAAAGATATGAATCAATTTCTACGGAAGACGAAGAAACTTTGGATTTTTCATTTTGGAGCATGATATGCATTGTTAACTGGAAGTCCCGGGTTCAAGTCCTCTCATCAACTATCTATCTAATTGGGTTTATTTTTTATTTTTTATTTTTTATTTTTTATTTTTTATTTTTTATTTTTTATTTTTTTTTATCTCAAAAATGTGTGTAGCCTTGGAGAAACTTGTGTGAAAAGAGAGAAAAGGGAGAATCCCTAATTCTTGTTATTGAAAAACTGTTAATAATACACATTGGACTTAGGTATATATATACATGTTAGTGGGACCCACAATACAATAAGGAAAGAAAAGGAAAAGAAAAGTAAATAACCTAAATAACTGTACACTATCTAACACTCCCCCTCAAGCTGGAGCATATATGTTATATGCACCAAACTTATTACAAATGTATTTAATTCTAGGACCTTTGAGAGATTTAGTAAAAATATCTGCTAGTTGATCATTTGAATTGACAAAACTAGTAGCCACACATCCTGATGCGATATTCTCTCTAATGAAGTGACGGTCAACTTCAATGTGTTTGGTCCTTTTATGGAAGACTGGATTGGATGCAATATGCAAAGCGGCTTGGTTGTCACAGATGAGCTTCATCTGTTCATCCTTTCCAAATCTCAACTCTCGAAGAAGATGTTTCAGCCATATGAGTTCACATGTTGCCAAAGCCATAGCTCGATACTCGGCTTCAGCACTAGATCTGGCCACTACATCTTGTTTCTTACTCTTTCAGGATATTAGGTTACCTCCAATAAAAACACAATACCCGGAAGTGGAACATCTATCTGTAGGTGAGCCAACCTAATCTGCATCTGTGTAACCAACAACCTGGGTATGACCTCTGTTCTCGTACAACACACCCTAGCCTGGTGTGCTTTTGATATATCGAAGAATGCGGATTACGACATCCTAATGGCTATCACATGGTGATTGTAGGAATTGACTAACAACACTTACAGGAAAAGAAATGTCTGGACGAGTAATGGTGAGGTAGTTCAGTTTACCTACAAGTCGCCGATATCTCCTAGGATCTCCTAAAGGCTCCCCCTGTCCTGGTATAAGTTTGACATTTGGATCCATAGGAGTGTCTACCGGTTTACAGTCAAACATACCGGTTTCTTCCAAGATGTCTAAAGCATACTTCCTTTGGGAAAGAACCACACCGGAACTGGATTGAGCTATCTCAATCCCTAAGAAATACTTGAGTTTCCCAAAGTCTTTAGTCTGAAAGTGGGTGAAAAGGTGTTGCTTTAGTTTCTGAATACCATTCTGATCACTACCTGTAATGACGATGTCGTCCACATAAACTATCAGAGAAATACACTGCCCCGAAGAGTTATGATGATCGAAAACGGAATGGTTAGCTGTACTGCGGAACATGCCAAACTCCTGAACAACAGAACTAAAACGGCTAAACCATGCTCGAGGAAATTGTTTCAAGCCATATAGAGAACGGCGTAACCTGCACACTAAACCAGACTCCCCTTGAGCAACAAAATCAGGTGGTTGCTCCATATAAACTTCCTCAACAAGATCCCCATGAAGGAAATCATTTTTAATATCTAACTGATAAAGAGGCCAAGAACGCATAGCAGCCATGGAGAGCAATAGACGAATAGAAGTTATCTTGGCAACAAAAGAGAAAGTGTCACCATAATCAGAACCATAAACCTGAGTATAGCCTTTAGCAACTAAGCGGGCCTTAAGGCGATCAACCTGACCATCAAGGCTAACCTTAACTGTGTAGACCCAACGACAACCAACTGTAGATTTACCAGAGGGTAAAACAACAAGATCCCAAGTGTCATTGGAGTGTAAAGCAGCCATTTCATCTACCATTGCCTGTCGCCAGCCTGGATGGGAAAGAGCCTCAGAGGTGCTCTTGGGAAGAGAAACAGAAGATATAGCAGAAACAAATGCAGAATAGGGTGAAGATAATCGATGATAACTCAAAAAATTGTAAATGGGATGAGGATTACGAGTAGATCGATTACTTTCTTAAGAGCAATGAGTAAGTCAGCAGAAGGAGGCAGAGCCGGGGCACGAGAAGCCGAAGGGATAGGAAGTGAGTCAGCAGGTACCTCGGCCAAAGAAGGAGGAACAGCGACACGATGACGGCGATGATAAACTTGAAGTGGACGAGAAGGCACTGGATCAGGTGGGGAGAGAATGGTAAGACTTCAGAAACAAGAAGAGACTCAGATGTGGAGAAAAACGGTGAGTCCTCAAAGAAAGTGACATCAGCGGAGAAAAGTAGCGATGAGTCTCAGAGGAATAGCAACGATAACCCTTTTGAAGTCTGGAATATCCCAAGAATATGCATTTTATGGCTTTGGCAGAAAGTTTGTCTTGTCCAGGAGTGAGAATATGAACAAAGCAAGTACAACCAAAAACACGAGGAGGAAGGAAATAAAGGGCCTGTTTGGTTGCTGTTTTTAAAAATTGTTCTGGAAAACAGTTTTTGAGAACAGTTTTTAAGAACAGTTTTTAGTGTTTTTAGAAAAAAAATTGTGTTTGGGAACTGAATTTTGAAAAACAGTTTTTGTTCTCAAAAACAAAAAAAAAACATGTTTGGCTTAGTTAATAAAAAAACATGTTTGAAAGATGTTTTTTTTTCTTTTTCAATTAATAAAATATTTTCTTCAAGTAACTTTATATTATAAATTTATAAATATTTTTAAATACACATTTCATTTAAATTTAAAAAATTATTTAATTTTAAATTTTTTATATAAGTTGATAAATTATTAAAAATAAAATAAAATATGATGTATGTATTTCACATGGGTCTTTTGTCCATCCTACTTTTACAATTATAAATTAAATTTATAAGCAATATTTAATCATTAGAAATTAAAACAAACATCACATAACACTAATGAGAACTAGTTAAGTTAACAAATATATATAAATTCTAACAAAACACTAAAGTGTTGACAAATATTTAAAATTAAAAATAAGACAAGTCATGGATTGACATTAATATAATTTGCCCACATCACTTCAGCAATTTGATCTCTTCAAGCTGCCATAGCTGCTGCACTCTCATCTGATAAATCAATTGAATGGTTTCTGCTACTTGTGCTCTCTTCTTCACCTTCGATTGAAAGGTCTTCTACCTCATATTCTCTAAACAATTGATCATTTCGAGTTGATAGACGAATCCAATTATGAAGGGTACAACATGCAACAACAATTTGGAATTTATGAAGGATGTTTGGTGAGCTGTGGGAATTTGGAATTTATAAAGGGCAGGTTCAAAGTTCAAACATGTGGAGGGTATGTTGCTTCACGCTGCATTCAACCCCCAACTCTTAAGGTCTGTTTGTTTAGTGCAGCATCCAAACAGGCCCAAAGAGTAGAGGTTAACCGGGCTTTGGAGTCTGGATGAGAGAGAGGAAGAGCAGATCTACAGAGAGAAAAGGTTCTTGGTGATTCAACACCTCATCCTCTTCTGATTCTCTTTATTTTTTCCATTTTCCTTGAGGTATTTCATCCGTCAAGACTCAAGCTTGGATTTTCCCGTTTGATTTCCATGTCTTTAAGTAAGGTTTTTGTTTTTTTTTAACAGAACAACTCAACAAAAATCAAAACGGGAAAAAATCAGGAATTTTTGGGCTTATTTTCATTCTCGTTCCCCACTTTTCTCAGCATCCAAACAGGAAAATATAAACGAAAAAAAAAAAAACTAACAGGTGATCAAAAAAATCTCAGATCTCATTCTATTTTCATTCTCGTTTCCTACTTTTCTCAGCATCCAAACAGGAAAATATAAACTGGAAAAAAAGAAACTAACAGCAGGTGATAAAAAAAAAATTCGAATAACATAACTGATATCTCTTTATCAGATCTAACATTTCCCTCAACAAATATTGCCAAAAAAAACCTATTTTATTAGATCTATAAAAAATAACTTCAACATCTGTGGAAATTACCTTTGTTTCTTGCTGGAGATGTCGCGACTGTGCTGGAGAAGAGGCGCCGCGACTGTGCTGGAGAGAGATGAGAACGGGAAGAAAAAGAAAAACACGGAGAACAGATGTGTTTTTTGTTCTTTAATTTTGTTCTATAAACAGTACAAAAACGGGGAAAACAACATTTTGTTGTTCTCTAAATAGTGCCATTTTGAGAACACGGGGAACAACAAAAACAAAAATGACTCTTTCAACCAAACAAGTTTTTGGTGTTTTTTGTTTTCAAGAACAGAAAACAGTTCTTGAAAACACTAAACAAACAGGCCCAAAGTGGTTGGTTAGGGAAAAGAAGGGAATGAGGAATCTGATCATGTAATACAAATGAGGGCATACGATTAATCAAATAACATGCTGTAAGAACAGCATCCCCCCAAAAACGAAAAGGAACATGACAATGGAGAAGGAGAGTACGAGTTGTCTCAACAAGATGTCGATTCTTACGTTCAGCTACCCCATTTTGTTGAGGAGTATGAGCACAAGAAGACTGATGAATGATCCCATGTTGGGACATAAATGAAGTAAATGGTACAGAAAAATATTCCCTGGCATTGTCATTGCGCAACACACGAATAGAAATATTGAACTGGGTTTGGATTTCAGCATAAAATTTCTGGAAAATAGAGAATAATTACTCAGCTCGATTTTTCATTAAAAATAACCAAGTACATCGAGAATAGTCATCAATGAAAGTGACAAAATACTGAAATCCTAAAGTAGATGCGGTCCGACAAGGACCCCAAACATCAGTGTGGACAAGTTCAAAAGGAGACTTTGCCCGATTATTCAAACGCTTTGGGAATGAGACACGAGTATGTTTCCCAAGCTGACAGGACTCACACGCAAGCGACGACAAAGATGAAAAACGAGGGACCATTTTCTGGAACTTGGATAGACTAGGGTGGCACAGGCGACTGTGGATGAGGAGGGGAGCATCAGTGGAAATGCAAATTGCAGGAGTTGAAGGCGAGGTGAGGTGATAGAGGCCTTGAGACTCACGTCCTATGCCAATCGTCTTCCCCGTACTCCGGTCCTGCAAGGTCACAAATTTATCAGAGAAAATGATAGAACAGTTAAGAGTGCGAGTTATTTTGCTGATGGAAATAAGATTAAAAGGACACTCAGGGGCATAAAGGACAGAATGGAGAGGATGAGCGAAACCAAAACCTTTAGCCATAGTTTGGGAACCATTAGCTAAAGTAACAGTAGGTAAGGCAGAGGTAGTAGTAATAGAAGAGAAAAAATCCTTATTACCAGATATGTGATCAGAAGCGCCAGAATCTAGAATCCAAGGTCCAAGAAAAGATGTGTGGGTAAGACAAGCAGAAACATTACCAGTCTGGGCAACAGAAGCTGACTTGGTGGCTTGATAGCGGAGATAGTCATCATACTCATTGTCAGTGAGGAAAATACCCTGAAATGTGGAGGAACTGGGAGGCTGAGGCGACTGAGGATCAGATGACTGGGCCATGTGGGCAGTGCGGGGAGGCCGCCCATGTAACTGATAACACCGATCACGAGTGTGGCCAAGCTTATTGCAATAGGTGCAATGAGGACGTTGGCCTCTACCTCGGTTACCACTGCGTCCTCCTCGAGAGTTAGTTTGAGAAACTAACACAGAAGAATCTGGAGTGTTATCAGATGGCAAAGGCCGAGTGGAGGAGATACGGAGGAGGCGAGCAAACATATCATCCAAGGATGGAACAGAGGAATTGCCAAGAATCTGATATCGGACGGTCTCGAGATCTGGACAGAGGCCAATAAGCGTAAGAACCATGAAGAACTTGTCAATCTGTGTTCGTTGATCCCCAACATCAGTAGTAAGAGGCATCACGGTCAAGAATTCCTCCTTAAGAGAGGCAATCTGGCCAATATAAGTAGATAAATCCATGTCTTGTTGTCTGACATTGACAATAGAAGAAGCCACCTTATAAAGACGTTGGATATCATTTGTGTATAGCCCTTTCGCCCGATTCCAAAATTTAAAGCATGTTTTGGAGGCCCGAAGATGAAGCAAAATCTTAGGATCACTTGATTGCCATAACACACTACATAACTGTGCATCTATCTTCCTCCATTGTACTCTGTCAACCTCAGGGATATCCGCCTCCTACTTAACAAGGTGATCCTCATAACCTTGACCCATAAACCAAAGCTCCACAGAGGTAGACTAGGACAAATAATTTTCACTGCCAACCAATTTCTCCAAAGTAATCATAGGAGATCCAGATATGACAGAGGAAAAAGTGGAACTTTTAGTAGCCATATCTACTTATCTGGAAAACGAAATATGTTTGGATTAAAGAGAGCCCTAATACGGATTCAGATCGCGGCTGAAAGAAGAAAAATCCGAGGATCTGCGGCTGTGAGAGACCAAATAGTAAAGAAAAACAAATGTGGCACTGTTGGAAGGGTAGAAGAACACTTCCTAAGACACATGCAGGGCTCGGGGTGGAAAGGAAGTCACCAGAGGTTGCCGGAAAGGCTGTTTAGAGGGCCGGCAGAGACCAAAAAACCCCAAAAAATGCACTTTCAGGGCTCGGATGGCACAAACATAGATGGAGGGTGGCTAGACGGCGTCAGGCAAGGCTGGAGGTGGAAGTGCGTGGCCGGAAAGTGCTCCACGCGCCCTCATGCGCCGGCACGTGAGATTCAGGCCGCCGGAGAAGAAACGCGCTGGGCGGCGCGTGGGTGAGAATCTCCCTCCGGTGCTTTGAGAAAACTTGAAGATCTCCTCCTTGCGCACCTGATGGTATGGTTGGTGTCGGAAAAGACTTCGTCAGAAAAAGGTTGCCAGAAAAGTCGCCGGTGGTGAGGGTTTTTTGACGGCGATACGGTTGATCGGAAAGCTTTAGGAGATGGGAAAGGTGACCGGAATGAAACACGGTCACTGAAAGATTTCCCAGAATTGATTCACGGATAAACCGGAAATAATTAGGGTTTTTTTCTCCCTAGGCTCTGATACCATGTGAAAAGAGAGAAAAGGGAGAATCCCTAATTCTTGTTATTGAAAAACTGTTAATAATACACATTGGACTTGGGTATATATATACATGTTAGTAGGACCCACAATACAATAAGGAAAGAAAAGGAAAAGAAAAGTAAATAACCTAAATAATTGTACACTATCTAACAACTTGAATAAAAGATTTTATTGAGGAAGACTTTTTTTGATACTTTACAATATGAATAGATACAAAATATATAGGAAAAAGAAAAAAAATATGTACAACTAGAACTCTTAGAAATCATTTGTAATATACATGGAAATACATTAAAGAATAATCTTTATTTTTCTAATCATAATCCTATCCTTAACTGCCCAAAAATATTATGTTTAAATTAGCAAAAAATCTTGGCCTTAATTTTCGAAAGTCAAAGAATAATTTTTCTACTCTATCTAAATTTTTTTATCACAAAAATGTGATTTTTTTTTGCCACTATACGGTCTATGCCCCACTCAGAGTGGTTATGGGGCCATGCAAGAGGGAGGGTATTGGAGTGTAATATGTATTGTTGGCTCAAATCCTAATAGCTTAAGATTTTAGGAAAATTGATTGTTCAACATTTTACATGTTCCTTTTCTTTTGTATTAGTATAGAGTTTTCCTAAATTTCTATGTGTTGGTCTGTGGGTCTTATTCATGGGTTTAAACACTTCAGATCTTGTTTTTAATAAATTTTAGACATAATTTTATTGGTTTACAAACTGATTCTATATTCTTCTATATTCTTTGTTTCTTATGTTTGGCTGTAAAAGGCATATTGGTCTAAGTCCTTTACATATTCATAGATCCATGAGAGGGATGGCATTTCTTTTTCTATCATTAATGAACAGGAGATTCTTTTATAGATGTTATTCTTGTTTGATTTGCTACGCATATTTATTTTCTATTTAATTATATTTGTTTGTTGGTCTTTGAAAACAGGAAAATAAGTGCATAATTATTGACTTGTCCCTGACAAAAACAATTGTGGCTTTCAGAAGCATGACTGATTTCATTTACTTGTTGAACATGCTTCTACAGGTGCACTAGTCTTTTGCTTCTTTCTTTTGAAGCTCTTTATTGTTATTATTATCATTCTTATGTTTATGTCATCTGGATCATATATACAGAAGCTCCTTCTATGTTGTTAATTTCATTTCATTCTTTTGAAGCTCTTTATTGTTATTATTATCATTCTTATGTTTATGTCATCTGGATCATATATACAGAAGCTCCTTCTATGTTGTTAATTTCTTTTCATTGTTTTTCTTGACTGATACTCACTGAAAGATTGATAATCTGATCCCTTTTTGTCTGAAAGTTTCCTGTTGCAAGAATGGTAGTGATTGGGTGGCTTTGGTTCAGATATCCAGTTGCAACTCTGTGTTAAAGAAGGGTCACAACTAGTCAGTTGAGCACCAAAAATCCGAGCATAGTCATTCTAAAACTAATCTTTAAGGCTTTATTATCTGTACAGTTATAGCAGCAGCTGGATTCTAATTTATTACTCATAGGCAAGGTTATTTATCGATTACTGATGAGGATTAGGACTAGAAAGCATTCTGATACTCTCTGTCAAGGTGCCAAACTAGCGAGAAATAAATGTGAGAAGAAGACATTTGAGTTTTTGGAAGGAAATTGAAAGGAAAGGATTTAAACTTGTAGAAGAGAGATGGAAAGAATACAAGGTAAAAATTCTTTTCCTTAACTCTTTTCTATACAGAGACTCACATATTTATATACAAAAAATCCTAGTACCTAAATTAAGAACTTTCCTAACTCAATTACAACAAATCCCTTTGATCACAGGATTACCTAATTCTCTCTACAAAATCACAACTTCCATAATTTCATTCTTTCACACTCCCCCTCAAGTTGGTGAATGGATGTTTTCCATTTTCGGTTTGGATACACTTGCTTAAAACTTTGTACTGCTTAAACCTTTTATGAGTATGCTTGCAAGTTGGCAGTAAATAGAATCCACTACCTAGTTTCTTCTTGATAAAATGCTTGTCAATTTCTATATGTTTCATTTGATCTTGTCGCACTAGATTATATGCAATGTTGATTTTAGATTTTTTGTTGCTATAAAGTCTCATTGGCCTATCCTATTTAATTTTCAAATCCTCCAAAATAATCTTTAACCATAGTAGTTCACAAACTCCTTGGCCCATTGCTCAAAATTCTACTTTTGCAATGAACCTTGCCACCCAACTTTGTTTCTTACTTCTCTATGTCACCAGATTCCCACTAAGAAAGGTGCAATACCCAGTAGTTGATCTTCTATCAACCAAAAATCCAACATAATCAATGTATGCTTCAAGTACTAGTCCTGGGATTCGTTAAAATATGATGCCTTTTCCCAGAGACCCCTAAAGGTATTGTAGCACTCGGTTAACAGCTTGCAGATGAACCTCTTTTGGATTGTGCATGAATTGACTAATCACACACAACATATGCTATATCGGGTCTTGTGTGAGAGAGATAAATGAGTCTTCCCATCGGGTGTTGATACATCCCCCCTATCTACCATAGTATCTTCCTCAGCCTCTCCAAGTTTATGATTAGGATCTATTGGTGTGCTTGTTGGTTTACACGCCAACTTCCCTATTTCCTTAAGAAGGTCTGTTACATATTTGTGTTGAGAAGTAAAAATTCTCTGCTTAAAATGTGCACCTCATTTCCTAGGAAGTATTTCAACATTTCTAACTATTTAATTTCAAATTCCTTGGCCAAGTATTGTCTCAAAGTCTACCTCTCTAGTTCATCATTTTCCGTTATGATGATGTCTACATATACATACCAAAAGAGCTGGAACTCTTCTTGAATCCAAATGCTTGATGAACAACATATGATCTCCTTGACTTTGTTTATGTCTCATGTTTTTCATTACTTTTGCAAACCTTTTAAACCACACCCTTGGAGACTGTTTTAGCCCATATAAAGCTTTCTTCAGTTTACACACCTTTTTAGTGGTTGGGTCACTACTAAATCTAGGAGGGACTTCTATATAAATCTCTTTTTCCATATCTTCATTCATAAATGCATTTTTTTACAGCAAATTGTTGTAGATCCCAATTATAATTTGCTACCAATGATAACAAAATTCTGACTGTGTTCATCTTGGCAATCGGAGCAAATGTTTCTAAATAGTCCGCACCATATGTTTGAGTGAATCCTTTAGCTACTAGTATTGTATTGTACATTTTTAGTGTCCCATTTGCTCTATGCTTAACGGTATAGACCCACTTACATCCTATTGGTTTTTTTCTTACAGGGAAATTTACCATCTCCCAAGTTTTATTCTTTTCTAGGGCCTGCATTTATGCATTCACGACTTGTCTCCAATTTTCATTAGATAAAGCCTTGGATAGAGTAGTAGGAATATGAATATTGTTCGAACTTGTGAGAAAACTCTATGGGATGGAGACAACTTTTTAAATGACACCACATGTGAAAGTGGATATAAAGGACATTTAGTGCATTCCTTCATTCCCTTCCTGATGGCAATAGGGTGATTTTGATCTATAGATTTTTTAGACTGAAGTTTTGACTCGGTTTGTGAGGAAGGATGAGAAACTATTACCTCATTTCTAGAAGGTGGTTCAGATTTTTGGGCTTGTATAAGTTTAGGGATTGTAACTTTCTTCCTTAAGTACACTTTGCTAGTCATTCGATTTTTAGGAGTAGGCTTAAGTGGCAATGACTCTGGTTTAGAGAAGTAGGGTACAAATACTGGATCAAACACTGGACTAGAGACTGCAGAAGGGTCAATGAGATAGGAATCCTGATCCTTGTCTTCCTTGATGGAATTCTCCCCCTGAAGATAAGGAGCAGGAAAATAGGACTCACAATCGTTGAAAGTAACATTTGTTGAGACAAAAGAATTTTTGGATAGTGGATGGTAACACTTATACTCCTTTTAAGTTGAGGAATATCCCACAAAAATATATTTAACCGCTATTAGGTCCAATTTTCCCTTGTTTGGATTGTGAGCATGTACAAAGGACACACACGCCAAATATCTTAGGAATGAGATGGTTTGTGGTTCTCATATTAGAATAAAACGATGAAAGTATATCCATGGGAGTTTTGAAACCTAAAACTCTATAAGGTAATCCGTTTATGAGATGTGTGGTGGTTAGGACGGCTTCCCCCCAATAAGATTTAGGCATATGTTTTTTAAACAAAAAAGCTCATGTTGTATCAAGAAGGTGACCATTTTTCCTCTCAGTAACTCCATTTTGCTATAGGGTGTTGACTCATGAATTATTCCCTCGTGTTGAAAGTATAGAGTTAGGACTTGATTGAAATAATTTCTGGCATTGATGGACTGAAACCTCTTGATAGTGACACCAAATTGATTTTTTATCATGTTATGAAAGTTTGGATGAACAAAACTCACATCGGATTTGTGTTTAAGTAAGAAAATCCAAGAGACCCTAATACAATCATCGATAAAAGACACAAACCAACATTCCTTAGATATATTAGGAATAAGGTAGAGCCCCAAATATTACTATGAATTAGATGAAAGGGCTTTGGACTTTTTTTATTATTATTGGTGGGGAAGGTTGAATGTTTGTGTTTGGCAAGTTCACATACATCTCAATGGAAACTCTCAACATCTAATTTCCTAAATAAAGAAGGAAACACAATTTAAGAGTTCTAAATGACGGATGTCTAAGTCTACGATGATGAAGCCAAATTTTTTGTTTATTGACAAGGTAGTGCTCAGAAGGAAGAGATACAGATGACTCGCTTGGTGTCTCAAGGTAGTATAGCTTGTTTTGTTCCTTAGGCAATCCAATCATCTTCCCTAACCTAAAATGCATAGTGAGTAGGGTAAAAAGTCACGTTGCAACCTAGATCTTGTGTAAGCTTTTGTATAGAGACAAGATTAGTGGACAACTTAGAAACATGAAGTGCATTTCTAAGTGTGAGCGTAGGGCTAATTTGGACATTTGCTACACCTGTGATAGTGGTAAATGAACCATTTACTATGGCTATTTTCCTTTGGCTTGGACAAGGGTTATAGTTGTTAAATTGGTGTGATGAATGAGTCATGTGATCTGTAGCACCTGAATCTAAAACCCAAGAATTTGCAAAAGTTTTATCTGAGACTTTTACTCCAATGAAAATAAGAAACTTAACTAAAAGTGCCAGTGAACAGGTACCTGAAGATTTCTTACTTGAAGGTTTCTCAAGAGTTCCCAACAAAGCTCTCAAATTTTCAATCTCCTCTTGATTGAATCTACCTTATTCCAAGGATTTTTCTTTAATTTGTTGAATAGAAGACAAGTTTGCTTGCCCATTATACCTTTGTTACCCTCCATTGTAACCCCATTCTTTGTTAGATGTGGTTAGCTTACCATGAAGTTTCTAACATTTCTCCCGTTTATGTCTAGGTTTTTGGCAGTAAATGCACCATAAGTTATCCCTGTTGTCACGGTTTGAAGCCCTTGATCAATCAGTCTTTTTGTTATCAACAATGTTAGGCTTCTGATCAATCCCTGTTGTCACGGATTTTGCAATGACACCTATTTAGGTTAAGTTGAAGAGGGGATTTGAAGCCTCCAAACCTGTTTTTCAAATTGTTATGGAAGTTACCTGATGCACCAAATGATGGACCTTGGGATTCCAAAACCAAGCTCACCCATGTAAAACAGTACTTTAGCAACAAGATGAACACTAATAATTTTTGACATTTTTTTTTAAAGATTTATGCAATGATTTTATTTTTCATTTTCATTTTTTATTTTTAAATTTCAGAAACAAAATGGATTTTTATTTACTGTCCCTTGTTGCTATGTTGATGATATCAGTGACATGGTTGGCCATTAACACTGGGACTTGGAGTAATGAAAGAAAATGTTATGATTATGACACTAATTTTGATCCTTGTGATATGAATTTCTTTTTCCTACTGCTGTAATATTGTCATATACTGCATATTGTAGGAATTCCTCTTATGCTGAGACCTATTCACAGTTCTGAAAACATGGTACAAGTTGAAGAAAGATCAATATTTTCTTCAGAATAAGAATATCATACTCATTTTAGGCTAATCAACACATTATGGAACAGTGCATTAGCTTCTTTCTTCTTTTAAATATTATGCATGTTCAATTCATGCAAAAATGCCAAAGCTTAGGGCCGTTACCAGTGTATCCTCTGAAAACCCTGGAAACAGGACTATGCAGGAAATGGATTTCAACTGCTTGTGAAAACTCAAATGTCTGAAATCATTATTATCAATTGGTGTTTATTATGGTATTATTGTCTATTTCAATATCTTCAAATGGAATTCTGTAAACTTAAGCATGACTGATGTATCCAATTTGTATTCTGCAGTTTAGGCTGGCCTATGTTGCTCCAGAGTCTAGAGTGGTTGGTGCCGGCGACTTAGTTGACCATCCAAAAAAAATTGCTATCCATTACCTTCATGGATATTTTTTAATTGATTTATTTATTGTTTTACCGCTTCCTCAAGTAAGTCTTCTCTCTTTCATGCTGACGTTTTCTTCTTGACCTCCTTTTGCTTTTGCTTTAAGTCAATTGATTGTTTCTTTGTGAACGATGATGTTTTTTCCTTGACATCCTTTTGCTTGAAGTTTTAAGATCCATATGCTCAATATTTTCACATTGTTATAAATAAATAGAAATCTTGAAATTGACTTTGGTTTTTTAATGAGGATCTATGCTGATGTTTATTTTTCAGATAACTTTTAATTCATTTTGAGAGATTGAAACATTAATTACTAAATTGAAGGATGTACATGTAACTTTTAGTTTTTTATTTCAAATTTATCTTTCTTTTACTTCACATTAATAAATGTCTTCGAGTTTTTGATGGACCATTTATTGATAGACTGAACAAGAAGGTTTTGTGAGAAATTGTTTGTCTTAATTTTTCTCACACAACTTGGTACTTTTGTTTATTTTGTCATTGATGTTAAAAATCTTCTACTGAGAGTTAAGAGACAAGCTTGTCATGGCTGTCATGCAAAAACATTTTGTATCTTTTGATTGTGTTCATGGTTGGGAATCTGTTTTCTAAATTTTTTTTCTCCATCTCTGAATCTTAGAAGTTGTCTTGATCTAAATTAAAATCAAGTAAGATTGGACTTCCATTGCTTGCGAAAAGAATCCGATGAGTTCCTTTTCCCTTGATTTTATACTTTTCTGGTATTCATGAACTTTAAATATAGTTTCCAGGTGTAGGGCATTTTCTTTAGAGAATCAAGAACTTGATATTTGATGTTTTTAAAATTCTGTGAGAGTTTTTGGGATGAGCAGCTATCTAGTGTCTTTGCTTGCTGTAAGGAAAAATAGGGTTGAGAGAGGGGTCAAGGTTGACTCATGAAGTTGCACTCACCTTTTTCTCTTCTTCTTCTTCCTTCCATTTTCCATTCCTAGATCCTGCTAATTTTACTACTAGTCATGGGTCAATGTTATTATGGAGTTGAATCAAAGAATCCTAATCAGGGGCTACAGGAGGTTAGAAAACTCACTGATTACATCTGTAAAGATGCTGAAGTTGATACTGGTACAGTTGACCAGTAAGGAAAACCATATTCCCTTGGATCCGTCTCTTTTAAACCTTCCTATGATACTTTTCCAATATATATGTTGGTGTTCTAGAACGTTTTCTTGTAGTAGGAAAAGTACTGTAGGTATGCTTAAAAAGTGGCTCAGAAAAGATGAAACAAATGACCAAACTTCAAAGAAAATACACGGCTCTATTTGGGACTTTAAAATACTTTTGAATAGTGTTCTTAAGGTTGTTTAAAACACCAGCACAAAAGATGGAAATAACCTCCAGATTTGTGAATTTTACCCAACTCATATGCAGTGGAACCATCTTTGATAAAAGAATAAAAAAAAAAATAAGAATTGTACTTCAAAGATGCATGATGAAAACAGTTTCCTAATCTACTTGTAAAGTTACTGGTTTTCTGTGAAATACAGGTCAAGGAACGAACTTCATATATAAACACACAAGCTTTAAACAAAATGCAAATAAGATATCAATGTCAAGCATGGAGAGTGAAACTTTACTTTTTATCAAAGAATCAATCTGAATAAAACATGAAATGACACAAAAAAATTAGAATTGTACTGGTCATACATTTTGCTGTATTAGGCAAAAGAATAATCAAATCAAGTGCCTAATCTAAAAAATAAGAACGACTTACATTTGGTAATATTGATTACTGCCCTTAGGCAGTCAAATCCTCTGTTCTTTGTCTTCAAGCCATCCTGGCTTATTTATCAACTCAATGCTTGTTTGAAGGTTTATGCTAATTTCCATACCCAGTAAATATTGAGATTCAAGGTTCAATATCAACCCTTAATGTTTGGGGATGATGGAGATTAGGATTTTAATCTTTGAAACATCTAGGGATTTGGATGAGATGGAGGCTTGGAGTCACTCCTCCCTTCCTAGGGTTTTCTCATTAAATTCTTCTTGTTCATATGGATGCCAAAGCAATACATCTTTAAACAAAGGTCTAAAGACTTGCTATTTGAAACCCAATCATATTTGGTTCAGCAGCAAGCAAAATTGAGGAAATAGACCTGAGAGCCATAAAGCTCTCCAGCAGGCTGGAGTGGACTATGGTTGATAGAGAGCAAAACTACTGTTGGTTTTACCTCAATTTTTTTGCCTTCACTCCAAAGAAACAGAACATTGAAGGAAGATGCTATCCTCTGTTATCAATTATTAGAGAAGCAAAATTAAATGCTTGGAGAAAGGGCAATCCATGGCCTCTTAATCCTTATGAAGTTATTATTGGTATTTTTTTTTTTAAGCTTGGAATAAGAATTAACTCTAATATCGGTTGAAATAATATATTTAGGTTAATTTTCAGAATTAGAATTAGGAGGTTGAAATTGAGTGTTCATTCGTATTCCCACAATTCTACAACATAATCTGATAGTTGAACTTACATAGCCCTTGGTATCATAAATATATTTCCATCCAAGCTTGGAAGAGACTTTGGAGATAGATACCTCAATGTGCAATCTATATTTAAGCCATCTAAGTTCCCACTCTAACAAATGATGTTCCACTGCTTTGATGCCATTTCAACCTAGAACATAAAACAATTCATAAATTAAAAGATAAATTCTGCAAATGAAATTTAAAGCATAAAATGAACACATAAATTGAACATAGAAATACAAAAATTGAATCTGAAAATAAAACTTTATATTGAAATTATGCCTTGATACAAAGATGTTGAATCTTTGATTACAAGCTATTGACAACAAAGGGTTTTGATTACAAAGGAAAGCTTTTTGAAAGGAGAGGGATTACAAAAAGCTAAGAGAATTTTTTGGAACACTCTTGCTAGCTCTAATTGTCTTTTGTTTGCCTTTACCTTGTGATGAACTTGATGACTCTAATTATAGAGAAATTTGATGGACTGGAAACTTGTTGAAGTCCACGGAATTGAAACTTGTTTAAATCCATTGAATTAATGAAGTAGACAACTTGTGTTGTTGTAGCTCTTACATCTTGAAGCTTATAAGGAATCCTGAACAGTTCTTGGAATGATTTGATCTTTTATCTCATTCACATCACCTTTCTACTATTCACATCTTGTAAATTTTGTCTCACGGTTTTTTTTTTTTTATATATTTTTTTATTTTATCCATAGGATATATATAAGGTTTACATGGGCTATGAAAATAATTATCTAGATTCACCCATAGGTCCACCATATAGGATTAATTTTGGGCCTACATATGAATCATCTGAAAGAGTTGTCTTCATTTTCTTCATTATTATTATTATTTTTTTATCAGAAACGAAGAAAAATATATTAAAAGAAGAAAAGATACAAAAGAAAGAAGAGATACAAGAGAAAGAGAAGAAACAATAGAAGGATGAGAGGTTCTTCCGACCAAAAAAAAAAAACTGAACAAAAGAGAAATCACTCAACTTTAGAAAACTAAATACAAAGAAAAACCCCAACACTCTCAAACTTTTGAAACGCAAACCGTAGTCTAGTTGAGTTGTAAAACACTAAGAGGAACTCCGCTAAAAGCTGCAGTACAAGAGGCTCAAAGAGAGGAATAGAAAAGAAGCAAGTCCCATAACATCTCTTCCGTTCTCCCCTTATCCTAAAAAATCCTATTGTTTCTCTCTTACCACACCATCCATAACAAAGTAAGGCAAGCGATTTGCCAAAGTGTCTTGCCTCTTAATGAATTCCTCATACCTTTAAAAACAATAACCATCATGTCCCCAATACTCCTTGGAGGGACCCAAGCCAACCCTGCTAGATTGAACAGCTTGTGCCAGAGTCCAATGGTAATGGGACAATGAAGAAAAAGGTGGTCGATCAATTCTCCATTTCCTTTGCAAAGAATGCACCATTGAGGACAGAGGGATTTCTAGGGTCTTTTCAATTGCAACTTGTCATTGGTGTTTACCTTCCCATGTACTACTAACCAAGTGAGGGCCTTAACCTTTGAGGGGGCTTTTGAACTCCACAAAAACTTGGCCGGAAGGAACAAGATAGGATTTGAGACTTTTGACAAGGCCAAGGAAAAAGATTTCACCGAAAACAAGCTTGATGATGACAAAGACCAAACTCTTGAATCTACCAAAGAAGGAGAGAAAAGCATTGAACTAAGGGAGGACATGATTCTCTAAAGTAGATCAATTTCTGTATTAGTAAGATTACGACGAAAATTAAAATTCCAAGACAGTGGAAAGGAATTGCCAAGGACATTTGAGACAGTGAGGTTTTTCACAGAAATAACTTTATAAAGACCAAAAAATTGAGAGCACAAAGTCTGGATACCCCACCAAAGATCTTCCCAAAAACGGATTCTCTCCCCGTTCCCCACCACTAAGCGGACAAAAGGGGAGAAATCCTGGAAAATTTGAGCAATAGTCTTCCAAGGACATCTGTGTGACCATAATTTTTCTTCATTATTTTGATTATCTCAAGGAAATCAATGATAATTCATTATTTTGATTATCACTGATCTACTTGAGAGTTTGAATAAGTCCTTGTCGATATTGTTCCAGATCTGTAGCAACGGTTAATGAAACTTGACATTTTGAAGTTTATATTCTATTTTAATTTACCTTTATTTACGGCGAAAAGTTCTTGTCCCGTTTTTTCATAATATTGAGTAGGATTATTCTTTCTTGTATACAATTCATATCAACTCCTGAATTACTAGTACTATTATTTTTACTTTGAAGTCTTCAACTATTAATCTTACATTTGTATATCTTTGAAAATTTATTTTAGATATTGTATTTATAAATGCTTCTATCTGAGTTTCTTTATCTAGGATTATGATTCCTGGATCAAATGTTTCAGCAAAATTTACTTGTTTGTATTGTATTACATTTCTTATTTGTTCATTTTCTTGTTTTATTTGTTTGTTTTCTTGTTTTAGTTGATCTATTTCCTTTTTTATTTCTTATATTTCCTCTTTCAAATCTTCAATAGTTATGAGTTTTTTAATTTTTTTAAATCTATTAAATGTTTCATCATAGAGTATTGAGTTGGTCTAATTTCTTGAGTTTTATTTGTATTTTCCGTGAAAATTAAATTTGTTAAGTTTTGTAAATATTTTCTTTGTCTCTTCATCATCTATTTTGTCTATAACATCAAAAAAATATTTGTTTATCCACTTTTGAAGAAATCATGTTCGTTGTTTTGTTTTTATTTTGAATTTATTTATTTACGTTGGGTTGTTGTTTTCTGTTTTGTTTGTTTCTTTTTTTTCAATTTGTCAATTCACCTATCTCAACTTTCTCAATCTTTTCAACCTTTTGAATTATTTTGTCTATTGATGTTGATGTTTCTCCTACCACACTTGTATCCTTATCTTTTTGTTTTGTGTGTGTGTAGTAGATTCTTTTGGTACTTCATCATTTATTTCACATGTTTCAACTTTTTGACTTTTGTCACCACTTGTTTCACCCTTAATTATTTCACTTGATGCTTCTACTTTCTCCAATTTTAATACATTTTGTATTTCTTCCACAATAGTTCATAAATAAAAAAGGACATAAAACTGTTCATAAATCAAAAGATAAATTCTGCAAATGAAATTTAAAGCATAAAATGAACGCAAAAATTGAACATAGAAACACAGAAATTGAATCTGAAAATAGAACTTTATATTGAAAATTATACCTTGATACAGAGATGTTGAATCTTTGATTACAAGCTTGTTGAAAATAGAGAGTTTTGATTACAACGGAAAAGTTTTTGAAATGAGAGGGATTACAAAAAAAGCAAAGAGAATTTTTTGAAACACTCTTGCTAGCTCAGATTGTCTCTCGTTTGCCTCTGCCTTGTGATGAACTTGATGACTCTTACTATTTATAGAGAAATTTGATGAGCTTGAAACTTGTGGAAATCCACAGAATTGAAGCTTGTTGAAATTTACAAAATTATTGGAGTAGACAACTAGTTGCTTCTTGATTCAGAAGGACAGAGAAAATTTTTCCCATGTTAGAAAGCCTTCAGGTAAGCTTAAGAAGGAATAAATTCCTTTTACACCTTTTCTCCACGTTGTCTTCTTGTGAGAATAAATGAGAGTTACTTTTTTAAAATGAATTCTATTATTTGAATACTTAATTTTATTTTTTTTTACTGGATAAATACAAGAAGACAAGGGTATAAAGATTTGAAAGATACAATTGTATAAAAAGATTCTTCAAATCTTTTATCTCATCATTTCTAAGAGAGGTTTTTCAAATTCTCTTCTAGCTTGCTTTTTTTTTTTTTTTAATGTATTCTCTTTTGTGCATATCTACAAGATAAGAGAATTGAGTTTGGAAAAGGAAAGCGACTTCAGGGAAGTCATTTGTAGAGATGGTTTTTTGAATATTGTCTTCAGCAAGGAGTTTATGGTTAAAAGAACTATAAATCTCATAATCTAAATCTCTTGCAATCAATTTTTATCTACAACAATGGATTTGTTTTTTGAGATTGAATTTACAGGGCCAAGGGGTCTCTGTACCAAACAAATGATGTTTTCTTGAACGGGCTTTGAGGAAGATGATATGTTGAGTAGGGTAAACTCCTCCATCGTTTGACCACTCAAGAGGTTTGCTTTCAATGATGAGTTCAACTAATTTAAATCCTTAGATAAAGGAATTTTAATATATACTACTAGTTTTCTTCCAAATCCATTGGTTTACTTAGGATTGGAGAAAACTAATTGATGAATTACCCCATAATCCATGAGGAGAGCAAGGGTTAACTTTATTGGCTTATTGTTAAACCTGAAGACTATTGGGTGATAGCTATCTAGGTCAATGTTGACCTTGCAAATACCATAAGTGAAGGCACACTTACAATCTTGCCTTTCTAATAAAACTTTTCTACACAAGGGATTGAGCTTTGGACACTCATTTTTGGTGTTGCCATAATGAGAGTGTCAAATAAAACTCATTCCTTGAATAAGAATTCCAAAAGTGCTATAGTCAGCAAGAAATTGCATTTTGTGTTCTTGCTTTGCTTTGCTTCTCCTGCAGCTTGGGCCTTTAAACTTATCATATGTCTAAGGTCTTGAGGAAGATTTAAAAATATTTGTTGATAAAAAAAAAATCTTGCTTTTTAAAATTTTTGACTCTCTTTTGAAAGTTCTGGAAATTCATTTTAAAAATCATTTCGAAAGTGTTGAAGACTTTTTGAATGAGGATTTTTTAAAAATATAGCTTTTGACTCTTCTTCACAAATTTTTCTTTGTTTCTTGCAATTGAAAATTTCAAGATCTATATCCATTGGGGTGCAATGTCTATCAAAACTTGAAGCATTAAAAGATTTGTCTAAATTATCATTCATCTGTTTAAAACAAAAAGATAATGCATTTAAAACTTCTAAATTTTGAATATCACTTTGTGCATTACAGAGTTTGTCCAAAATGCATTTTTGTGATCTGTCTAAATTTTTCACATCTTTATGAATCCGAAATGACATTACTTTTAGCAAATACTGGAAAAGTAAATTTTCTAAAATTAATCCATTCTTGCTCCATCTGTAAGAAAAAAAAAATTAAATGTTAGTATAGTTTTTTACACATCTTATATTTATCTAGTATTAACAAAAAAAAAAAAAAAAAGCATAGATACATATGGATGTAAATTTGAAAAAAAAAAAAAAATCAAGTCTTCAAATAGTAGAATTCACTTTAAAAAAGTAACTCAATTATCTCAAGAAGACATGGAGAAAAGGTGTAAAAGGAATTTATTCCTTTTGAAGCTTACCTAAAGGCTTTCTGACCTGGGAAAAATTTTCACCGTCCTTCTGAATCAAGAAGTAGTCAATTGTCTACTCCAATAATTTTTTAAATTTCAACAAGCTTCAATTCCGTGGATTTCAACAAGTTCAAGCCTGTCAATTTCTCTATAAATAGAGTTATCAAGTTCATCACAAGGCAGAGGTGAACGAGAGACAATCAGAGCTAGCAAGAGTGTTTCAAAAAATTCTCTTTGCATTTTTGTAATCTCTCTCATTTCAAAAACCTTTCCTTTGTAATCAAACTCTTTATTGTCAACAAACTTGTAATCAAAGATTCAACATCTTTATATCAAGACATAATTTTCAATATAAAGTTCAATTTTCAGATTCAATTTTTGTGTTTCTATGTTCAATTTTTGCGTTCATATTATGTTTTAAATTTCATTTTCAGAATTTATCTTTTGATTTATAAACTGTTTTATATCCTTTTTATTTATGAACTGTTGTGGAAGAAATACAAAAAACATAAAAATTGGAAAAAGTAGAAACATCAAGTGAAATAATTAAAGGTGAAACAAGTAGTGAAAAAATTCAAAAAGTTGAAACATGTGAAATAAATGATGAAGTACCAAAAGAATCTACTACACACACATATAAAACAAAAAGATAAGGATATAAGTGTGGTAGGAGAAACATCAACATCAATAGACAAAATGATTCAAAAGGTTGAAAAGATTGAGAAAGATGAGATAGTTGAATTGAAAAAATTGAAAAAAAAAGAAACAAACAAAATAGAAAACAACAACTCAATAGAAATAAATAAATTCAAAATAAAAACAAAACAATGAACATGATTTCTTCAAAAGTGGATAAACAAATATTTTTTTGATGTTATAGGCAAAATAGATGATGAAGAGACAAAAAATATTTACAAAACTTAACAAATTTAATTTTCACGGAAAACACAAATAAAACTCAAGAAATTAGACCAACTCAATACTCTACGACGAAATATTTAATGGATTTAAAAAAATTCAAAAACTCATAACTATTGAAGATTTGAATGAGGAAATATAAGAAATGAAAAAGGAAATAGATCAACTAAAACAAGAAAACAAACAAATGAAACAAGAAACCGAACAAATAAGAAATTTAATACAATAAAATTTTGTTGAAACATCTGATCCAGGAATCATAATCCCAGATAAACAAACTCCAATAGAAGCATTGATAAATATAATATCTAAAATAAATTTTCAAAGATGGTATACAAATTTAAGATTAATAGTTGAAGACTTTGAAATAGAAATGGTAGCACTAGTAGATTTAGGAGCTGATATGAATTGTATACAAAAAGGAATAATCCCTACTCAATAATATGAAAAAATAGGACAAACTTTTGCCGCAAGTAAAGGTAAATTGGAAATAGAATATAAATTTCAAAATGTTCACATATGTTAAAATAAATGTTGTTTTAGAACTCAATTTATGTTTGTACAAAATATGACTGAACCTTTAACTTTAAGAATCCCTTTTATTACATTACTTTACCCTTTTCAAGTAAGTGATGAAGGTGTAACACTATATTTTTCCCTTTTATATATCCATTAACTAAAAAAGAGATACATCAAGTCTAAAGTGATTCAATAAACAAAAAGATAAATTTAATTCAAAGAAAGTAAGCTCACACAAGTTTTTTTTTAAAAGAAATTCAATATAAGAAAATAGAAGAACAACTTTTAGAAGATAAAGTCGAAAAGAGAAAAAAAAGAAATTCAAGATCTTTTTCAAAAAGAAATTTGTTCTAATCTTCCAAATGCTTTTTGGTCAAGAAAGAAACATGAAGTGAGTTTACCATATAGTCAAAATTTTGATGAGTCCAAAATACCCACTAAAGCTAGACCTATACAAATGAATGAAAAACTTCCAGAATATTGTAAACAAGAAATTGATTCATTATTAAAGAAGAAATTAATTTGATCTTTAAAATCTCTTTAGAGTTATGCCGCTTTTTATGTTCAAAATACTGTTGAGCTAAAGAGAGGTGCACGTAGATTAGTCATTAATTATAAGCCTATAAACAAAGTATTACAATGGATAAGATACCCTATTCCTAATATACAAGATTTACTCAAAAGGCTTCATAGTGCAGTAATTTATTCAAAATTTGATATGAAATCAGGATTTTTGCAACTACAAATTAAAGAACAAGATAGATATACAAAACTGCTTTTACAATCGCTTTTGATCATTATAAATGGAATGTTATGCCTCTTGGTCTTTAAAATGCCCTTTTTGAATTTCAAAATATTATTAATGATATTTTCAATCTTCATTTTCAATTCATTATTGGTATGCATTGACGATGTTTTAGTATTTTCTAACTCATTAGAGAAACATTTTGTGCATTTAAAACGTTTTTCAAGGTAATCAAAGCAAATGAAATGACATGTTTTGCACCAAAAATGAAATTGTTTCAAACAAAAATTAGATTTTTAGGTCATGAGATTAATCAATGAATGACAAAATTGATTCAAAGATCAATAGAATTTGCTGATAAGTTTCCTAATGAAATAAAAGACAAAAAACAATTGTAAAGATTTTTAGGTTGTTTAAATTATGTTTCTTATTATTTCAAAGATTTAAGAATCATTTGTGAACCTTTATACAAAAGACTTAGGAAAAATGCACCTGCATAGATCGAGTCTCATACTGAGTTAGTCAAAAAAATTAAACAAAGAGTCAAACATTTACCATGCATAAGCATCCCTTATCCTAATGCATTACTCATTGTAGAATCAGATGCCTCTAATATAGGTTATGGAGGCATATTAAAACAAGAATATAATAGTCAAGTACATATAGATAGGAATCATTCAAGAATTTGGTTGGGTGCTAAAATAAACTATTCAATTGTCAAAAAAGGAGTTTTATCAATAGTTTTATGCATTTCAAAGTAATTTGATAAACAAAAATTTTCTTTTAAAAATTTATTGCAAAGTTGCAAAAGATATCTTACAAAAGGATGTTAAAAAATTGGTTTCAAAACAAATTTTTGCAAGATGGCAAGCTTTACTTTCAAACTTTGATTTTGAAATTGAATTTATCAAAGGAGAGTTAAAAAATTGGTTTCAAAACAAATTTTTGCAAGATGGCAAACTTTACTTTCAAACTTTGATTTTGAAATTGAATTTATCAAAGGAGAGTTGAGTTCCTTTCTTGACTTCCTTACTCAGGAGTTTTTGCAAGGTAAGGATTCTCCACCCTAATGGGTACTCTTGTTAGGAACTAACTTCTTTCATCATCTAAGAAAACAAAAGTTTCTTACGTCATGACTTCAAATCTCTAAAATATCCATCCTTCTTTTCCTTTAGAAACCTCAAATTCCTTTCAAGTCCCGAGTTCAGACTTTCCTCTTCTTCAGCCTTCAAAAAGCTTTATTCAAGCTTCAAAATCAACTTACAAGAGCTTTCTTGTTCAAAGTCAATCCAGTCCTAGTACTATTTCAACACTTCCTTCTTCCTCTTTTTTTTTCCAAACAATCAATATTTCAAAAAACCCAAAACATTAGAAATTGCTTTCATTGAGCCTGAGTTCAATTTTGAAGAAATTCATAGAATGCTTCCTTATAACTTTCCTCAAGGAGTCAACTTCAATTCAAATGATCATTTGAAAACCTGTCAATTTTATGAGTTTATCTTGGTTGATACTAATTCAATCAAGATTACTCATAGTATTAATAGAAACAATCCTTAGAGAATTACATTCTCCAAATGTCAAATTCTTAAGAGTTATGACCATTGCTGATTGGAATAAAAAGCCCTTCACTTACAAAGTTTTTCGTTAACCTTTCCATCCCATGAGCTTCAACTATATAGACTATATGGATGTTTGGTACAATATGATTTATTTACATAGTTATCAGCATTCATGGTTTATGCAATTTTCAAGAGGTCGTAATGCCAAATTTCTTGCTTGGTTTAAAAAATAGTGGAATTTCTTTGGTCTACTTGAGACATTATTTCCTTTAGAGATTCAAGAAAAATTCAACTTCTACAAGAGTAAGACTTCAACTCAGTCTGTTACTCAACTGAGACTCCTGACTTTTTGCTCCGGATTAAGAATTGTATGGATTCTTAGTTGGAATTTTATCAAGAAACAAGAGCAACCACTTCCCTTCCCCCTTTCTCTCTCCAGAGAATTCAACATCAAATGGTGGGACAACTTTAATCAAGAGTTCGTGTGTCAACAAAAGATTTTACAAATAATTTCAAGACCAGGATCATCAAATTCAAAAAATTTAGCAAGTTCCTCGCAAGGGCCAACTCAAACAGAATTTCTAACTATGAAAAGCAAATGTCAAGTTTCATTAGCAGTTGCTACAAATCTAGAACAATATCAACAAGGACTTATTCAAACTCTCAAGTAGTTCAGTGATAATCATAATAGTGAAGAAAATAAAGACATAGCCTTTTCAGATGATTCATACGCAGACCTAGAATTAATCCTTTATGGTGGACCTATGGGTCAATCCATATAATTATTTTCATAATCCATGTAAACCTTGTATATATCCTATGGATAAAAAAAAACGTGAGACAAAAGTTACAAGATGTGAATAGTAGAAAGGTGATGTGAATAAGATAAAAAATCAAATCCTTCCAAGAATTGTTCAAGAACCCGGATAAGCTTCAAGATGTAAGAGTTGCAATAAGTTGTGTACTCCAATAAATTAGTGGATTTCAACAAGTTTCAATTCTGTAGACTTCAACAAGTTTCAAGTTCATCAAATTTCTCTATAAATAAAGTCATTAAGTTCATCATAAGGCAGAGATGAACAAGAGACAATTAGAGCTAGCATGAGTGTTTCAAAAAATTCTCTTAGATTTTTTGTAATCCCTCTCCTTTTAAAAACCTTTCCAGTGTTCAATTTCTCTGTTCATTTTATGCTTTAAATTTTGTTTGTAGAATTTATCTTTTGATTTATGAACTGTTTTATATCCTGAGTTGAAATAATATCAGAGCCAAGTTCTACTTAAGAACTGAGTGATATTACAACTTGGAACAGTCTGTAATCACTGGTTTAGTCCTAAGTTCAAATTAAATTTTTTGTGAACGGCTTGATCAACCTAGATAGCGGTGTTTGAAGGACAAAAGGAGTGTAAGTCCTGTGTTGATCTGCTTATGGTGATCCCTGTTCATAAGATTTTTTGAATTAATAAAGGGTAAGATTGTAATTAATTTTTGTGACAATGAGTAGTGTTATGAAGGAATTAAGCAGAGCTAGTTCATCCAGATCTCTTAGGATAGAAAGTTATGCATCTTATAATTATGCATTCAATTTAGACAGTGCATATAATCTAGCCAGTTACTCATGTAAGTTAGATGAATTTGCAAAATTAGATAGTTCTTCATCTATATTAGAAAATCCTAAAAATATTGAAGATTCATTAGCTGCATCATACAATCAACATGATAAAAATTTAGAGTCATCATCCCATCACATAAAGTTTAATAACTCAAAACTAGGCATAGAAATGACTCAAATTGAAAATCAATTGAATTTTTTTTCAAATTTGTCAAACTTCGTTCCAAAAATTCCTATTTTTGAAGAAGAATCTGAGTCAACACTTCCTGCTCATTTTGATAATCCTTCTTTAAACATAAATATTATTAGAAAACGAAACATTAAGAGAAAAACACATCCTTTTGTTCTTGATGTAGAATAGATTAAATTAGATTATTTTTCTCCTTATAATATTGCTAGAAGAAACTATTTTAAACAACTACCCCCTCAAGTAAGAAATGCTTTAAGAAAACAATAAGAAAAATATATGCAACAAATTAAAATGACAATCCCCCTTTCCCACTAGTTTTTCAAATTTAGGAAAACCCTTTAAAGAATTGCAACATTAATCACAAAAAGAAGCAATAGAAAATTCTCCACATAATAAACAAATTTTAAATCAACAAATTCTCATTGTCTCATTTGAGTAGCACATGGAAACATAAGCATTCATAATATCCTTAGTGGACATTCTTGAAAGTTTGTTATTGATTATGCAACTAAGGGTTTGACTTAGATGAATTATTTTTTTGCTTTTTATTATTGGTGACATTCCTTTTTCCTTTCTTTAATCCTCCCTTGTTTGCGTTTTTTTTTCTCTCTGAAGTTTCATATAAATTTTAGATTTATTAATAAATATAGTTATTTTAGTTTGACCAAGAACTGGTTCACTCTCATCTTTAGACTCTGACTTTTTCTTTAGAAGAAGCATTTAAGATTGATCCTTTAGATCTGTTTGATGAGGGAAGAGTCATCTTATAAGTTCATAGGGAAAGTATCAACTCATTGACTCCCAAGTTATCTATAGTTTTTTACTTTCTTTTATAGTAGTTACTTTAGGCCTCAATCTCTCAATAAAAGTTCTCAACTTTTTTCCTAACCACCTTAGAATAAAATATAAAAAAAAATCACCAAACTTAAAACATGAATTCATAATATCGCTTAGTTTAGTATAGAATTTAGAAAAAGTTTCATCATCATTTATTCTCTAGCAATTAACATTTAGAGCTTAGATAACTTCATTGTACAAGTGTGTTAATGTGTTACGACCAATATATCGCAGACCTACTTAGCATATTTACATGTCACTATCCGTCTCAATTCTTCATGATTTACATCATTTAAAATGCAATAAAGTACCTTGGCATTAGTTTCATTACCTTTGTTGTTAATCTTATCCCACTCTTACTCGGCTTAGTTTCACTAGTTGATCTTCCATCCTTATCCACAAAAGTAGGAGGTAACCATTCATATTCCATCGTGTTCCAAACAAGCTCTCGTTGTGCTTAGGCTTAGTTTCGCCAATTGATTTTTCATTCTTGTCCATGGATACGAGAGGTAACCATCCATATTCAATTGTGTTCTGTAATTCAACAAAGGTATTTGGAGAAATTACTGTATGTTTATTAGAGGAATAATACACATATATATACAATTGAGAGTCCTAAATTAGGAAGGTATTATCCCTAAGAATCAGCCTATAAGAAAGGAAACAACTTAATTATGGTAAGTACAGATATATACAGCTAACACTCCCCCTCAAGCTGGAGCATAGATGTTGATCATGCCCAGCTTGTTACAAAAGTACTCAACTCGAGTTCCATTTAGAGCTTTTGTAAAAATATCCCCAAGTTGCTCTCCAGTCTTCACATAGCTAGTAGAGACTAGATTTTCCTCAATCTTTTCACGAATGAAGTGACAATCGACCTCAATGTGTTTGGTTCTTTCATGATAGACTGGGTTCGCAACAATAAGAAGAGCGACTTGATTGTCACACCAAAGCTTCGCTGGCATTGTGCACTTCATTCCCACTTCACATAAGAGTTGATGTATCCATATGATTTCACAAGTAGCTTGTGCCATGGCCCTATACTCAAATTCTGCACTCGAATGGGATACAACACTTCGCTTCTTACTTTTGCAAGCCACTAGATTCCCACCAAAGAACACACAATAACCTGTAGTGGATCTTCTATCAAACTTAGAACCTGTCTAATCCGCATCAGAAAAACACTCAATGTGAGTGTGTCCCTGACTACTGTATAGTATGCCTAGACTAGGAGCCCTCTTCAGATAGCACAAAATCTGCTCTAAAGCTGCCCAATGCTTTACTGTAGGCGTAGATGTGAACTGACTAACAACACTTACTGCATATGCAATATCTGGTCGCATCACGGTGAGATAATTCAGCTTCCCAATCACCTTCCAATACCTCTCAGGATTGTAGAAGGGATCTCCATCATTTGGCATAAGCTGTACATTAGGAACCATCGAGGTAATACATGGCTTTGCTTTTATCTTACCAGTCTCTTCAAGCAGATCAAGCACATACTTCCTCTGTGATAAGAACATCCCTTTCTTGCTCCTTGATACTTCTATTCCCAAGAAATACTTCAGTTCACCCAAGTCCTTTGTATGAAACATGGAATGCATGAATGCCTTAAGATCAGAGATTCCTGCATGATCATTTCCTGTAATAACTATATCATCAACATAAACCACAAGAAGTATGATACTAGCAGCCGATTTCTTGTAGACAATGGAATGATCTTTCTTGCTCTTGTTCATGCCAAATGCTTGAGTCTCCTTATTGAATTTTCCAAACCAAGCATGAGGACTCTGTTTCAATCCATAGAGAGCTTTTTCAGACAACAAACCTTCCCATACCCCCCCTGAGCAACAAACCCAGGAGGTTGCTCCATATAGACTTCTTCTAGATCACCATGAATAAAAGCATTCTTGATGTCTAACTGATGTATCATCCACTGATGGGAAGCAGCAATAGAAATAAATAGTTGAACTAAATTCAGTTTGGCAACTGGAGAGAAAGTATCAGAATAGTCTACTCCATATGTCTGAGCATATCCTCTAGCTACAAGCCTAGCTTTCAGTCTTGCTACAGAGCCATCAGGATTAACTTTTACCACAAAGACCCACTTGGAGCCAACAACTTTCTTTCCTTGAGGCAAATCAACAAGTTTCCATGTATGATTGTCTTCCAATGCACGGATTTCTTCAAGCATTGCATTCTTCCAACCAGGATGATTCAGGGCCTTTGTAACAGTTTAAGGTGCTGAAATAGAATCTATAGAGGCTAAAAAAACACTTGAGGAAGATGATAGGGGATCATAAGACAAAAAGTTAGCAATGGAATAGGTAGATTTGCATTGTCGTTTACCTTTTCTAAGGCTAATGGGAAGGTCGAGATCACTGGAAGGATCAGATGACGAAGGAGCTGGTGCAGGACATGTATCTATTGTCACTGGGTGACGAGAGTACACCTGTACAATTGGTGGTTTGACTGGAGTAGGAGGAACATCAACAACAGTACCCAAATGAGCAAGAGATGCATTAGAATCAACCATACTTGATTGCCCAACAATTGGTCTTGAATTAACCACTTGATACACAAGCCATTCTTCATCCTCCTCCTCACTTGCAGAACTTGTGGGAGAAGAGAAAAATGATGTGTCTTCTGAAAACACAACATCCGTTGATACTAGATACTTATTGAGATCAATCGAAAAACATCTATAGCCCTTTTGCAGTCTTGAGTACCCTAAGAAAACACACTTTAACGCCCTAGGATCAAGTTTAGTAACAGAAAGCCTTGTATCTCTAACATAGCATGTACATCCAAAAATTCTTGGTTCAATTGGAAAGAGTGATTTCTGTGGATGTATTACTTTGTACAGAATATCACCTTTAAGCACTACAACGGGCATACGGTTGATCAGAAAACAAGCCATGGAAACTGCATCAGCCCAAAATTGTTTTGGAACCTGCATCTGAAACATGAGTGCATGAGCCGTCTCAAGTAAATGCCTGTTTTTTCTTTCAGCAACCCCATTTTGAGAAGGAGTATCAACACAAGATGTTTGATGAAGAATCCCATTGTGACTCATGTAGTTCTGAAATGAGTTAGACACATTCTTTTCCATTATCACTCCTTAATATTTTCACAAACACATCATATTGGGTTTTAATCTCAGTAGATAATGCACAAAAATGTGAAAATACTTCTAAACGATTCTTCATAAAATAAATCCAAGTCATTCAAGAAAAATCATCCATAAAGGTAACAAAATATCGAAACCCAGTTTTAGAAGTAACAGAACAAGGACCCCAAACATCAGAATGTACTAACTCAAACCAAGACTCAACCCGTTTATTAATCCTTGGGCCTAAAGAACTACGATGATGCTTCGCAAAATGACACGACTCACAATCTAATGAAGGTAAATTATCAAATTGAGGACATAATTTCTTCAACACCGGTAGAGAAGGATGTCCTAACCGACAATGAGCTTCAACAGGAGAGGCAGTACTGACACACGCAACTGGTCGAGGTACCCACTCATCAAGAATATAGAGCCCATCAGATACATGTCCTTTACCAAATGTCCGTTTCATCATAAGATCCTGAAACACACAATGATTAGGGAAAAATGAGACACTACAATTCAGATTTTTAGTAAGTTTACTGACAGAGATTAAGTTAAAGGCCAAATTTGGTAAGTTTAACACAGAAGATAAAGTAATAGAAGATGTTGGTTTCACAGTCCTAGACCCTTTAATCTCATAAGTAGAACCATCAGCAACAGTAACAGGTGGAGCAGAATGTGTTCTGAAGGTAGAGAAAGTTTTATGATTACTTGTCATATGATCTGTGACACCTGAATCAATTATCCATTTGTTTGAGGAGGAGACAAGACATGTTTTACCTGACTCTGCCAGAGCACTAACAGGAGTAGATGCTTTCAGTGCTTCTTGATACTGTGAATATTTAGCAAACTCTTTTGCTATCATTGTGACGATCTTGTCTAAGGAGTCTAAAGATGTAGCAGTATCAGATGTAGCAACATTGGTAGTTTGATTTCTCCGATTTCGATTCCGCAATTTCTTGCAGTTCTTCTTGGTAAGGCCAGCCTCATGGCAGTAAAAACACACAATGGTACTTGAATCATTGCCACGATTTTCAAATGCCCTGTTTCTGCCCCTGTTATTCACCCTCCTTGCATTCTCTGCATTTCCTCCTTTTGCAGCAAGAACATTGGTGTGCTGAGAAGACGGGACATTCTCAGTTCGTAGAACTCTACTGAACACTTCCTGAAAGGGAACCAATGTCAGAACCACAAAGAATATGAGATTTTGCAGTCTCAAACTCAGATGGGAGACCGGATAAGAAACTCATAACAACCATTTGTTCCCTTTGAGCCTGTTGTACTCTAACATCCGGACTAAAAGGCATAAGTGCATTCAATTCCTCATATACCTTCTTGAAGTCCATAAAGTATGTAGTGAGGGATTTAACTCCCTTCTGAGGACAATGGAAGACATTCCATACATCATACATCCGAGATACATTTCCTTTTCCAGAGTAAAGAAAATCTAGATAATCCATTAGTTCTTTATCAAATTCACAATGACTTAGCAGACCAACAATATCACTATTAATAGAGTTTTTAATCTGCAGAAATAACCGTATATCAACTTGCATCCAAAGTTTTCTAGTGTTATCATTAGGAGGTTCCTTAGTCAAGTGGTCATCTTTAGCAACACTTCTCAGATAAAATTTGATCGTCTTGCTCCATTCAATATAATTAGACCCATTTAATTTGTGTTCAGTTATTTTTGACACAACAGACACTATATCAGCAACAAGATTCTTATTCTCTTCCATGGCAATAAAATTTAATCTCCAAAGTAATTTTACCCCCAGATAAGAGCAGCCCAGACCAGAAATTGCAATTCACCACAGCAAGAAGAAAGAAAGAGACAAGTGCCTCTTGTAGACCAAACAAAAATAGTAACAAAAATACTTGAAATCCCAATAACAGAATCTCACAACTGCAGGGGTGGGGTGCTCTTTGTTTTTTTTTGTCAAGGGTTTGATGGTTGAATTTGTACCTTGTGAGGGCGAAGAGAGGCAAGGTTTAGGCTCCAGTGGTTTATGGGAAAATAGGCTTTCTTTGAAGCCAATCAATAGTCCGATGGGAGGTAGCGACGAAGGTGATGATGGGAAAGGTAGAAGAGCAGTATCTGTAGCGTCTGTGGATTACAACGAAGAATTCAAGGGCCGAAGAGATAGCATCGTCGAACGACTTTATACGCCTGTGGTTTCGTGATGCCTGAACTGCGATCACGATCGTATTCATAAGCCAAATGGTGATTGGTCTATGAAGGAAAAGATGGATTAGTTGCAAGACGAGTCTTGGATTGAGACGCCAAAGTCAGTGGAGAGGGATAGAGATGGATCAATCGATGAAGAGCAATACTTGTGGCAAGATTGGAATGCAAGATCAGCAGCAAAGGGTTGGGTTGTTCAAAAGCTTTCAAGGGTCGGATGAGAGCTCGCCTTGATGATCAGGGTGACAGAGATTCCAACAAGAATAAGACTTGGAACCTCAAGAACGAGATCACCGCACCACACACTGGTTGGAAAACGGGATTGCGACGCCAATGGAATTGGTCGAAGGTCAAAAGAAGCTGCCACGCTCCTCCACGTGCCGACGCGTGCCGACGCGTGAGTTGACACGTCCTACTTCTCAGGGCACGTGAGTTTCACGCATTCAGCTTCCAGTTGCCGGACTTTGGGTACCGGCCGATCCTGATACCGCACTTTCCTCTCCGAAGGCAGTGACACTACCAGGTCACTCTCAAGGCATGTGAGACTCACGTGTTCAGCTTCCAGTCGCAGGAGGCACTGATACCATGTAATTCAACAAAGGTATTTGGAGAAATTACTGTATGTTTATTAGAGGAATAATACACATATATATACAATTAAGAGTCCTAAATTAGGAAGGTATTATCCTTAAGAATCAGCCTACAAGAAAGGAAACAACTTAATTATGGTAAGTATAGATAGATACAGCTAACATGTTCCAAACACTCTTTCCTTGCATTATTAGGAAAAATGCCATTCTGACCTAACCCGCTAGTGAAGGTAGTTTATTCCCATAAAAAAGTATAGGATAATTGATGGAAGATCTAACTCAAATAGAGGATAATTGATGAAGGATCTAACTCTTTGTAATTTTATAATTCAAGAATCAAATAGTAGGAATCGCAATTTTTTTTTTTTTTTTAATTTAACCAATTTTTAAGTTATATTCAAAATTTCTAAATTATCAATTAAATAAATAAGAGATAATAGAAAAACAGTTGGCACAAAGTAACATCGGATATACATGAAAAAATCACTTACAAAGTCTCCTAGAACTTTACAAGTGTTATAATATACTAAATATAAAAAGAAGGTATATAATTTTACCTAATTTGAACACACCTACTCCCATGGTTCTTATATTGATCAACATCTGCACTTGTCTTTCACTTGCATGATTTGACTCCTTATGTTCCTTAATAGATTACTTGAATCCCATGCTTAGGCTAGTGGTTCGATGCACTATGCCATTCTATCGAAAGGACTTCTAAGAAAAGTTTTTGCAAGCTCTTCAGAGTTAGGAGTGCTAGGGTAAAACAATGGCTATGAGATTACGTGCATACCGTCATAGTCTAAAGATTTGGTTTTTATGTTAAAACCCTAATTGGTTGTTTGGAGAAGGTTTTCTCAAAGCTAATTTACCAAAAAATCTGATAAAAACCTTAAAATCATTTAAAAAAAATTATTTAGAGGGTTCAAACTGCTCGCAAGGGGGCGTTTCAAGAGGATGTTTGAACCTCCGTCAGCAGGACGTTTGAGCCTCCCTCAGGAGTGAATGCCCCTAACAGAATGTTTGAATGTCTACCCCTTTTTGCTTCATTTTTCCACATGTTCATGATTTTTTTTCTCTGATTTTCCATAGCCATTGAACTTGCCACAATACTTCCAATACAGACATACCTCAAATGAATTCAACTCTCGAGCAGCTTGAAATTGACTACAACTGTTGATACTATTCTCTTTGCAAAAAAAAAGAAGAAAAAAAAGTAGAGAGGATAGAAGGAAAAACTGCTAGAAAAACTATTGAGAATAACCATTGGCATTTAGGAATTAAAATTATTGTGTTAAATAGGAAACAAGAATTGTGTTACTGAAAAAAAAAAAAAACAAAAATGGAGGATGAGCTATTTTTAAAGAAAAAAGAATGAGAAATCACAAACCAAAGGCAAAAAGAGTTTGAAATTTAATAAGTTCAGAAACCCTATTTGTTACCTAGTTGGAACAAAGAGGCTTCATGCTTCATGCTCTGCCAATACATCCGTTACTTGGTTGTTTACTTGGGGCATCAGTGCTGCAAGCATCCCATCTGTATTAAGATATCAAAGATTTTGCAAATCCAAGGACCCTATTTACAAGCACTCTTCTTCCATAAGATATGAGATTGGGTGCATCCCCTTCCACAAGAAGGCATTAATCCCTAAAATCTTCACCATGGACAAACAGTCCCACGGGCTAGATTCTTTGACATAGGAGTGGAAAATTCAAATTCTTGGACTACTGAAATTTCTTTCAATATCTTTTGGAAATTTAGGCCCCCCTTTTTTTTGTTAACATTAGCTTTACTTTAGAAGTAATACCATAGAGTTTATTAAAAATGTTGGTTGAGTTCAATAAGATCAAAGAGCTTTGATAGAAGCAGGAGCAGGCCCATGGAGATTTCTGACATTCCTAACCATGTAAAGGAGTTATTGGAAGAAGGTTTATTATTATATTCCGTTTGTGTAGTGGAGGCCAGAAAATGACTTATCTAGTTGTGTATGTGCAAGTGCCTGTGAAAGTGTATGTTATAATGTTCTAGATTTACTTATTGCTTGGAAGTGTATTTTATAACATTCTTGATCAACTTATTCTTTAACATATAATTGCTTGTATAACATTGCATGGAATATGCATCTTCAACTTAGTTTTGTATAATATTTCGTGGAATAGTTATCTGTAGCACTGCATTGATATATTATCATATACTGATAGTAGCAAGAACAAGCTCATCATAAATAATTTCCTTCAATTGACTGCAGATCATGATTTTGCTGGTCCTACCCATGTCCTTGGGATCATCTGGCGCAAATTATGCAAAGAATCTTTTGCGCACAGCAGTTCTTGTTCAGTACATTCCCAGGTTGTACAGGTTTCTCCCTTTCCTCGCTGGCCAGTCTTCAAGTGGTTTCATATTTGAGTCAGCATGGACGAATTTTGTTATAAATCTTCTCACTTTTGTGTTGTCTGGTCATGTCGTGGGATCATGCTGGTACCTCTTTGGTTTACAGGTGGGTGGAGGTCATTATTACATAGAAAGCTTTTTATTGAGCTTTTCTTTCTTTTCCTCTGTTTTCCATTTCTTTCTGTTTCTGGAAGTTCCTCTAGATTATATCATACTTGTTATGTTATGCATCTCTACAAATGTTTAGTTGTTGAACACTACCTCTTCAACAAGAGTTATTACCTTCTATAAAGGAGGGAATGCAAGCATAATTCATTACTTAACAAACAATTTATGTGAGTTAATCTAAACAAAGTATGACTATGTTTTCCCACAACTCTTGTCTGGGAACATCCCTATCCCATATTGTTGCCAAAGTTGATTCAGTAATTTAGGAGGTGCATTTTGACCATTAAAAATGTTTCACTTTTTTTATTACATTGTATGATTTTAAAAGAGTAAATTTAACTAAATATGTAGCGAAAAGATAGATCTCCAAGCAAACACTACCAGATATAATAGGGTAGATGGAGGTTCGTCCAGACTATTAGTGAATTCATGAACTTTTTAGGTTTGAGTTCATGAATTTTGATTGCTGTGTTGCTTGAAAAACCAGAAATTGCTAAGCTAGAAAGGTGCATATCTCTTACCACCATTTTGCAAACCTAGTTTTGTGGTTTGATTCATATCCTTTTTATGGAAAGGCAACAATAATTGTTGTGTGTGTGTGTGTGTGTGCATAGTAATATACTTTTCTCTTATGATATGAAGAAATTTTCTTATAGAAAAATTGAAATCAGCATCACAAAAGCTTCCTATCAAAGGCACCTTATGTTTAACTGAGAATTTCACTTTGATTAATACGAAAAGCATAAATATTGTCAAGAGTTTTCCAAAAGCTAAGTTAAAAGTTTAAAACTAGCCCTCTTCATCCTAAAGGGGAAGTCAAGATTTCAAGAGGTCTTAAAGAACAAACAAAAATGGTAGCAGAAAAGTTGTTGACTCCAAAACTTCCTCATACAAAGGGAAGTATGTGGCTCTATTGTGATCAATGATTAACTGAATCTCCCAAGAAACTCTCCTATCTACATACACACACAGATGCCTGCATTCAAGGATCTTTCATTAAAATGAAATCCATGCTCTTGAGACTGATGCATTCATCTAATTTTTGTCTTCAAATCCACTACTTGGGCCATGGTATAGCCTGAAGGCGTGGAAACAAGAATTTAAAAGAATTTTTCTGGAATATTCTGCAATTTCCTAAAATTTTTAAAATTACCTAAATTATTAGATTGGTGCTAAATTTCTAAGCATATAAGATTTTTGCAGCCCTTGAATCAATACAATATCCAACCAAAAAGAACCAAGTTTCTCTTGTTTGTTTATGTCATTCTTCTTTTACCCTCCTCTTTCTTTTCCCTTTGAGCTAATTTTTTTGAATCCTATATCAGCTTGGTATAGAGCCAGTACAATCTAGGATTCAATGTGATAAGACGAGAGGACCCTTAAAGTAGTTGAACTTGACAATTGATGTCTTGAGGTTTTGACGCTTCCATGTAATCCTAACTTCTCCATTTTATCTACTAGGGCTTTTTGATGTTGATTTGTGACTTATTTAAGGGTTTTTAACTCATTTAGTGTGTCAAGCCCCAAGACCCACCCCAAAGGTGTGACGGTGCTTTCACATTTCAAGCCTAAAGGCTCAAAGTGGAAATGACACAAATATTCATCTTGTAATTGGAGGTTACCAATTACCAAATTCTTGTTTAGAGTAGTAGAATAAAATTCTATAATCTTCAAATCTCAACTTTAAAATTAACACATTAACTAAAGTGTTATTGTCCAGACAACTTCAAACTTAACAATTCAACTAGTCATTAAATTCTAACTTTTAAACAATGCTAAAAAAAAAAAAAAAAAAAGTTTAAACCAAAAGTGCTAATAATACCAAAATCTCATCCTAACTGTCACTTTTCGCCCGAATTGAGTGTACCGAAAAAACTATCGACGAAAATGAATGAACTCAAAGCCCAATAAGGAATATTAATACATTTTCATGGATCAAACATTTTTAATTATAAATGCAAATATGAGATATAACGCATAAACCTTTTCATAAAAACTTTTAGGTTCAACATGTTAATACATTAAAAAAATTTCAACCAAACATTTTGATATTTATTGTGATGACTCGGCCCTTGCAGGCACCATCCCCGCAAGACAATGCCTCTTTAGTCTAAAGACTGAGATGAAGATACTATCCTACGAAGGGAAATTAATTTGTGATCAAAAAACTGTGTTAAGAGTAATACAAAGAAACCTATTAAAGGAACTTTATAATCATTACTCTTCCGAGATACAAAGTTTTTAGTACATAAAAGTTGGCCTTAAGGGACCAAAAACTTGTACATACCTAAGGAAATGGCTACATGCCAATGATCTATTCAAAGAGAAGTAAAAAGAAAAGGACAACAATGGCTATATGCCTTGTTGTTTGTCCTTTGGAACTTGCTTGGTATATGATTCTACTAGGTTCTCATTTGAAAAATTTTGGGAACTTCAAAGTGAGTATAACTTAGTGAATGATCATATAATGCACTTTTTAGGATAATCGGTCCAAAATAGAAAAAAATGTTTCATCATGCATGTAACACTCAACATAGATAATATATAGTATATCAATCAAGTAAGTGTACAACATCGGACAACCCGATGTATTATCAATCAAACACATGCATAATCCACGAGAATAGTGCTACTCTAACTCTCGACACATCCCAATATCATGCAATATAACTGCTACAATGCCCCTTCTTCCATCGGCATATATCACATATGCATCCGTAAGCGACATATGTCTCACATATCATTATGCCTTATAGACACAATGCCCTTACATCTCTTGGCATGTTTCTCATACAAACTGCTCCAGTGCCCCTTCATCTCTTGACACAAAAGATCACTAGGTCAATTGGCTATAGTGTACCCCTCCATCTCTATGACACGATATAGGTCTAGGGTATATTATAATCACATCCAAAGCAATTAATGTAAAGTACCATAATGATAATACCAATGATTTTCAATGAATAGTATGTACTAGGTAAGCTCCTAAGAAAGACTGGAGTGGTCACAATGGTCCCACTTAAAACCCAGCCTCCTTAAACAGAGCTTCCCTAAACTGTACCCATCCCTTCATGATCATTGAATCATCTTAACTATTTATATGCATGTATATCAAGGATCCAAGGAACATATATTTAATATAAACATAACATTTTACCAACACATTTTCAAAGCATATCTCATGATATTAAAAAATTAATGAATACATATAACATTTTAAACATGAGATATATAATTCTAAAACTATGTAAAATCATGTATTATAAGATCATTCACCTTTTAGACTGAAACTGTTGCACTATATCCGTTATGACGACTCAAATATCCAATCTCTAGAATAGCACCACCATAGGAGGCTTTCCATTACCTCTTTCCTTTTCTTTCTTAGTTGGTGAACACCCTATTTATAGAGACCTAAGGTAAGTAAACACATAGGTGACTCATTACTAGGTGTCAATCAAAGGGAAGGGATTAGTGTCTCCCTTATTGCATGGAAATGATATGTGGCACATGCTTAATCTTTGCAATTGCTTGGCAAGTGCAGCAGCTTACCGGAGACAACATGTAGCACATGCTTAATCCTTATAGCTGCTTGGTAGGTGCAATAGCTTGTTGGAGATGACACATGGCATGTACTTAATCCTCATAACTGCTTAGTAGGTCCAGCAACTTGGTGGAGACGACATGTGGCATGTGCTTAATCCTTGCAGCTACTTGGCAGGTGCAGTAGCTTGCTAAGTCACCATGCCATACTAGGTGTCAAGCAATGAAGGTGGCTTAGTGTCCTCTAGGTTGCATGCATTTCGACACCTCATGCTTGTTTGCATTCATTGCAACACCTCATGCTTGGTTGCATGCATGGATACCTCATGCTTGGTTGCATGCCTTGGACACCTCGTGCTTGGTTGCATACTTGGACACCTCATGCTTGATTGCATGCTTTTGACACCTTATACTTGGTTGCATTCTCTTCGAAACCTCGTGCTTGGTTGCATCCTTATTGACACTTAATGGTTGGTTGCGTGCCTTCCAACACCCCATCCTTAGTTGGCATGCATACGTTAAGCTTGGTAAGGGATAGACAAGAGAGTGATGCTTTTGCTTGCTTAGTAAGAAGGTGGTTAAAAGGAAACTTCAAAAGTATTAATATTGAAAACTAGGGATGTTACATTTATGTCAAAACAATTTCATATCAAATTCAAATCAAATGCATTTAAAACATTTTTACTCTGATTATCATATAACAAATGGTGCCCAGTTAGGTGGGACTTTACAAATGGATGGTTAGCCTCAAATTTGTTCCTTTTAAGGTGGACCGAAGCAAACACTATTAGTACTAGTAACTTCTAATCAAACCCTTAGAGGGTAGGGTCTAAATCAATTACATTCCCTACCATGAAATATAAAGGTCAACTGTTATATCCCGTTGACTAGGGCAAAAGAAATCATAGTCAAATATTTTGTTTCATTTATTCAAACTTATAAAACATAATATCTTCAATTTTTTTTTTTTTGTTATAAACAAAATGAAAAAAATGTCCTAACATATGTTCCATACAAAATATGTTTTATCCATGCAAATAAACAAAAATAACATTTTACACATTTCAAAATAACATATAAAAAGAAAATTATTTTCTTTTACAAAATCAAATTAATTTCCCTTACCTCAAATAAGCACTCAAACCTTAAAGAACCTAACATAACAAAAAAAATAGTTATTACCATTTATCTAAAAAAAATTTAAGTTTTATAATCTTAAAAAAAAAATTCTATGTTAATATTGTTATCCCTTATATTATATTCAACTTCCTAAATAATAATAATAATTTAAATTAGTGAATTTCCAAATTTTTGTAAAACTCATTTTTCTTCCAAATCTTATTCTAACCATTTATTTCTTTTATATACTTCAACTTAATTAAAACTTTTACTAAAAACAATTATTATTATTATTTCCAATATCATACTATAACCTATTGTTACCTAACAGTTACCCCATAACCTACTGTTACCCAACAATTATCCCATAACTTACTGTTACCCAACAATTATCCTCAATTGCTTTTAAAACAACTCCACAAACTCCGCCACTGCTACCTATTCTCTCTTGCATTAGTCCAAATTTTATTTGTTTTCGTTTTTTTTTTCTCACAAAAATCAACATCCAAAGCATTTTTTTCCTGCAATATCTTGTTGCAAGCAACTTTTGTAATATTTTTAATTTAATATTTTTTTTCCTACTATGGAGGCATGTACAACCACAAAACCTTTTTATTTTTTGTTTTCAACTTTCAAATCTTTCAACCTCCATACTCACAAGTTTAATTTATTTATTTATTTATTATTATTATTTTCCACATCCAAAACTATAGTTTATTTTCTTCTATATTTTTTTTTCTAGATCTATTAATTCAAATATTCGAAAATTTTTCAAGCTTTATTAGTAACTCTACTTATGTTTATAAATTTTCAATCTTTTTAATCTAAAAATTAATTAAACAAGCCCTAATCTAGATTGAGATTTTCCAAAGAATTTTTAATGTATTCCAAAATATCTAACAGATCTAAAGTAGGGGTTAAAATCTTACATGGAAAATTGATCTTCAAACTCTAAGCTCCCAAATCTTCAACTCCACATTGTCCTATGTTCTCTGATCTTTACATAATGTCAACTGTAGAAGTGGATTTTTATCTTTTTGATTTGTTTCAGCAACCTGGAGAGTCTTTGGCCACTGTGATTAGGGTTGACTAACTCATGGTTGTAATATCAGCTATAGCTTTTTCCAGGGCCCACAACATGATGTGGAGGGTTTGCTTTGCCTTTTCCCTTGCTTTGAAGGTTGCTAGAAGACCTTCAATATAGGGTTTACCTCACTTCAAGTGCAAAAAGACCCAATTGTCCTCTAGTGTTTGGCAAGGCCACAATAACTAAGAGTAAATAATCTAAGTCATCTTATGAAATCATTTTAGCACCTCATTTTTGTTGCTTGAGAAGTTAATGGCAACACTGTTGCCATTAGACCATGTAACAAGAAATGCCAAAAAGATTTCCAGTTCTTTGCCAAGCTCACCTGATGCTTCTATTGCTATATTCTTTACCTTCTTCAATCCTCATGTTCCAATCATTGTCTTACTTTCGTTCTTACATCTAAACCTATGCTCATATCACCTCTTCATTTCCTTCTTCTATTTTCACATCTTTACAACTCTATGGATTTTCTCCTTTCATCTAAGCAATCCTTCACAAATTTCAATTTTATCTTGGTTTCCTTCTTCCATCCAAATCTTAGCTTTCTTGATTCATGTTTAAAAGGTTTTCTTGAAGACCAGATCAAACCTAGGGAAGACAAATTGTTCTGCATAGAGGTTGTTGGTGAAGATGAAGAGATAAGATCATGAGAAGTGGTGAGAGGAGTGGCATTGGAAATTAGAGATGGATCCTGTTCGGTTTTTGTTGATCAGTTTTAAAAGAGATTTATCAACATCATTAGGGGAAACAACTTGTTGTTTTCATTTCGTGTGGGAAACCTCACATCTGGATTTTTTTTTTTAATAGATCAAGAGTATTTATCTAAGTGGACACTTAAAAAAATTGGTGTCAACCATTACTTAGGGCTAGTTGTATATAGAATATTCTCTTGGAGAGCATGACATACAGTGTGTGCCCAAATCTTATAAGTTTAAGCTTTTAGGAAAATTGATATATTAGAGCCTCGTTTGGCAGAAGGTCAAGTGTTTTAACCTCACCACCACATGTTTATTTCCCTAATTTATTAAGCCCATCATGTAAGCTCAAAAATGGAAACTACATGTAAAGGAGGGTGTTTGAGAGCATGATATATATTGTGGGACCAAATCTTGCAAGCTTAAACTTTTAGGAAAATTGATTTTTGTACATCTTCGCTACCTTCAGTGGTGAAGAACATAAAATCTGCAACGAGATGCTTTATTGCTTACTTTTTCTTTTCCTTGGCTAAGTCTTGCTTAGTTTTGTTCTTTGAAGCCTTTGTTCCAGTATAGAATGGAAAAAAAAAAAAAAAATAGGGATTTGTAACCTTCTTAAGTTTGTTGGTTTAAAAATAAGCTTACAGTTGTTTTAGGGTGTGGGATACAACAATTTAAGGGGAAGTAGCTTATACTTGTTCCCATCATAAAGCTTGAGAACTGGCTTACTGTTTACTTGTTCCATCCAGTTTAAATTAATAATGCAAGGAAATGCCTCTCATTTCAAGTCACTAAAAATGCATAGAAAAATTGGTTTCCCTTAATCAAGATATGAGGTTCAATTTTAGTTATTGTTCGTTTCCAACTTCCTGCTGACACAACATAGATCTAAAAGTCTGCACCATGTATTCATTCTAAAATGTACAACAAGTGACACAAGCACCTTGAGTAGCCTCGTTATTAGTGATCTCATTCCATGTGGAGGTTCTAACAAAACCATCACGTGCATTCCATCCCCATGTTGCTCCTACAACCATATTTTTTGGATTTCCCTACAGTAGGACATGGTGGAAACTTGGTGTGGGTGCCCATTGCTTGAGTGAATAGTCAAGCTCCGTAAATGCCGGTTTGTAGTCTCACCGTCTTAGGATGGAAGAAGTCACCTTGTAAAGTGGATGAAAGAAAGGTCACCTGCAACATGCTAAGGTGGGAGACTGGGAGGAGGCTTCAACTCAACAAGTTGCCTTAGGTTAGCAACCACAGCCTAATGCAAGCTAAGCTCTAGGTTGAGGTACACCTCAAGCTCAATTCAACATCATTTTCAAAACTTGGATTAAGCTTGACTTGAATTGGTGTTGCTTAGGCTATCCTTGGGTTACAAATGTTAGATTTAGGTTTGATCATGTTGAGGTTGTATGTTGGATTGGTTTCAACATGTTTTTCTTTAAGAATTTTAAAATATAATATAAATAGTAATAATACTAATTATTAAATGAAAAATAAATTATAAAATCAGAAAATATTTTTCAAAACAAAACCAACCTGAATACAAATTTAGTTTCCTAAGTCCATTTGAAGGTCAGATTAGGTTTCAGCTGTACCAGGCTAACTTCACCAAGTTGCACCCTAGATAGGTGGTCAATCTCCAGTTTGCTAAGCTTGGAGATCAATTCCTATCTTCACTTGATGGCTTTACTTGCCTTTCCTCACCCCATTGAGGGGGTATTTTGAATTACTAGTACTACCTTCTAACCTCTGTAAGGGATGGAGAGTTGGCTTTCATGAGGATATCTCTATTGCATCCAGAGCATCTCCTACACTTCCCTTAAAAGTGCCTCACAATATAAAAAGCACATGCTTTACGCTTGCTTAAGGAGTAGGGCTTAAAGAGGTTGATATCACTTGTAGTTTTGTAGTGAGCTTGGCCTATCCTTCCATTGACCATATGGATGATTTGATAGTCTTAGGTGATTTGACATTCGTTTTTAGGTGATAAGACTTCGAAGCCTGCATAGATAGGAAGAGCTTGAGAATAGCCAAATCCTTTTTGACAGGATTAAGAGGAAGAGGGAAACCACCATCATCCTGAATCACATATTGCTAACATTGGATTTTCCACTTAGGTCAGTTAGTTACTTGTGTGGTGCTATAGCAGCCTAACTAGCTCTCATTGTGATAACTCTTATAAGTAAATTCGTCACACTTAAAAAGATATTTTGATCAATTTAAAACTCACTCAGAAGATTAATTGCAAAATTCTCTAAGACTTGATTGATCATTTAGGCAACTGCTTCATACTTGCCATCTCTTTTCCATCTTTGAGTTTGCTTTGCTTTGTCCTCAAACTTAGACACCTGAACATCATTGTGGTTGATGCCACGGGCACGGACTTTCCCACAAGTTGTCCATGTTTGTGCGATGTTTAGAAGCCCTTTAAGCCAGGCTACTGAAACCCATACAAGGTTGCAATGAAGAAAATCCATAAGAAACACAAGGTCACTGGGCTCAACCCCCCCCCCCCCCCCCCAGCTTATATTTTATTTCTTCTCTAAATAACAATACAAGACTTAGCTTAGCAAGATTCCCACATTCTCGTTGGTTAGTTCATGCTATCTCATTCGTGATCCCTCTCATGATCCTTCGAAAGGTACTTCATCCCTCTTTTTATAAGTGTGACACCAACCAGTCCTATTTTGACTAGGAATCAATAATCCTAGTCCTACCCAAACTCTTATTCATAGGCTATGACATCAACTAGTCCTATTTGAACTAAGGACAAACAATCTTAGTCCTGCTCAAACTACAATCACAATAAGAATCTGAACTCCTACTCAAACTCAAATTGCAATCACACTTTGAATCCAACTCTAAGATTTCAAATGTCTTCTACCCATTCCTCATCCATTTGAAACTCCTCATGCTGCTACTGCTGCTTACATCAGTCCACATGTTAACCCTTCAAGTCCTTAGTTTGTGGTGCAACATGTCTTCCTTGGGCTTGCCCTAATCTCAAGACGTCTCTCTTGTGTTCTGCATCAAATCTGCTCATTTTTGTACTTTGAGTCAGCCTACTCATGCGCTTGAATCGGCCATGCATCCGATCACCTTGCCATTGCATCTCTAGTCAACCCACTACATGCATCTCTATGCAACTCATGTGTGTGTCAGGTCTTCTCTTGGCCTCCACCTCTCGCAACATGCCTCACCAACCTATTGTAGCATCTTTAGGGAACCTGCCGCATGCTATCTTTGCAGCCCGTGTGCGTACCAAGCCCTCTCTTGGCATGCACACCTCACAACATGCCTCACCAGCTTGTTGTAGTGCCTCTAGGCAACCTGCTGCACACTCCCTATGCAGCTTGTGTGTGTGTCAAGCCCTCTTTTGGCCCGCACACCTCACAACATGCCCCCATAAGCCTGTTGTGTGCATTTGTAGGCCCTTGTTGCTTCTTAAGCATACCGGCCAGCCATGCTCAAGTGTTCCCATTACATCTAGATCATGTCCGTGTTGAGGCAACCTGCTCTTGCATCCATCTTGTTTCTACTACAACTCCTTACCTTGCCCATGCCCTCTTCTTGATGCAGTAACTGGTCATAGCATTGTGCCCATGACTCCTCATCTTCGTGCACAAGGTATTGCGCCCTTGTGCCAAGCATCAAGCATCCCATCTGAGTCAGCTTCATTGTTGCTGCATTGCTATGCCTCATCTAAGTCTATCTTGGTGCTGCAACAGGCCAAGACATTGCACCCATGGCTCACCAAGCTGTCTTATTGCACAAGGCATTGCACCCTTGTGCCACCTTGCCTTTGTCATAGGTTACTCATGAGGCTAAGGTGCTGCCCCATGAAGCCTTGGTGCCCCATGCTCCATGTTGAGGGGCTAACAGTTGACCTTTTCCTATGAAAAACTTGGACACGTCAAACATCAATGTGGCTGACCTTTTCCTACAAAAAAATATCTCAAGTAAGCATTTTGGTAACTGTATAGGGATATAGTCCATGAAGATGGTGATGATACAAAACAACATGAGAGCTTTTGTAGAAGATTCAAGTGAATCCCACCAGTAGCAGTCCTAACCTTCTGCTTCTAAACTATGATGAATTCTTTGTTGTTTCAATCCCTGTGTTATCAGTGGGTCATTGCCCCATTTCATAACCACTAGCCATGTTCTTCCACACCCATCTTTTTCCTTGATTTCAAAATTTTTTGTCCCATGGTTCAAATCTTCTCTCCTTATTTTTTTCATTTTCTTGGCAATTCTCCATTTAATCAAAGTAGTAGTGAATGCTGTGCAGGTTTTTCCTCTTTTGGCTACAACTAAACATTGGTAGATGTTTCACTAAAAGAGTTAGGGCAACTTGATTATTACTAATATTAGGATGGCTGCTTGTCATGGACAATTGTTCTCCAACTTAAGGAGAAGAATTGTAGGGGATCTTTATATCTGTTATCTGTGTATGCCAAAATTTGTCTGCTGTTCTGACATGGATATAGTAATTTAAAAAATCTAGGCTCATGCACAGGTACATGTGTGAATGTACATTTTCTAAGCTAAACATAGAGAGTTATTTTTAATAGAGTTTGCATTCGTACGTATTAGAACCTCAAAGAATGAATGACAAAGAAAGTAATTGCTCTTTCAGTGGAAGAGCATAATTCCCTTGTTCTTGTTCAAATTTTTAAAATAAATAACAGTAGAGTGAGTTTCAAATGTTTCTACTGTCAGCAGACTTAGGGGAGGATGAGTATAATATGAAACTGTCCAATGCACCAATTATTTATTTAGAGAAATATCCCACATGTAATAGGCCTTTATCTGTGTATGTAGTCCTTTCCTGCTTCCTATATGTTTCTTTATGTAATAGCATTCTTGCATATGCCTCTGTTTATAGCTCTAATTACCTGTAAAACTTTGTGCTCGTAAACATGTTATCAGTCAACTTCTTTTACCATCATAAATTTATACTGCATGTGAATTTATGCAACATATTTAACTACTTGAAGTTGATCAAAATAGATTCCTTATTTTATTTGATATACTTATAACAAAATTTCATTATTTTTGGATTTAATTTCTTGTTAGATAATAGTTTGTCAAGAATAATAGAATCTGGATATTTCAATTTGACAGTATAATATATTTGCTCTCTTTGTCAGTAACTTACATATTTTTTGCCCTTGGTTTGTTAGAACATAGTTGATGATTTGGTTTCTAAGTACTCACTTTCTTTTTCTATTTACTATTTCTTGGCCCAGAGAGTAAATCAGTGTCTTCGAGATGCCTGCCATGACTCCAAAATCGATAAGTGTATGGATTTCATTGATTGTGGTCATGGGGACAAAATCGGAGATTTTATGCCACTTCCAGGATGGCCGCTCTGGAAAAGCAATGAAAATGCTAGTGCTTGTTTCAGTGATGATGGTTTCCCATATGGGATCTACACTCAAGCTGTCAATCTTACCACAAAACATAGCATTGTGACAAGATATACATATTCATTGTTTTGGGGGTTCCAGGTATTCGTTCTATAACTTCTTTGTTTTGGATATTTATTTTAGCAAAGACTCATTTATGCTTATTGATTTATGTACTTTGTTTACATCTTTATCCGAAGTTAGTTCCAATAGGTCTTTTTGAAACTCTTATTTACTTAGAGACAAAGATCAAGAAAGCGCACCAAAGTGCAGGTTTAGAAGCTTAAAATCCAGTAATTTCATGAAAGATGGTGTGCTGTTACAGCAGAAGCTTTTACACCATGTGTTATACAATATAGATGAAAACAAAGCAACCCAAACAAAGATACATAGTGTGGTTCGAGTAATCATGCTTACATTCAAGGATGGGAGATAATTAATCTACAATACAAAGAGAAATTACAATTAAAAAAAAAAAATTCTAAATGCCAAGCCCTTGAACAATCCCATTTTCCCTGCTTTTAGCATCTGCACCCTAAATGCAGCCTTGCTCTACCAGTTGCCTTTTACTTTTCCTCATATCTCTACCTATTCTATATCAACTCTATATTTATATTTCCGTCTCATGACTTGGAATATTTTTAGAGATATTTCTAACGCTTTCTTCTTATTCCAGAAAGGAAACATATTTTTACAAAAAAAGTATTAATATATGATATATTTTGTGCAATATTCTTTACTATAAGGAATATGTACCAAACAGGAATTTGAGATAACTTTTGAACAATCTTCACTTTGACTTAAATTCCATTAGGTTAGTCCATCACGCTGCAATATGCAGCGTTATCATAGACATGTCTCACCAATGCACTTGAATTTGAGATGCTCACGGAATTAATTGAATGGCGTGGTCAATATCACGACTTGGTGGTAACCCCATCATTGGCCCAAAAACTAGTTGATGTTGAGCTAACACTTCTTTGACTGTTTTTGGGACCTCTTGTACTCCTTCACTCAAACCCGAAGTGGTGGAAGTCTGACAGAGTTCCACCCATACCCCTTGGCTATGGTGCTGCAATGCTCTAGCCATTTCCTTAAAGAGACACCTCAGTTCGACTAAGGCTTGGGTCTCCCCTTAACACTATCATTGCCTTCCCCATTTTGATCTTCATTGTTAGCATCTTCCAGTTTACTTTCACGTCTCCTAAAGTCCCTAACCAAAGCATTCCCAGAATTACATCAATGTTGCCTAATTCAAGTGGAAGAAAGTCTTCCACTACAGTGAGCCCTTGCATCGAAATACAAACTCCCCTACAGATGCCCTTCCCTTTCACAGATATCCCGGTTCCCATCATCACCCCGTAACTAGTTGTTGTAGTTAATGGAAGTGCTCATTGTTGAACCAAATCAAGGGATAAAAAATTGTGGGTAGCCCCACTGTTTACAAGGATGATTACCTCTTTTGATCCGATCATCCCTTTGATTTTCATAATCCCCGACATAGTTAAACCAACCATGGAATTTGGAGATAATTCCACAGCGTCTTTCAGCTCGATGAGTGAAGGTTCTTCAATTGCTCTGTCGTCAAACTGAATATCCTCCTCCTCCTCATCTTCGTGCACCAATAAAACCCTTAATTCTTTCTTACACAATGACCAGGTGAGAACTTCTCATCACACTTAAAACAGAGCCCCTTCTCTCTACAGGCTCGAAGCTCTGATTCCGTCAATCTCTTTATTGGAATCTCACATCGCTGGTTCATCGTCTTCTCGCTAACAGCCATTGCCTTAGTTTGAAAATTTTCCCCAATCTTCCAATCACCTCAATTTGCAGATGACAACATTTTGGTGCTCTTTGGGTCCTTTGGTTCACAGGCCGCCCTCAGGGTTAAATTCCTATCTTCAACCCGTTAGGCCATTTCCATCAAGTGGCCCAGCCCATATGGTTGTCGAAGACCTATCTTAGCCCGAATCTTAGGAAGCAGCCCATTCATAAACGTGCTTTCCATTACCTCCTTAGAAATCCCTTTCAAGGGAGTCGCTAGAATCTCGAATTCCCGCTGGTATGCTACCACTATCCCTTATTGTTGCACTGCCAGAAACTACTCACAAAGGCTCCCTTCTTGAGTCGGACGGAAGCAAAGCAACAGTCACCTCTTCATAATTTCCCAACTCCCAAACGCCTCCCTCGAATTAGTGCATTGGTACCAAGAGAGTGCGTCCTCATCTAAACTCATTGCAACGACGACTAATTTCTCCTCTTTCGTGAGTCCATACATCGCGAAGTATTGATCAGCTAGGAAGGTCCAGCCGTCCGGGTTTTCTCCCGTAAATACAAGCATCTCCAATCGCCGTCTGCCACGCCATTCCCCGTTTCCACCTCACCTCATCTCATCCGCCATTATCCAATCCCCACTGGTTCCCCCAACTCCAGGGATCCATTTTGCATGGTCTTCTCGTTGAGCAGCAGTCGTCGTGACCTGCCCCAATGGCAATGCTGCCATCTCCTTCTGTGTCTCTTCCAACGACTGCAGAACTTGCATTACGTTCTGGGCAAGGTCCATCACTGTCTTTTCCATTCTCGGTAAGCGCTACATCTCCTCTCTGATTTCTCCAACTTCCTTCTCTAGAGAATCCACTCGACCTTCATTCTTTTTTTGAGCCATCTGGATCGATGCTTTGATACCAAATTGATAGGTATATAATGGAGAATTGTTATTGAATTTCAAGAATTACAAGAAAAAAAAAGACCAAACTGATACTAAGATAGCTATTCGAGAGGCTGTCACTCTCCTACCAGATTCATAGAACAACCAGCCCTAACTAATTCCCTCTTTTTCCTATTTAAACCATTCTAGCTTGTATGAAGATTGTTACCTAACCTATACTAAGACTGTTACAACTAACTGCCAGGTGGCAGTACATTTCTCTTCCCTTTTCTAGCATACACATAATGTATAGGAGGCCTATCATGTTCCAAGGAGAGAGGAAGCTTGAGGCATGTGCTTAATACCTTAGTATTACACCTTAATTCAGACTGCTTCTTTCAAGATAGTTCATATACATCTATACACACATTCTTGTTGTGCCTTTTATAATGTAAAATATTGTATTGCCCTTTCAAATTTGTCCAATTTTTGTGATGGTTCACTTCCCAAATGAGATCATCCTACAACTTCACCACCAAATTCAATAGTTAACATCTTCAAGCTAGAATAGCTTCCAATACAATTTAATGACCTCTTGTTACATGCTAACTAAAATTTAGTAGTAATTGAGAGAAGCGCCTTAAGAATGTTTCTATCCCTAAAAGATTGCGTAAAATTGTATAATGTTTATATCCCAAATTTTATAGCTATGCCTTTTTGTATTGCTGCAGCCATTTCTGTTTAGTAAAATATTACTTCTTGCGCCATTATATTATTGGAGTGATAAGAGATTACTTGCATTGTTGATTCAGATAGATACATTATGAATTGCATATGCTATCTATAACTCTCATGACAATATTCTCTGAATATGGTGATTTTTAAAGCAAATCAGTACTTTGGCTGGGAATCAAACTCCAAGCTATTTTCTTTGGGAAGTCATTTTTACTATGGCCATTATTGGTCTAGGCCTGTTGCTCTTTGCTCTTCTAATTGGAAATATGCAGAACTTCCTACAGGCTCTTGGACGGAGGTACAACTTTCACCATAACAGTTGCTTGTTTAAATGTTTGTACCTGTATAGATCTTGATTGGGACATGCTAATCCTTACATGCGCAACGTTGTTTGTAATGTTATCTTTTCCTTAGAGCTTTTTCTTTGTTTTTTTTTTTCCTTTTTCTTTTGTGATTTTTGATCACCATTATGAAAAGAATGAATTGTATGGAATACTTTTTGATAATAAAGAACTAATGGCATGTGCGTATCCCACTTGTAATTATTCATTAAAGAGCATGTTGTTTCACATTGAATTGTAAGATTTAACACTTTTCTTCAATTCTAAATATTTGAATTTACAAAGTGCGAGCTGTAAAGCTTGGAAGGGAAATGTATGCATTCTAAACTTATGTATATGTAGACCTTTAAAACTGCAAGAATAGACTATATGATGCAAAGTTTGCAATGTTAGTTTCACTTAAAACCATTTTAGTTCCCAATGTAATTGCCTTTTTTCCATATGTATCTATTGAATGCTTAACTTGCAATATTAAATACTTTTTGGGGCCCCATTATGTAGTAAAACTTATTTATTTCTATTAGAAACAACTCCATTATATTGAAATGTTAAGCACAACGAATGACAAGAAAGCTTTCTAAACCATACAATGACGGATCAAAAAGCTAAAACTATGCCTAAATTGCAGCAAAAAAATAAAAAATAAAGGCATAGGTTTAGGCGAGAAAAATAGTCCATGTGCAGAAAACACTACACATTCAACGAGGTAAAAAATCTCCTAGAAAAGAGGCCAACTACTTTACTCTTGTTTGGCTAGATGGTTCAAAACTTGACTAGTTGAGCATAGAACACAAGTAAAAGAACATCCCAACTTTCTAGAAATATCTAGTCAAGTCATCCATTAAACTTCAACTAACCTCTCTTCCGCTTAGACGCCCAAAAATTAATAATGGTAGAATCTCTCTTGACACTTAGGTTTGAAAGGCCTAAGAATTAACATCCCCTTTCTTAGTGGCCAAACCCTCTTTAGCAAGTTTAAAGTAACCTCTTAACATTGCACCTGATGGTTTGTAAGCATGCCACTTATGTGTAATTGTCCTAGGTACCCAAAGAGCACCTATCAAAGTGTTGACACATCAGTTAAGAATCCTTATAGAATAGGGAAGTCAAAGGCTGATTATTAGCTGGTTTTCAAATATAGGAAATTACTTCTTTTTTTTCCCAATATTTTCCATGTCAAATTCTTTGATTTTAGGATGTTAGTTTTTTTTTTCTTTGTAGTTCTATATAGATGCCTATCAGATTGTATTGAATCATTATCCAAAATACACTAATAGGTATATTCAACTTCATCGTATCAAATCTTTAGACTCTTTCATTCTTTGGTTATTTCTTGGTTTCAAAGAGTTATGTGTCTATCAATCTTCATTGCCAATGATGAATAACAATTCTCATCATTTTTTTCTTTCACATTGTTTTTTGTGGTTACAAATTTATCTTTTACTCAACACACCATGTTGGAAATTTTTGAGGTAAAGAACTAGGTCATGGCATTTCAACACACTGTAGGCATAGTTTTAAAAGGTGTAAGGCTCATCTAGGACACATGCCTAAGTGAAATGAAACTTGACTTAGAATGCATATCAATTTTATAAACTATGATCCAAAATCTAATCCAATTAATAAAATATTTAAAAGATTTCAAATATTTTGGAGCAACAGAAGGTTTGTTTTGAAACGAAACAAAAAAACATTCAAGAACAAATACAAAGATCACAATAGGATATGAAAATTAGGGTATAATTCTGAAATTTTTTATTAAACTCCTAACAATTACAATAAGCTTTTAAATAATGTTTGCAATGCAAAAATAAAGGAAATAACTTAAATAGGAAACTACAAATATGAAACGAAGATAATTAGAAACTAGGAAAACTAGGAAAGAAATAGGAAACTAATGATGAACTTAAAAAGGAAACTAATGAAGAACTTAAAATAGAAACTAATGATGATCTTGTGCTGCATCAATCCCCTCCAGTTGAAGAAAACTCATCCATGAGTTTTGTGGTTGTAAAGAAAACCAATCCAGAGGAAAGTATTCAAAGATATCAACAACGTTGAAAGTATTGGAAATATTTGTATTAGCTGAAAGATCAATCTTGTAAGCATTATCACCAATCTTCCAATAAACCACCAATCTTGAGATGTGATAAGTGTTCCTCCTTATTCTTACTATAGATGAGAATATCATCAAAATAAACTACCAAATTTTTTCCAATAAATGGACAAAGAACTAGGTTCATTAACTACATGAATGTGCTTGGCGCACTTGATAGCCCAAATGGCATCACTAGCCATTCATAAAGACCACCTTTAGTCTTAAAAGTCGTCTTCCACTCATCCCCTCCTTCTGTGAAGGCGATGACGCAAGGACAATGGCTGAGGTCTCTGCTTGCTTTCATGTTGAGTTCACAATCTAGGTCTGTTGCTTTAGTGCAAAGCTATGTTTGCAACACAAATAATGGTGCGACTCAGGTGAGAGGGAAACCTTAAGGTCGACAATGATGGTTGATTACAATCTTCAACTCGGCAATGAAGGCTGAAATTTTCTTCTCTTCCCAGATTTACAAGCCTAAAGCTCTAATACCATGTAGAATATGAAGAATTGGAAAGTAAGAGAATAAATTTCATCCTTGATTTCAACCTATATAGACCCACATATTGATACAAAAATTCCTAACACAAAAAAATAAAAACCTTCCTAACCTAATTATACTATATCCCTTTAATTACGGGATTGTCCTAATTCTCTCCTTAATTAAAAAATTATACAATTATAATCTTTCCTAATTATATTCTTCCACAAGTAAAATGCAATATCTTATAGGAGTTAAATTTTAAAATTGTGGAGATCATGCAAAGCTTTAGGCACTATTGTAAGATATGAAACCACTGTTGAAATTATTATAGATGGAAATGAAGCTGAAAATTATACCCCGAAAGGTAGTTCAAAGTATGATAAGAAACAATAGATTAATGGAGGTAACAAGATTTTGTTGCCTTGCATTTTTTTATTCAAAAATTTTTTTATACTTTGTTGTTAATAAGTTGAGGAAGGCAAGACAAATAAATTGTCATTAGGTCTATGTTAAGAGAAGATCCACCTAAATTTTGTTAAAATGGAGGGAAGTTTTGCTTCTTTGTTGATGTTTGGTTTTAAGGAAAAAGTAAAGAAGATTGGCCAGTTCTTTGCTTTGGTGGTGTAGGATGGAGTTAAGTGGAGTTCTCTAATATTCCAACACAGCTGTAACCATTCCATTGAAATGTTCAAAGATCTGATTCTAGAAAAATATGCTTGATTTTAACCAAATAACATTTGTTTGGTTCTAGGAACTAGCCTATGGAGTCTTCCTTTGCGCCAAATAAGTATGGAGTCAAATTTTGGAAGAGGAACTGGAGAAGTTGATTCTGAAGTGTAAATTTGTTCTTATACCATCTCATCCATGCATTGGAAACCTTGTCTTGATCACATTGACACTTTCATGTGATGGATCATGGATAACAAGAAAAAAATGAAAGCCAATTGTTCATAGCATGTTTCCAAATGATTTTTTTTTTTTTTTTTTTTATGGTGGAAAAAGAAATAAGGAAAAGTATAGATATTTTTTATTTGATCTATAAGTTTTATTGGGCATTATTTACTCAAATTTTGATAGAAATTTTGGAGTTGTTTTCTGTTATGGTAATTTCCTTTTGTTTCCAAAAGTAAAAGCTTAAATTAAATCCTTAAGTCCTTAGCTATAACACTGTTAACCCTGATCATGATTTTTATTTTCTAAAGTGTCCTCCAGTTATTGGGCTCATTACATCATTCCAATCTTTAATTTTGTTTGGCAACTAAAACCAACAATGTAGGTATTTAAAATGGTTTGTAGGGGTAATATGAGACTAATATCAAGTTATGAAAGTTCTCACATGTATGTTTAAGTCTTCAGCATTAGAAGTTACTTCTGGTAAATGATGTACTTCCATTGTAGTAATGTACCACATATTAGAATGATGATTTCATAACATGAAAAACAAATAGAAGGTTTTGGACCTTTCAATTTCACTGTGATTGCTTGGGAAGTAAAACCTTTCTTTACAAGCTCAATACCATTGTTAAGATACAACAAGTCTATGTTTTCAATATTGTGGTTCAACATTCTTATTGAAGTTTTAGTTGCACCTGTTTAATTCTCTAATTGGAAAGTTTTACTAATTGTGTCATTTGTTCTCTTTCTTCAGAAGGTTAGAAATGTCACTACGACGTCGTGATGTTGAGCAGTGGATGAGCCATCGACGGTTGCCTGAATATCTTAGAAGGTAGGATTTTAATCCATTTTTAGCTTCTCATACTTTTATCTTATGATTTTTCTCTTTATTAATTACCTTAGTTCTCTAAAACTTGGCATATTTTTGTAGGAGAAATTTTTATATCTTCTATTTATTCTTTGGAATATACTTTTCTTCTGCATAGATCTGTCATCAAAACATTTGGACCATTGTTAGATCCAAAATTTCATAAAATTGATCCTTGTCTTGATTGATTTATATTGGGCTAGGCTCAAACTTCTAGCCTTGAGTTGGTTTGGTCTTCATAACTTTTCTCTGTTAGATACGTTAAAAGATGCACTTTAAAATGACAGATTTATTAGGTTTTGCTGCTATTTATTTTTGTCACCAGGAAAGAAGAAAAAATAGTATGCACCGTAATTAAATCTTCATTACTTCAAAGAATAACATACAACCTTAATTTATACTAGGACTCTTCAATAGAATCCTCAAAATCTAGGAAACCAGAATTTAAACTAAAAAAAAAAGAAAAAAAAAAGGATAACTATCAAATAGATAGCCATCTTTAGTTTCAAACTTAGATACGACTCCTAATCTGGTAAGCATAAAATTTAAACTACAAAGATTAATTTAAATAACTTATATGAAACTAAAGGAATTCAAATGATATTTGACTCTAACTTCCAACACTCCCCCTCAATTTGGGCTATATAGGTTGAACATGCCCAACTTGGTAATTTGTTGTTCAAGCGGTCTTCTTATGAGAGCTTCTGTAAGTAAATCAGCAACTTGCTCACTTGTGGCACATAGATCATGCAGACAGTTCCATCTTCAATCTTCTTTTTTATTAAATGACAATCAACCTCCATGTGTTTAGTTCGGTCGTGATGAACCGGATTGTGAGATATGTTTATGGTAGCTTTATTATCACAATACATCTTTATTGGCATAATTCTTGTTACACCTAACTCTTCTAACAAACGTCTCAACCATAAGAGTTCACATATGCCATGAGCAATCGCCCGAAGTTCCACCTTAGCACTACTTCTTGCAACTACAGTTTGTTTTTTGCTCCTCCAAGTTACTAAGTTCCCCCAAACAAATGTACAATAGCTAGAAGTAGACCGCCTATCTTCCACAGAACCTGCCCAGTCTGTATCTATATAGCCTTCTATGGTTCGAGTTTCACCCTTCTTAAAAAATAACCCTTTTCCCAGA